>NC_091418.1:5399793-5699793 GCF_032191515.1 Phaenicophaeus curvirostris | reverse complement strand
AAATCTGGAAAAGCGATGCCTTTCCACACCCTGAACCAGGAGCATCACCTCCACCCCTGTGCTAAACTGCTGGCAACCAAAGCCATGAGATGCTTCTGCCCTTCGTCTGGGTTAATTCACCTTGCTCCAATATCACCCCTGTTATTTCCAAACGGGACCCTGGAATTTGGGATGTCTGCTCTGGAATCACTCCTGGTCATTCCTGACCGAGGTGGTATTTTTTCAGGCTCCTCTAAGCTGGGAGAGGAATTTGGCCAGGTCTGATGATGGCATCGCTGGTTGGAGCAGCATTTTAGCTTGGCTTCCCACTGGGAATTGGGGACCCCCAAGATGGGATTTGATTCCGTGAGAGCATCGGAGCCGTGATTCCCCAAAATATGAGGGTACCCAAAGCGGGATGGAAAAGCAAAGCACTGGGAATCACGAGCTGGATGGATGCAAACCCCTGTTGCCACCACGCCAGGTCTATCCCATTGGGATCATTTGGAACTGATGTCTTGCATCTCAAGCTCAGGACAAGCCGGATCTGTTCCGGGGCAGAATTGCACCCCGGTATCCTCTGATCCCTGGTCTCCTTCTCTGTTCCTTGGTCTCCTTCTCCGATCCCTGGCTTGGGAAAGGATGGGAACCAGCTGCTTGGCGTCCCCAAACCAGGCATGGAAGGCAAAGGTGAGACCACGCATGGACAGAGAAGCAGAACCCCGCTTGGGATTGTCATTAATTCCCAAAAAAACCCAGTTTAACCCCAGGAATTCAAGGCTGGAGGTGAGTATTTAAACAAATCTCAACCTTCCTCAGGCATGGAAATTCAGCCCAAGCACCCAAACAGCTCCCTGTGGTGCCACGCCGCTGTAATTAATGCAATTAATGCACATTGCTGGGTTGCGGCCATGAAATAAGTGAGGGGAAAAAAATAGAACCTGGGCTTGTTCTGGCTTTTTTTCCCCCCGTTCCTGGGATGAGCTCGCGATCCCGGCTGCAACACAGAGGCGGATCTGTCTGCGAAAGAAAATATATCCACTTCACCGTGCAGCTGCCAAGGAAAATGATTAAAATCCACATTTTTGGCAAGAAAAAGGGTTGCTCCCCAAACCGGGCGGGTCTTGCTGGAGGCGGCGGCGGCGCTGGCTGAGAGGAGAGCTTGGCGTGCGCTCCGTGGGGTGTGGGATGGAGGTGTTGGGATGAGGGGATGTTTATTCGCGTCGTGGGGCTTGGTGTCCTCGATTCAGTGGAATATTTTGGGGTGAGGGGGGTTAAGCACTGGTGCTTCCAGAGCAGAGGTGGCTGCCCCATCCCTGGAGGGGTTCAAGGCCAGGTTGGATGGGGCTTGGAGCCCCTCATCCAGTGGGAGGTGTCCCTGCCTGTGGGACTGGATGGGCTGTGAGGTCCCTTCCAACCCAAAGCGTTCCAGGATTCTATGACATTTGAGAAGATTTGAGTTGAAAATCGCGCTTTGGGGGAGTTTGGGGAAGCCTGTGAGGGCGTTTGGTCTGGAAGTCACGTTTTTGGGGCATTCATGGGGGGGGCTTCGGTGTGAAAGTCGCGCTTTGGGGGATTTGTGAGGAGAATTGGGGTGAAAGCCACATTTTGGGGGCGTTCGTGAGGGGGTTTGGAGTGAAAGTCACATTTTTGGGGGCATTCGTGAGGGGATTTGGTGTGAAAGTCGTGCTTTGGGGAGATTTGCGAGGAGGTTTGGTCCGAAAGTCACATTTTCAGGGCATTTGTGAGGAGAATTGGTCTGGAAGTCACATTTTCGGGGCATTTGTGAGGGGATTTGGTGTGAAAGTCACATTTTTGGGACATTTGTGAGGAGATTTGGTGTGAAAGTCATATTTTTGGGACATTTGTGAGGAGATTTGGTCTGAAAGTCACATTCTGGGGGCATTTGTGAGGAGATTTGGTCTGGAAGTCACATTTTCGGGGCATTTGTGAGGAGATTCGGTGTGAAAGTCACATTTTTGGGGCATTTGTGAGGAGATTTGGAGTGAAAGTTACATTTGAGGGGCATTTGTGAGGAGAATTGGTCTGGAAGTCACATTTTGGGGGCATTCGTGAGGGAGTTTGGAGTGAAAGTCACATTTTGGGGGCATTTGCGAGGAGATTTGATGTGAAAGTCATATTTTTGGGGCATTTGTGAGGAGATTTGGGGTGAAAGTCACATTTTCGGGGCATTTGTGAGGAGATTTGGTCTGAAAGTCACTTTTTGGTGGGTGTTTGTGAGTGGATTTGGTGCGAAAGTCACATTTTTAGGACATTTGTGAGCGGGTTCGTTGTGAGAGTCACATTTTTGGGGCATTTGTGAGGAGATTTGGAGTGAAAGTCACATTTTTGGGGCTTTCATGAAGGGATTTGGTGTGAAAGTCACATTTTTGCTGGGCATTTGTGAGGGGATTTGGTCTGACAATGACTT
Organism: Phaenicophaeus curvirostris; assembly: GCF_032191515.1. Taxonomy (NCBI): domain Eukaryota; kingdom Metazoa; phylum Chordata; class Aves; order Cuculiformes; family Cuculidae; genus Phaenicophaeus; species Phaenicophaeus curvirostris. Next base: position 5,697,383 of record NC_091418.1, on the reverse strand, counting down.
TTTGCTGGGCGTTTGTGAGGAGATTTGGTCTGAAAGTCACATTTTTGGGGCTTTCGTGAAGGGATTTGTTGTGAAAGTCACATTTTTGGGGCATTTGTAAGGGGTTTTTGTGTGAAAATTGTGGGTTTTGGGGAGTTCGAAGAGGGTGTGAGGAGATTTAGATGAGGGTGCGGAGGCCCTGCCCCAGGTTGCCCAGAGCAGTGGTGGCTGCCCCATCCCTGGAGGGGTTCAAGGCCAGGTTGGATGGGGCTTGGAGCCCCTGATCCAGTGGGAAGTGTCCCTGCCCATGCTGGGGGGTGGAACTGGATGGGCTTTAAGGTTCCAACCCAAACTATTCAATGATTCTATGATTTGTCCTTCACCGACTGTGCTCTGAGCACCTCCTTGGGAATTGTGGGTTTATTTGGGATTCCCCCCTCCTCCGCCCCCCGGCAGCACAGAGGGAAATATATCCATATTTCCATGTATTTCCCACCTGGAAAAAATGGAGGAAAAAGGCTTTTTCACACTTTTTGGCTTCTTCACCTCGCTCCATGCAGTTGCGGGGCCGCTTGCATCCCTCCTTGCAGCAAACTTTCCTCCCAGCAGCAACCCCTCCCGTGCCTCAGTTTCCCCATCTCTGCCTGTTGAGCCTTCGCGCACAATGGCTTCTTTGTGTCTCCTCCTTAATTATGCTATTCGGCTAATTACCCCAGGGTTGGGGAGGTTTTTTGGGCTAAATGAGACCTACAGGAGGTTTCCACCAAACTCCCCCCCCCCCCCCCCCAACTTCTCCCTCCTCCCTTTTCCAACACGATTCCCAAATTAAAGCAATGAAGTAAGCGCTCCAGGCGACTCTCATAAGACCTGGGTTTGTTAAGGGGAATTAACGCGCATTCATCATCTTTCTGGTATTCTGAGCAGCTGCTTTTCATTAGTTTCCCTTCCTTGAAGTCACTGGCGGGAGCAGGGGGAAAGAGGAACCCGGAGAGAAGTCCGCGGCGCATCCCGGCTGGAGGATGAGGAGGGTTAAGGGCAAGGGGAGGTTGGACTTGTGTGTCCTGGCTCTCTGTGCTCGGATTGGGGTTTTGGGGTGGGATGGGCTGAGTGAGGAGGAAGAGGAGATGATGATGTGTGGCTTCATGGTTTGCTTTAGTTTTAGGTTGTTTTCTTGGCGGCGATGTCACCCTGAGAATCCCACCCGGACCCGTGGTGGAGGGCAAGGGAGGTGGACAGGCTGGGATGCGAGGGGAATGGGTGTTATATGGGTACTACTGGGGGGGTACAGGACCCCCCAGTGTCCCACGAGTGCTACTGAGGGGGGTGTTGGAAAGCCAGTGTCCCATGGGTGCTGGCAGGGGTACAGGACTCCCTCCCCCCATTTCTCACAGGTAGTCCTGAGACCCCCCAGTCTCCCATGGGTGCTGATGGGGGGGTACAGGACCCTGTCGCCTGGGCGCTGTGTCACCTGTCTGGATGCAGAGCTGCATCTCTGGAGATGCCAGGCCCCCAGATCATGGGGTGTGTGGTTGGCAGGGGGCACAGCAGGGCGATGTGACCCCCTCTGCCCCAAATTTCCACCGTGGTGTAACTTCCAGCAACTTTTTCCATCCCTTGGATGAGCTCTTAAACATTTTCCACTTGCAAAATTCCACCCAGGAGCTCAAGAGCCCGGTTCAAACACCTTTCCTGGCCACCTATTGCATCCCGTGTCCCCCCAAAAGCGAGGATGCTCTGTGGCGGACTTCAGAGCCGCTGGGATTTTGTCCACCAGGACCCTGAGCCCTTTGCACCCGCTGGGATCCCCCGGCGCAGATGCAGCCGCCTCCTGAGCGCGGGATGAATGGAGCCATTGAGCGTGATGGACGGGAGCTGAAAGCTGCAGACAAAAGCCGTGGGGCAGCGGGAAAAACTTGGTGGTGTCAGGTTTGGGGAGCGAGGAGGGAAGTGCTGGCAGCCCAGGATCCCGGCTTGTGCCACTTTAGTGGCTGGATGTGTGTGTGAGGGATGCTCAGGGTGCCCGTGGCAAAGGATGATGCTCGGGGCGCTCGTAGGTGAGAGAAGCTCGAGGCATCCATGATGAGGGATGCCTGGGGCACCCAGGGGTGGTGGATGGTTCCACAGGCAAGGGATGCTCAGGGTACCCATGGCGAGAGGTGCTTGGGGCATCCCCGTGATGAGGTTGCTTTAGGATGAAGCTGAGCCCCACGAGCTGCCTGGGAGTTGGCTCGGCCAGTGTCCTGGCAATGCTCCAGTCCCCACGAGCCTCATCCTGCTTGCTTCCATGTCTCTCATCCTGCTTTTCCTCTGCGGAGCCACAGACGGGGCCAAACAGTGCAGCAGACGCACTCGGCATCCCTGGCACGGCAGCGAGGGGATCTGTGACTCAAGATAAGGTCAGCTTTAAGCACCACCTCTCCAAACTCATCCTAAATAGGTTGGGGGTGGGCTGATTTTTCAGCTCCCAGCCTTTTTTTCCTGGTTTCCTATCCCAGTGCCGTTGGTATTTCCCACCTGGATCATGTCAGTGTCTGTGCTGCTGGCTTGGGCTGCACCGTGGGAACAGTCGAGCATCCTTTATCGAGGGGTTGCAAACTCCTAGCGCTGCATCCATCCGTTCCCACCCCAAAATAAGTGTCCCCTCTTGGGATGGCCTTTGCCTGGCTTGCGTCACCCTGGGAATGCCAGGAGGTGACACTGCGAGCCGTGGGGGCAACCTGAGCTGCAGCATCAACCCCCCATGTATCCCCATTGCAGCCCTTAAAAACTCTAAATCCCGATAGGAAAATAAATAGCCCGCCCAGGTATTTTGGGGGTTCACTTTGGTGGGATGCAGGGATGCTGGAGACCCCCCAAAAGGACTCGTCTCTGCTGGAAACTGCCGTCCCAGGCAACATCTGGAGGAGATTATTCAGCTGGGAAGCAGCTTGGAGGGGAGCAAGGCGGGGAGAGAGGAGGGGGCGAGGATTTATGGCTTGTTTCTGGGGCTGTAAATCCCATCTGGGATTGGGATTTCTCCCTCCCTAATTATCTGCGGGGAATCAGAACGTGTCGACTCCTCGTGTGGGGATGAGGGACGGGCGATGGGCTGTGCGGGGCTTTTTGAGTTTTCCTATTTTTCTTGGGTGATTTATTTGAGCTCAATACCTGGCGCAGGGGGGGAAAAACTAGGTCCCCTCTTCCCATTTGTTTCCAGCCCCTCCCCTGCCTTCATTTCCAGCTCCACAGGACCAAAACATCCATGGATTGTCTTGCCCGGCTGCTTCCCTTTCCTTTTCTCATCAAGTGGGACATGCTCTCCCCATCCCATGTTTGCCTTCAAGAAGGAGCTTTTCCCTGCCTTTCCCTCTTCCCCTTCCCCTTCCTCTTCCTCTTCCCCTTCCCCTTCCCCTTCCCGATGCTGCTCAGCATCCAGGATGCTACAAGACCATCCAACACCCAGACAAAGATTTCCAGGGGCTCTGTTAAACTTCCCACAAAGCCCCGTTTTCCACCCTGCTGCCCGGTCTCCCCCAGCACAGTTTTAGGATGTATTTTTTGGGGAAAAAAGGGCTGGAGCGGAGGCAGGAGGGGGCAGGGCGAGCTGTCAGTTATCCCGCAGCTGTGTAAACAGCCTGGGAGCGAGGAGGGCTGGAGGGCTCCGCAGGGGTTCCCGTTCGGACCTGCCGAGCCTGGAGGCTTTGCAAGACCCTGGGAATTCGGGCTGGAAAAGGGGATGGCGTGGGGATAGGTGATTTGGGGTCACCGTCCCCCACCAGGGACAGAGGTGGTGGGGAGGGATGGACATTTAGGATGTGCTGGTGAGATGCTTCCCCAGGTGCTTTCCCGCATCTGGGATAGGGATGAAGTGGCCAAAGGCCGGCACCTCATGGATCTTCTCCATGATGCCAGTGGTTTCCTTGGGCTTCTCTTCAGGCTGGAGCATGTTCAGGCAAGGGAGAGGCCAGCACGGAGGCTTTTCTGCCCCCAGCAACTGCAGGTTGTGTCTGACCTGGAAAAACGGTTGCTCAGGTCCTAATCAGTTCTTTTTTCTCCCAAAAAGAGAGGCCAGTGGCCTCCATGACTGAGCCTTGGAGCTCAGCGGAGGGGAGGCTGCAGTGGACAGGGACGTGTGGCAGCAGGACAAGTGATATTGGGATGGGGAACATTGGGATGCGCGATGTTGGGATATGGAGTGTTGGGATGCATGATGGCATCTTGGCTTGGATCAGACCCGGCGTGGCCAGCAGGGCCAGGGAGGTTCTTCTCCCTCTGGACTCGGCCCTGGGGGGACCGCTCCTCGAATCCTGGGGTCAGTTCTGGCCCCTCACCACAAGAAGGATGTTGAGGCTCTGGAGCGAGTCCAGAGAAGAGCAACGAAGCTGGTGAGGGGGCTGGAGAACAAGGATTGCGAGGAGCGTCTGAGAGAGCTGGGGGTGTTTAGCCTGGAGAAGAGGAGGCTGAGGGGAGACCTCATTGCTCTCTGCAACTCCCTGAGAGGAGGTTGTGGAGAGGAGGGAGCTGGGCTCTTCTCCCAAGGGACGGGACAGGACAAGAGGGAATGGCCTCAAGCTCCGTTCAGGCTTAACATCAGGAAAAAAATTTTCACGGAAAGGGTGATTGGTCCCTGGCAGAGGCTGCCCAGGGAGGGGGTTGAGTCCCCTTCCCTGGAGGGGTTTAAGGGACGGGTGGACGAGGTGCTGAGGGACATGGGTTAGTGATTGATGGGAATGGTTGGACTCGATGATCCAGTGGGTCCTTCCCAACCTGATGATTCTATGTTGGGATGGGGAGCGCTGGGATGCGTGATGTTGGGATGGGGAACATTGGGATGCGCGATGTTGCGATATGGAGTGTTGGGATGTGCAACATCAGGAGGACAGGGAGTGCCTGGATATGGAACACCTGGATTAATCATGCTGGGATGTGCGATCCTAGAGCATGAGATGCTGGGAGATGCAATGCTGGGACACGGAGCACTAGGATACATGATGTCAGGGCATGGAACACCAGGACTTGAGATGCTTTGACATGGAACACCAAGACACAGAATGCTGGGACCTGCAATCCTGGGACATGTGATACCATGAGAAAAAATGCTGGGGTATTGAATCCTTGGACACACAACAGCAAGACACGCAGTGCTGGGACACATGATACCAGAACGTGCAACACCGGGACACGCAATCGTGGGATATGCAACGCCTGGACCCACGATGCCAGGACACACAATACTGGGGATGCCACAGCAGGACACAGATGCAGGATGCCGTGCTTGGACACCGTGCCAGCCCTGCTGCCCGTTGGGATTCTTCCAGCATCACTTTTCCCCTTCCCAAGTAAAGCATCTCGGCTGGGATCGAGCCCCGTGTGCAGAAGAGGAGAGGAAATCTGCTCATTAAAGCCCCTAATTGGACATTAGGGGATCCCGCGGTGTTTGTGCCTCCTCACCGGGCGCAGAGGCGAAACTCCCAACGCTGCGCGGCACGACTCCCCCAGCACACACCACCGCTGACCCTTCCTCTGGCTGCTGGGGCCACAGGGTGGGGTTGGACAACCAGACAGGAGCTTCTATTGTGGTTGTGCCGCCATGGCAGGGAAGGGGTTAACTCCCTGCTTCCCCCCCCCCCCCCCTTCTTTAATTGAGGGGTGGCTGGTAAGGAGGAACCAGAACTTTTGCTCTAATCTCTCTGGAATGTGACCGATTTTCAACTATTTTCTTCTTTTTTTTTTTTGACTTTCCTAATAGCTCCAACGTGGGGGCTCGCGCGTGGCGGGACAGGGGGAGCTGTGTCCGTGCTGGAGCCCAGGAGAAGGGGAGGGGGCTTCATTTTTCCACATTAGCACTGAAGCGTTCGCCAGCTCCCCCCCCCAACCTTTGTATATTTTGAAAGGGTCCCCCCCCTCGCCTTCCTCTCCCCTCCCCGGCCTCCTGAAACGGCTTCCAAATGAGAAGCAGCCTTTTCTCTCCCAGCCCTTCCCCAGCCGCCGTCCCCCAGCGGCTTCTCCGCTTACAGAATAGAGGAGAAAGCCCCCTTTGTCATGGGGGCGGCGAGGAGGGGCCCAAAGCGCCCGGCGAGGACACAGGGGCAGCTCCTGCCTCACCCTGGCACAGCCCTGGTCCTAGTGTGGTGGGAAAGGTGGTGGGACACCATCGGTGTCATCGGAGTGTGGCTACCAGGCTGCTCGGGGCGTCTCGTGGTGGCCATGGGGATGTTGTCACATCTTGGGCGTCATCCAAGTGCAGTCATGGAGATGCTTGGAGCGTCTTATGTGTTGTCCCAGTGTGGCCATGAGGGAGCTCAGGGCATCTCATGTTGGTCATTGGGATGTTGGGACATCTCCCAAGGGGCAGGGGACAGGACGAGAGGGAATGGCCTCAAGCTCCACCAGGGGAAGTTCAGGCTGGACATCAGGAAAAAATTTTTCAGGGAAAGGGTCACTGGGCAGTGGCAGAGGCTGCCCAGGGAGAGGGTTGAGTCACCTTCCCTGGAGGGGTTTAAGGGACGGGTGGATGAGGTGCTGAGGTACATGGTTTAGTGATTGATGGGAACGGTTGGACTCGATCCAGTGGGTCCTTTCCAACCTGGTGATTCTGTGATCTCACGTGTTGTCCCAGTGCAGCCAGGGGATGCTCAGGGCACCTCATGATGGCCATGGGGATGTTGGAACACCTTGTGTGTTGTCTCAGTGCCATTGACTGTCATGGGGATGACAGGACCTCTCATGTGTTGTCCTAGTGCAGCCATGGGGATGCCCAGGGCCCCTCATGCATCACTCCAGCCGCGGTTGCCACCGCAGCCCACCCGACAACATCCAAAGCCGAAACCTTCTCCCATCCCCGTGCTACTTTGGTGGGGTGGCAGTGTCAGCACTCGGCTCTTTGGAACCAGCCTGGAGTTGAACAGCAGCCAGACCCCAGGGCTTCCCCGCCGCAGCCCGGCACCTTTGATCGCCCACATTTGGAGGACGCATCAAAGCTGACGCTTTAGGAAATGTCTCCGGAGCGTGGGGCGTGCGGCAGGTCACGGCGCGAGCCCGCGCGGGTCACGGCACCGCTCGCATACCAAGCGTGCTCCAAGCACACATGGTGCCCTGGCTCCCTGCCTCCTCCTCCACAACCAGATCCGGTTACGGCTCCACGGCACCGCCGGGTCCGTCTCACCACTACTGTCCACCAGAATATGAGACAGGACCACAGGGAATGGCCTGGAGTTGTGCCAGGTCAGGTTCAGCTTGGACATTGCTTAGAGATGTGGTTTAGTAGTGGACAGGTACAGGTGGACTCGATGATCTCAAAGGTCTTTTCCAACCAAATGATTCCACAATTAGGAAAAATTTCTTCACCAAAAGGGTTCTCAGGCACCAGAATGACTGCCAGGGAGGTGGTGGAGTCCCCATCCCTGGAGGGGTTTAGAAGATGGGCAGTGGAGTTGCTCAAGGATGGTTGGACTCGATGATCTCAAAGGTCTTCTCCAACCAAATGATTCTATGGCTCTATGAAAAATCTCCTCGGGGAGAGCATCCGGAGGCATCAGGACTGAGGTGCTGGGCACCCCTGCACATGATGGGACCTGGGGTGCCTGGTTTAGGTGGTGGAGCAGGATTTTGGGGATCCCCAGTGCCAGTGGCTGCAGGAAGGGGTGGGTGATGGGAAATCCTCATCTCCGGCTTCGTTGGGTCTGTGCTGCTGTCCCCTGGTGCCGTTGGCACAGGGTGGCCCTGGTTTGCCAGCGGGATATCCCCATGGGCGGTGTCGGTGGGGATGGAGCTGGACCGGGTGCTGGCAGGAACGGGGGGGATGGAGATGGGGGGATACTGGAGACCAAGGTGGGAGGACTGGGAATGCGGGACAGGGATACTGGAAACGCAGGAGATGAGAGGGGTGCTGGAGATGCAGGAGGAGTTAGTGGAGGGGGGATACGGGAGGAGCAAGGGGGACACTGGGGATACTGGAGACCAAGGTGGGAGGACTGGGGATGCAGGGTGAGGATACTGGAAACACAGGAAGAGTAACTGGAGATGGAGCGGGGCTTATTGGAGATGTGAGGGATACTGGAGATGTGGGAGGAGTTACTGGACATGGGGGAATACTGGAAGAGCAAGGGGGATACTGGGGATGCAGGAAGGCGATACTGGAGAGCAAGGGGGGAAGACTGGAATGCTGGATGGGGGTACTGGAGACATAGGGGGGTAACTGGTGATGGAGGGGTTGTTGCTGGAGATAGGGGGGGATAGTGGAGATGGAGAGGAGGATACCGGTGATGGAGGCTGATACTGGAGATGTGGGAGGGGGATACTGGAGGGGCAAGGGGGGGATAGTGGAGATGGAGTGGGGGTTCCTGGAGGAGCAAAGGGGATGCTGGATATGCAGAAAGGGATACTGGAGATAAGGGCTGATACTGGGGGTGGAGGAGGGGATGGAGGGAGTGCAGAAGGGACACTAGGGGGATACTGGGGATGCAGGAGGGATGCTGGAGATGGGGGATGATGGGGGGGTTGGTGCTGGGGGGCATAGAGGACACTTTGGGAGCTGCCGGAGGCGATGTGGGCAGGGATGCATCCATCCAGCCGTGGAAGAGTTAACACTCCCCTCCGCTCCTCCCTGGGTTTTCCTTCCCCAGCTGCTTCGGATCAGGAAGGTTTGTAGTGTGGGGAAATTCCTGCTCGCAGCTGCAGCCTGTCCAGGCCACATTCCCCAACCCCGGCATCTTGGGACGCGCCGCCCTCCCGCCGGCTGCCGGGAAATGCCTCCGGCCTCTCCAAAACACCACACAAAGCACCTTTCTTTTGGGGGCCACTTCCATCCAGGGCCAGGGAGACCGACCCACGTGTCGCAGCGAGGTTCAGCCCCGGGAGGGGGAAGAACTCCTGGAAAAAAACCCATATTTGCTTACCCCCCACCATCCCTTGCTGCAAAATTGGGCTGATTCCTTGCGCTCTGGTCTGGAAGTTGATGCTGGTGGCCCAGGAACTGGGATGGCAGCTTGCACCGGGCGTCACCGTGCAATAAAACATCTGGGTTTGGGGTGGGGAGAGGTGGCCTCGGCGCAGGAGAAGGGGGGATGGCTCCTCAGCAAGACAGTGGCGCATCCCAAACCACCCCAAGGGCGAAGCCCCGTGCATTTGGGATGGAGCTTTGGGGCAGAAGTTTGGGATTTAGGGCCTCGCGCTGTTTTGGGAGGAGGTTTGGAGTTTACATTTTGGGGCTTTGCACCATTTGGGGTGGAGATTTAGGACTTGGAGCTCTGCTTTTGGGACGGAGATGTGGGAGTTGGGATTTATGGCTGCGCACCATTTGGGGCAGGAGTTTGGGATTTAAGGTCTTGTGCTGTTTGGGGTGGAGTTTTGGGACTTGGGGCTTTGGATTTGGGGCAGAGATTTGGGGCTTTGCACCATCTGAGACAGAAATTTGGGATTTAGGGTCTTGCACCATGTGGGGCAGAGATTTAGGACTTGGGGCTTTGCATTTGGGGTGGAGGCTTGGGATTTGGGGCAGAAGGTTGGGATTTAGGTCCTTGCACTGTTTGGGGAGGAGGTTTGGAGTTTAGGATTTGGAGCTTTGCACCACATGGGACAGAGATGTGGGAGTTGGGATTTATGGCTTCGCACCATTTGGGGCAGGCATTTGGGATTTAGGGTCTTGCACTGTTTGAGGTGGAGATTTGGGACTTGGGGCTTTGCATTTGGGGCAGAAGTTTGGGATTTAGGGTCTTGCACCATGTGGGGCACAGGTTTAAAACTTGACTTTGCATTTGTGGTTGAGATTTGAGGTCTGGGCTTTGGGGCTCTGCACCCTCTGGGGCAGAGGTTTGGGGGTTGGGGTTTTGCACCATTTGAGATGGAGATCAGGGGGTTGGGATTTGGGGTTTGCACCATTTGTAGGGTCCGTAGGGGCTTGTAGGGGTGCAAACAACCCCACGTGCCCCCCAAACCCCTTTGCCACCAGCCCCTGGTGGCCTCCTTGGCTTGGGGAGTCCCAGCCAAGGGCACAGATGGGGATGGGGTGTTCGGGGATGGGGGGGGTTGTTTGGGGCTGAGGGTGTTTTGGGGCTAGGGGTGTTTGATTTGGGACTGGGGATGTTTTATTTTGATCTGGGGGTTGTTTTGGGGCTGGGAGTGTTTGATTTGGGGCTGGGGGGGTCGCTGTTTCGGGGCTGGGATCGTTTGAGCCTGGGGACGGTTGGGGGCCGAGGGGTGTTTGGGGACTGGGGGTGTTTAGGGGCTGAGATTGTTTGGGATTGGGGGTGTTCTGGGGCTGGGGGTGTTCCATCAGCCTGGCTCTCCTGCAGTACCTGCAGATGAAGTGGCCGCTGTTGGACGTGCCGGCGGGCGCCACGCTGAAGGACAGCCGTTCCCCCTCGCCCGCGCACTTGGTAAGAGCGGCTGCATCCCACGGGGTGATGCTTTTCCCGAGGGATAACCCCACTCCAGCCCCCCCGCCCCGTGATGCCAATACGGTGTCCACGGTGGGTTCGGGGTTTTTTTCGGGGTGTGGTTTCGCCCTCCCACGCGCTGTCCCTCACAGTCGAACAAGGTCCCGGTGGTGCAGCACACGCATCCCATGCACCCGCTGACGCCGCTCATCACCTACAGCAACGACCACTTCTCGCCGGGCTCGCCGCCCGGACACCTCTCACCAGAGATCGACCCAAAGACGGGTGAGCACGGGGCTGGGACCCGTCCGGGTGAGCAAAGGGATGCTGATGGGGGCCGTGCTGTGCTGAAACGGGGCGCTGTCTGTCCCACAGTCCCTCTGCTTCCCAGATTCCTGGTTGCTGGGTGGTGGGAAAGGGATGCGGCTGGTGGCCAGGGATGGGTCGGGGTGCGTGGGGATCCCTCCAGGGCTCCGTTTTGGTTATTGCAGCGTCCTCTCCCTGTGCAGATGGACGGGATGCTGGGAGGGAGATGGGATGCTGGGAAGGGAGGTGGGATGCTCAGAGGGAGATGAGATGCTGGGAAGGGAGGTGGGATGCTCAGAGGGTGATGAAGTGCTGGGAGGGAGATGGGATGCTGGGAAGGGAGGTGGGATGCTCAGAGGGAGATGAGGTGCTAAGAGGGAGATGGGATGCTGGACAACGGGATGCTCAGAGGGAGACTGAATGCTGGAAGGGAAATGGGATGCTGGACAATGGGATGCTCAGAGGGAGATGAGGTGCTGGGAGGGAGATGGGATGCTGGGAAGGGAGGTGGGATGCTTAGAGGGAGATTAGGTGCTAAGGGGGAGATGGGATGCTGGACAATGGGATGCTCAGAGGGAGATGAGGTGCTGGGAGAGAGATGGGATGCTCAGAGGGAGATGAGGTGCTAAGAGGGAGATGGGATGCTGGGAAGGGAGGTGGGATGCTCAAGGGGAGATGAGGTGCTGGGAGGGAGATGGGATCCTGGACAATGGGATTCTCAAAGGGAGATGAGGTGCTGGGAGGGAGATGGGATACTGGGAAGGGAGGTGGGATGCTGAGAAGGGAGGTGGGATGCTGGGAAGGGAGGTGGGATGCTCAGAGGGAGATGAAGTGCTGGGAGGGAGATGGGATGCTGGGAAGGGAGGTGGGATGCTCAGAGGGAGATGAGGTGCTGAGAGGGAGATGGGATGCTGGGAAGGGAGGTGGGATGCTCAGAGAAAAATGAGGTCTTGGGAGGGAGATGGGATTTTGGATGAAGGGATGCTTGGATGGAGGTGGAGTGCTTAGAGGCCACTGTGTTTTAACACTGCTTCCCGTTCATCCCTCCCTCTTGCTACAGGGATCCCGCGGCCGCCGCACCCGTCCGAGCTGCCCCCCTATTACCCGCTGTCGCCAGGAGCTGTGGGTCAGATCCCGCACCCGCTGGGCTGGCTGGTGCCGCAGTAAGGATGCGCTGGACCCTGGGCTGGGGGCTCACTCCCACCTCAATGTCCCTGTCCCCAGGCAGATCCCCTCAGCCCCTCATCCCCGAGATCCTCCTCCTCTTCCCACTTTTTCCCCTGTGAGCTCGGTGCGATGCCGAGGGCTCCCGCAGTGGTTGGGAAGGCAGGGAAAGAGGGGAGATTGAGATGAGATCTTGGGAAGAAATGTTTCGCTGTGAGGGTGGGGAGGCCCTGGCCCAGGTTGCCCAGAGCAGGGGTGGCTGCCCCATCCCTGGAGGTGCTCAAGGCCAGGTTGGATGGGGCTTGGAGCCCCTGATCCAGTGGGAGGTGTCCCTGCCCATGGCAGGGGTGGAACTGGATGGGCTTTGAGGTCCCTTCCAACCCAAACCACTCCAGGATTCTATGACTCTGCACTGCCAGGGAGAGTTCCAAAGGCCCCCAGGGATTGAGGAGGGATGTCTTTCCACTAAAGCTTGTGTGTTTGCAGGCAAGGCCAGCCCGTCTACTCCATCCCTCCCGGCAGCTTCCGGCACCCCTACCCTGCCCTCGCCATGAACGCCTCCATGTCCAGGTGGGTCTCAGCAGGGATGCAGGATGTTCCTTGGGTGTTCTGGACCTGACAGTGGGGTTTTGGCCACTTCCCTGAGGACAATGTGGGTCTCGGCATCAGCAGTGGGTGTTTCCAGGGAGTCCCTGCTCTCCACAGACACAGATTGGCCCCAGGAGGCTGCAGTGGCCTCCGTGGCCAAAAAGACCCCTGGGAGGGTGCAGATGGTCCCCTGGGTTGGGGAGAAGCGAGGTGTTCAAAACTCGTGCAGACATGGCACTGCAGGATATGGTTTAGTTGGCACTGTGGGGTTGAGCTGATGGTTGGACTGGATGAGCTGGGAGGTCTTTTCCAGCCTTAATGATTCCATGTTTTAGGCTGGACATTAGGAAAAAATTTTTCACAGAAAGGGTCATTGGTCCCTGGCAGAGGCTGCCCAGGGAGGGGGTTGAGTCCCCTTCCCTGGAGGGGCTTAAGGGACGGGTGGACGAGGTGCTGAGGGACATGGTTCAGTGTTTGATGGGAATGGTTGGAGTCAATGATCCTGATGGGTCTCTTCCAACCTGGTTATTGTATGATTCCATGATCCCATGGGCTCATGACATCCTTCAGTAGGGTCCATGTTGCCATCCTGCACAATCTGGGGTGGAATCCAGTGTAAAACCAGTCCCCCAGCTGGATTGAGGCTGGTGGCCTCTTATTGCAGGAGGATCTCGGGAGGGTTTGGGGTGGAACCTGGGGGCAGTTGGTGCTGACGAGCTCTTCCTTCCGCTCCCTCCGCTGCAGTTTGATGTCCAGCCGTTTCTCCCCACACATGGTCCCACCACCTGCCCACGGGCTGCACCCCTCGGGCATCCCACACCCGACCATCGTCTCGCCCATCGTGAAGCAGGAACCCACCCAGCCCAGCGTCAGCCCCGGAGGCAACTCGTGAGTCGGGGACAGGACAGCGCAGGGGACAGAAACTCGTCCCCTGGGTGCTGCTGGATCCTGACCCATCGTCCCACTGCTTGCAGGAAATCCCCCGTCACTGTGAAGAAGGAGGAGGAGAAGAAACCCCACATCAAGAAGCCGCTCAACGCTTTCATGTTGTACATGAAGGAGATGAGGGCCAAGGTGGTGGCCGAGTGCACGCTGAAGGAGAGCGCTGCCATCAACCAGATCCTGGGCAGGCGGGTAGGGACGTTTCTCCTGGCATTGCCTCGTGCTGCCCCGTCTGTCGCCTTAAAATGCCTTTCAGCTGCCTCCTCTGCCTCTGGTTTGGTCCCTTCACCTGCGGCATCGCTAGCCCGGAAGGTGCCAGGGAGCTGGTGGGTCCTGGGTGGCAATGGGGTGAGAGGTCTCCGGCCCCATGGCAGTGCAGCTTCAGGGTTTGCAGCGCGGCTTTGAGGTTTCCAGTGTGACTTTGGGGTTTCCACTGCAGGTTTGGGCTTTGCTGTGTCGACTTCGGTGGTCGCAGCGCGGCTTTGGTGGTTATAACGCAGCTTTAGGGGTTGCATCACAGCTCTGGAGTTATGCAGGACAGCTTGAGGGTTTCCAGTGTGGCTTTGAGGTTTCCACTGTTGGTTTGGGCTTTGCAGTGCAGCTTCAGGGTCTGCAGGGAGGTTTTGAGCTTTCCAGCGTGGCTTTGGAGCTGGTAGCACAGCTTCAGGGTCTGCAGGGAGGTTTTGAGCTTTCCAGTGCAGCTTTGGAGCTGGTAGCGCAGCTTCAGGGTCTGCAGGGAGGTTTTGAGCTTTCCATTGCGGCTTTGGAGCGTGGCTCTGGGCTTTGCAGGGCAGCTTTAGGGTTTCTAGCCGTGGCTTTGGGGTTTCCACTGCAGGTTTGGGCTTTGCAGTGTTGGCTTCAGTGGTTATAACGCAGCTTTGGGGGTTGCATCACAGCTTTGGGTTTTCTTCCATGGCTTCGGGCTTTGCAGCGTGGCTTCAGGAATTGGAGCCTGCCTTTGGGTTTTCCAGCACGGTTTTGGGGTTTGTGGCTCGGCTTTGGGGTTTTCAGCGTGCCTTGGCGGTGTCCAGCGGGGCTTTGGGATGTGTGGCACAGTTCTGGGTTGTGCAGCGCGGGTCTCTCCTCCCCGCAGTGGCACTCGCTCTCACGGGAGGAGCAGGCCAAATACTACGAGCTCGCCCGGAAGGAGCGGCAGCTGCACTCCCAGCTCTACCCGACATGGTCTGCGCGGGACAACTACGTAAGTGCAGCCCCCGGGGCCTGCTGGGAGGAGGTGTCCCCTCCTCACCACTTAGCATCATGGAATCTTAGAATAACCAGGTTGGAAAAGACCCATCGGATCATCGAGTCCAACCGTTCCTATCAAACACTAAACCATGTCCCTCAGCACCTCATCCATCCATCCCTTAAACCCCTCCAGGGAAGGGGACTCAACCCCCTCCCTGGGCAGCCTCTGACAGGGACCAATGACCCTTTCCATGATATATTTTTTCCTGATGTTCAGCCTGAACCTCCCCTGGTGGAGCTTGAGGCCATTCCCTCTTGTCCTGTCCCCTGTCCCTTGGGAGAAGAGCCCAGCTCCCTCCTCTCCACAACCTCCTTTCCCGCAGGCTCCTCTCTTGGAGCTGCTGCGAGGCTGCTCTGAGGCTGCTCCCCGTGCTCGGGGAGGTTGGTGCTGGGGGTCCTGGGGGTGGAGGGCGATGGATCTGAGTTGCTGGGGTTGCTGTGTCACCTTCAGCAGCTCCTGCATCCCTGTGAGCTGCTCTGGGGCACCGGCAGCCCCGGTTCTCATCCACCGAGCAGCTTTATGCGGCACAAAGCCAAAGAAGGCTTTATCTCATTTTCCAGGGCAAGAAAAAGAAGAGAAAGCGAGAGAAGCTGGCCCAGCAGCAAAGCCACGACACGGAGAGTGAGTATTGCCCTTGCGAGCTTCCACCCTCCTCCAGCTCTGTGTCACTCACGTTGTCCTCTGTTGTTTGCAGGCTCGCTGGCTTCCAAGAGCAAGAAGCCGTGTGTGCAGTACCTGCCGGCGGAGAAGCCGTGTGCCAGCCCCGCGTCCTCGCACGGCAGCATGCTGGATTCGCCCGCCACGCCATCGGCTGCCCTGGCATCCCCGGCCGCGCCGGCTGCCACCCACTCGGAACAGGCTCAGCCCCTCTCGCTCACCACCAAGCCGGAGGCCAGGGCTCAGCTCGCCGTGCATTCAGCCGCCTTCCTCTCGGGCAAAGCCACCTCTTCTTCCTCCTCCTCTTCTTCCTCCTCCTCCTCCTCGAGCCTCGGCAGCCCGCCCTCGCTCCTGTCCAGGCCCATTCCCTTCACCTCGGTGCCCTCCACGGCTCTCCTGTCCTCACCTCCATCCTTTGCGGCCGCTGTCCCATCCCCGCTGCAAACGCAGCCCCTTTCCCTGGTCACCAAACCCACTGACTAAGGGAAAAACTCATCCCTCCCTTGTCCCGTCCCGTCCATCCCCTCCCTGCTGTACGTTGCAGAAGCCACAATCAAGATTCAAATGCAGCCAAACCCATTATTGGTCAATATTTGACCCTTTCTGAACTCTTTTGTAAGCAGACTCTGCTCAGAGCTGCTGCCAGCAGTCAACCTAAAGACCGTTTTTATTAAAAAAAAGGAAAAAAAATGGAAAAAAAAAGATAAAAGAAACCCTCCACAACCTGCCGACGATGGAAATCTCCCACGAGCTGACTGGGGGCACGAGCCGAGTGCCTGTCGCTGCTGCAGGGTGCGGTGATGCCAACGGTCCAGCCCTCCCGTGCCAGCACCGAGCGTGGCAGGTGTCGAGTTGGGACCAGCGCTCCATCCCAGAGGCGAGAGCAGGATCACCGCTGCCTCAGGATGCTCCCAAATCCTCCCGTCCCACGGCTCTGCTCCCTCGCTTCATCTCGGCGAGGAGCCGGATCCTGCCCTGAGGATGCTGCGCCGTCCGCCCTGCTCCTTCCCACAGTGGTGCCGGGCTGGGCAGGATCCGGGGCTGAGCCCTGGGTGGGATTTTCTTTTTTTTCCCCCCTTAAATCCCTGTTATTTTTCACAAAAGGAAATAAAACGACAGCTGCAACTTGCTGCGTGAGCGTGGTCAGTGGGGGAAGCGCTCGGGCCGTGCCCATCGCCACTTTCTCCCTGCCAGTGCCGCGGGAAGCATCCTGGGATGCAGGACACGGGGCAGGTGTGGTCCCAGCTTGAGTACATCACCCCGCTGCCTCCATCGATGGGCAGGGGGTGGTTTTGGGGTGTTCGTCACCCAGCTCAGGTGGAGCGAGCAGGCAGCGTACGGCTTGGTTGGAGAGATCTGGGCAGGAGGATGCGAGGATCAGGTGAAATGGGTCAAGGTGCGTCCGAGAAGCTGAGGAGCAGGAGTTACCGGTGCCTGCCTCATGGCCAGGTTCTGCTCTGCCTGCTTCTTCCAAACTACAAATGAGAGAGCAGGATGAAAAAAGACCTGGCGCAAAGTCATCCCAGGGAGATGGAGAAGAGATCTTAGGGAGAAATGTTTTGCTGTGAGCGTGGGGAGGCCCTGGCCCAGGTTGCCCAGAGCAGTGGTGGCTGCCCCATCCCTTGAGGGGTTCAAGGCCAGGTTGGATGGGGCTGGGAGCCCCTGATCCAGTGGGAGGTGTCCCTGCCCGTGGCAGGCGTTGAATTGGATGGGCTTGGAGGTCCCTTCCAACCCAACACAGCCCATTCCATGATTCTGTGACCCAGTGGATTTTCCAGCTGATTTTAAGTTCTCAGCCAGTTCAATGCTTGAGCTACTCCAGGCTCACGTTTTCTTGCTAAAGTCACAGTTCTGTTTTCTGTTGCAGGTTTCATTCCGAGCTGCGTCGACCCCAAGGTGATTCCTGGCGTTCGTAGTCCTGTTTCCTTACCTTCCTGAATTTCTTGGCCATTTTCCATTTCCCAGGACCAAGACCGAGTCCTCCACCTGCCCCACGGCTGCTCCAGGGCCACCGCGGTGTCCTCGGCCACCCAGCCCACGGCAATGGGCAACGTCCAGTGACGGGCAGTGAGTCCTTCCTGCGCCTGCCAGCCCTCTGGGTCCCAACTTGGTGGGTGCTTTTGCTGACTCGGTGAAACATATGGCACCTTCTCCTCCTGTTGTGACATTTTTCTTTCCCTTTCCAGTGCCAAGCCGCCGCGGGAAGGCACCAGAGAAATATTTTCAGCAGATTGGAGCAGCAGCAGATGTAGAGGGGACCTGGGATCACATTGGTGTCTTGTCCTCAAGGAAGACGGCGTCTATGTTTAACAGATGTTGTGTAAGATGAGCATGTGCCATGGCATGAGGTAACCCCAGCAGATGACACCTGGATTTGAGGATTCTTATTTCCATCGTGGAGCTGGGCAGAAGTATCAAAACATAGACCCGAGCAGTGCCCCAGCTACAGAGAGGAGCACAGCCTGGAGCCCTTGTGTGAGCACCAGGGACGTGCTCGGGGCAAACACTGGCTCCCGTAACCTTCTGGGAGCCCCAGGTGACTTCTGCAAATGGTGACGGTACTTGCGGCAGGAGGCACTGGCGGGCGCTGGTTGATGAGAAGCTCGACATGAACCAGCAGCCCAGAAACCAACCGTGTCCTGGGCTGCATCAGAAGTGTGGCCAGCAGGGCGAGGGAGGGGATTCTGACCCTCTGTTCCTCTCTTGTGAGACCTCATCTGGAGCACTGTGTCCAGTTCTGGAATCCTCAACATAAGAAGGAGATGGAACTGTTGTAACAGGTCCAGAGGAGGCTATGGAGATGATCCAAGGTCTGGAGAACCTCTGCTATGAGGACAGGCTGAGAGAGTTGGGATTGTTCAGCCTGGAGAAGAGAAGGCTCCGAGAAGACCTTAGAGCAGCTTCCAGGGGGCTTCAAGAAAGCTGGGGAGGGGCTGTTTACAAAGGCTTGTGGATGACAGGGAATGGCTTTAAATTGGAGAGGGGAAGATTCAGACTAGACACAATTAAGAATTTCTTCATGACGAGGCAATGGAAGAGGTTGCCCATGAAAGTTGTGGCTGCCCCATCCCTGGAGGTGTTCAAGGCCAGGTTGGATGGGGCTTGGAGCCCCTGATCCAGTGGGAGGTGTCCCTTCCCATGACAGGAGGGTTGCGACTGGATGGGCTTTGAGGTCCCTTCCAACTCAAACTGTTCTATGATTCTTACACTGAGGATTCCAGAACTGGACACAGGACTCCAGGTGGGGTCTCACAAGAGAGGAACAGAGGGGCAGACTCCTCCTCAACAAGCCCCAGGAGGACCAGCCGCGATGCTTTAATTGATGGCATCCTGCTAGCATGTCGCGCGGTTGTACGCCGTCCAGGACTGAGAGGATTAGAGCATCGCCCAAAACGTGCACGGCTACAGCTTGAAAAGAGGCAAAAAGCATCTTTTTTTAAGAAAAGCTGTTCCAAGAAACTGGTTTTCAGCGAGGAACGTCAGGATCGCACGCAGCCTCGCTCGCCTCGACACCGGGAGCAGGCTGCAGCCAAACAACTCCTTGAATTGGATTTCATGGGAAATTAAAGGCATGAAGAGACCTGTCACAAGAATTAAAGTCTGAACCGGAGCCAGACAGCTTCAAACAGATGTGGGGCTTCAGCAGGAGAATATTTCTTTGTTTTACTCAGCGTTTTCCCATACAGAAAAGGAACATCTGTTCCAATGCTTTCGCAGCGCTCCCAAACTGAGATAGGCTTGGATTGTCCCTTGCTAGAAGAGGGACAACTGGCCACCCAGAGCCCTCTTGGCTTCGCTCCTCCTGGAGAAGAGGACAAGACCAGCTATGTGTTTTGGAGAACAAGTCTTACGAGGAGCAGCTGAGGAACCTGTTTAGCCTGGAGGAGGCTGAGGGGCAACCTCATCACTCTCTCCTGGAAAGGAGGTTGTGGTGAGGTGGGTGCTGGGCTCTGCTCCTAAGAAACAAGGGATGGGATGAGAGGGAATGGCCTCAAGTTGCACCAGGGGAGGTTTAGAGTAGATATTGGGAAAGATTCCTTCATGGAAAGGGTTCTCAGGCACTGGACCAGGCTGCCCAGGGCAGCAGTGGAGTCCCAATCCCTGGAAGGGGTTTAAAAGACAGATCAAGTGCTTAAGGGTCTGATTTATTAGTGGACAGGTACAGTTGGAGCTGATGATCTTAAAGGTCTTTTCCAACCTAATGGTTCTATTCCACGTGTTCATAGAATGCCCTGAGCTGGAAGGAATCCACGACAATCATCAAGTCCAGCTCCTGTCCCTGCACAGAACAACTCCAGCATTCACAGCAGGAATCTTGCTGCAGTCTCAAGCGACCACGCTGAAGCTCTCGTAGTCGAACCAGGAGGACAGTGGTATCCGTATATCCACGCTAGCAGTGACACAGCTGGATGAAATGTTGCTCTCCAACTGCTTACTGGTAGCAAACTAAATGCTTAGCAGGGTTTTCTTTGTCCTCTGGGTGGTGCTTCAGTAAGAACATCTGGCTTGGATGAGGCCAGCAGGAGCAGGGCAGGGATCGTCTCCCTGGACTCGGTGCTGGGGAGGCCACAGCTCGAATTCTGGGCCCCTCACTCCAAGAAGGACATTGAGGGGCTGGAGTATGTCTGGAGAAGGGAACGGAGCTGGGAAGGGGCTGGTGAACAGGGGTTGTGGGAGCAGCTGAGGGACCTGGGGGTGTCCAGCCTGAAGAAGAGGAGGCTGAGGGGAGACCTCATCGCTTTCTGCAGCTCCTGGAGAGGAGGTTGTGGTGAAGTGGGTGCTGGGCTCTGCTCCCAGGTAATAGGACAAGAGGAAATGCCCTCAAGTTGCTTTAGGGGAGGTTTAGATTGGATATTGGGAAAGATTTCTTTACTTAGAGTGGTGAAGCCCTGGACCAGGCTGCCTAGGTGGAGTCTCCAACCCTGGAGGGGTTCAAAGAACATGTAGATGTGGCACTTCAGTACATGGTTTCGCAGTCACGGTGGGTTGGCCTGGATGAGCTGAGAGGGCTTTTCCAACCTTAACGATTCCACAATTCAGCGATTCCACGATTCTATGAAAAGTGGGAGCGATCAGGCAAACCGTGCAGCTCGAACTGGGAAAGAGCACTTCCTTGGGAAAGACACGCTTGCCATCCTTGCCACCCACCCCCTGAGGGACAGGAGGCTGAAGGGGTGCCTGGTGTCTCCTGGCTGCGGATGCTGCCAAGCAGCTGATGGCAGCACCGGGACCGGCACAGGTAGCGGGGAGGATGCACCTGTGAGTCCCTCCCTGTCCAGAAATGGCAAGAAAAGCTTTAAAACCTCGCTTAAAGGGTATGATTTTTGTGACGAGCCCCCAGCCCTAAACTCATTACGGCTTTGGTGAAGGTTTTTATTGCTGGGAGCTGGCAAACATCTTGTTAAGAGCTTGCCAAGAGCAAACTTCTGGGAGCATCTGGGAGCCAGCTTGGTGCTTTCGCCGCTTGTTTTTGGAAGCGGGGTTATTTCTGTCACCTCCGTCCGCTCGCTTAATTGCAGCCACCGTGATCAAACAGCCCCCGGCCCCCTCTCCCTCCGCAGCTCTGGCTATTCATTAATTGAAATGCCTAATGAGGTCCCAGGGGTCCCCTGCAGAGATGGAGCTAATTAGGGGCTCCACCACGAATGCAGCGAATGAAACGGAGGTTTCCTCCAACGTGTTCTCTTGCGAGGGGCCAGGGGGAGGACGCACCAGATGTCCCGTTTCCCCGCTCCGCACCGGGGCAAGGCTGGCGCTCCGTGGATTCCAGGCTCCTGCCAAAGCAGCTGGTGCAGAGGCAGTGGCTACACTTAATACATTTTAATTAGCATCATTAAATTCTTCCATTTGCTAATTGTTTCTCCTTTTGATCCTTTCTCCTGACCAGATTAGCCCCCAGGGGGAAAAGGCTGGGGTAGGGGATGCAGGCACTTCTGACAAGGTGAGAACTTCATTATCTCCAAGCATGGAATTGCCACCAGACCCTGGAAACCACACCAGAACACCCTGGTTGGTCCTAAAGAACCTCCTAAAGAGGAGGCTACGGAGATGATCCGAGGGCTGGAGCACCTCCCGTACAAGGACAGGCTGGGAGAGTTGGGGTTGTTCATCCTGGAGAAGAGAAGGCTCCGAGGACACCATAGAGTGAACCTCCAGTATGTGAAGGGTCTACAAGAAAGCTGGAGAGAGGCTGTTCACAAAGGCTTGTGGTGATAGGACAAGGGGACATGGGTATAAACTGGAGAGGGGCAGATTTAGACTAGACATAGGGAAGAATTTCTTAACTATGAGGCCATGGAACAGCTTGCCCATGAAAGTTGTGGCTGCCCCATCCCTGGAGGGGTTCAAGGCCAGGTTGGATGGGGCTTGGAGCCCCTGATCAGGTGGGAGGAGTCCCTGCCCATGGCAGGGGTGGAACTGGATGGGCTTTAAGGTCCCTTCCAACCCAAATGATTCTATGATTCTAAATTAAAGGCCAGATTGATGCATCCAGCCTGTTCTTGGCCGTTGCGCCTGTTCTTGGGAAGAGTCATTCCCAAAATGTGACGTTTGATGGAGATTTAGAACAAGAGACAGTGTCAGTCTAGGAAATCAAGCAAAACCTTGCCTAAGTTCCAATGTGATTGAGTTGTTTTGCAGGTGACAAAGGACCAGCAGCTGCCATCACCTTGGGAAGCAGCAGGGTGGGACCGGGTGGGACTGAATGAGAATTTTCTCCTCCTGCTTTCCAGCCGAGATAATGATCCCAGGGGCCTCATCCCCAGAAATACTCAAGGTCAGGTTGGTTGGGGGTCTGAGCAACCTGATCCAGTTAAAGGTGTCCCAGCCCCTGCAGAGGAGTTGGACTGGAGGAGCTGTAAAGGTCCCTTCCAAACCAAAGCGTTCTATGACCTGATGATTCCCAGTCCTCCTTCCTCCAGAGAGGAGGGAGCAGGGCTCTTCTCCCAAGTGACAGGGGACAGGACAAGAGGGAATGGCCTCAAGCTCCACCAGGGAAGGTTTAGGCTGGACATTAGGAAAAAATTTTTCAGGGAAAGGGTCACTGGGCACTGGCAGAGGCTGCCCAGGGAGGGGGTTGAGTCCCCTTCCCTGGAGGGGTTTAAGGGACGGGTGGACGAGGTGCTGAGGGACATGGGTTAGTGATTGATGGGAATGGTTGGACTCAATGATCCGGTGGGTCTCTTCCAACCCGGTTATTCTATGATTCTATGATTCTTTCCTACAACCAGTCCACATCCATGTAACCACGCAGAAGGAGCTTCCTCAGGGAGTGCAGGGATAGGATGGGGGGGGACGATTTTGAGCTGAAAGAGGGGAGACTGAGATGAGATCTAGGGAAGAAATGTTCTCCTGTGAGGGTAGGAGGCCCTGGCCCAGGTTGCCCAGGGAAGTGGTCGTTGGATGGGGCTTGGAGCAACCTGATCCAGTGGGAGGTGTCCCTGCCCATGGCAGGGGTGAAACTGGATGGGCTTGGAGGTCCCTTCCAAGCCAACCCATTCCAGGATCTATGGTTCTATGAAGCATTGAAGGCAACTGAGCTTGGTGTGAGGCACTGGGCGCTGAGCTGATGTCAGCCTCAGACTCAGCATTTTGGGCAGAATTCTGTTCTCAGCTGCATTGTTGTAAATCCAGAGGAACTTGGCCTCCATGAAGTTACTCTTGACTTCCAGGGGTGCGAGTGAAAGCCGAACTGGCTGGGCACACGAAATAGCCTCGCTCGTCTGTTTTAAATCTGTACGAAGGCGTTGGGCCAACTGTTCTTCTGTCTCTTTAGAAAGACGGGCACGGGCAGAGCTGAGCCACCAGGATCATTGGAATGTATTGAATTGAATAGAGGACTGGAAAAACAGAGAAGAAAACTCGACCATAAAATCCATCACGCTCCGAGGCTGAGGCAGGGTTATTCCCCAAAGAATTATGACTGTGCGGGACACTCATCTGAGTGATGTTGAATGATGTTGTGGAATTCAATGTGTTTCAGCATTCAATGGACTTGACTGGAGAAGCTAACGAGCTCTTGGTGGTGTTGCGATTCCTTCTGGAGACACGTGAAGGCTTTGCTGCTGGTCCTTCAGTGCTCAGCGCTGCAGGATGTCACGTCACGGATGGGACAGCGCTGGTGACACCGAGTCATAGTGGGAAGCACACGTGGTCTGGAACGGTTAAGCCCAAAGGAAGCTCATCCTGGTCAGCGATGAAGGCAAATCCATCGATCTAGAAGGAAAGAAGAGAGATGGTGGGGAGGACAGATTGGGATCGTGACCAATAAACCAAATTAGAGAGATTTGATGGCATAATTCATGCTTCTAAAAAATTGATATTGGCTTGGGAAGGGCAGGCAGGGAAAAAGCTGGAGATAAGACTTTTTGGGGAATAATGTACCACAGTGCCGATGTCCTTGAACAGAGGGAGACAAACCTGTGCAGGATCACTGGGGAGCAGCAACAAACACAAGGAAGACCCAGAAAGAACATCATGACAGAATCACTGAATGGTTTGGGTTGGAAGGGACCTCAAAGCCCATCCAGTTCCACCCCTGCCATGGGCAGGGACACCTCCCACTGGATCAGGGGCTCCAAGCCCCATCCAACCTGGCCTTGAACCCCTCCAGGGATGAGGCAGCCACCACTGCTCTGGGCAACCTGGGCCAGGGCCTCCTCAACCTCACAGGAAAAAAAAAATGGGGCAGTATCCTTCAAATTGTGGAAATTTGTGTGTGAATTTGTGGAATTGTGGAATGCCTGGAGAAAGGCCAGAAGAGAGCGGAAAGAGGACAACCTATAGGAAAAGATGGACATTCCACCTGGAGAAGGGAGACGTAACAGTCTTCAGTAGGTAAATTATCACAGAGGAAAGGGCTAGATGATCCTTGGTGCCCACAGAGAGCTACAAGATGATTTTCTGCTGCTGGTGGGAAGAGTGGTCACTGGGCAGGATGTGTCTAGCCTGGCCAAAAGGAAAAATAAACGACATGGCCATGAGGAAGAGGTCATGAACTGAAGGACAGGACAAGAGGGAATGGCCTCAAGCTCCACCAGGGGAGGTTCAGGCTGGACATTAGGAAAAAATTTTTCACAGAAAGGGTCATTGGGCAGTGGCAGAGGCTGCCCAGGGAGGGGGTTGAGTCACCTTCCCTGGAGGGGTTTAAGGGCCGGGTGGATGAGGTGCTGAGGGACACGGTTTAGTGATTGATGGGAATGGTTGGACTCGATGATCCCGTGGGTCTTTTCCAAGCTGGTGATTTTGTGATTCAAAGGAAGGGAAACTGGTGCTGGTTTCTTACCTGGTGCCCCCACCATGTCCTTAAACAGAGGAGCCCACCTACCACGGGATGAGGACACAGTCCAAAAGGGTGGAATGTGGAGGGAGGAGGCCCAGCCCCCTGGAGCGAGTCTCAAGGACTGTGCTTTGGGCCACTGCTCAGGGTCCTAGTGCTGGAAACAAGGCCCAGAAGAGCCAGTTTGACCCCAAAATACTGCTTCTCCTCTAGGATAGGGCAGTGAGGTCATGGACTCACTTTCATTAGCCTCACCCCTTCCCTCCTGAATTATGGAGTCATTAAGGTTGGAAAAGCCCTCTAAGCTCATCCAGTCCAACCATCAGCCCAAACGCACTGTGCCAAGCAAACCACATCCCAAAATGCCACGACCACACAATCTTTGAACCCCTCAGGGGTGGAGATTCCACCTGGGCAGCCTGGTCCAGGGCTTCACCACTTTGTCAGTGAAGAACTAACTCCTGATGTCCCATCTAATCCTATCCTCTCACAGCTTGAGGCCATTTCCTCTTGTCCTATCGTTTCGGAGTAGAGCCCAGCACCCACCTCACCACAACCTCCTTTCTGGGAGCTGCAGAGAGCAATGAGATCTCAGCCTCCTCTTCTCCAGGCTGAACAGCCCCAGGTCCCTCAGCTGCCTCTCATAACCCCTGTTCTCCAGCCCCTTCCCCAGGTCCGTTCCCTTCTCCAGCCCCTCAATATCCTTGGAGAGAGGGGCCCAAAACTGAACCCAGGATTCCCATCAAAACGGAACCACATTCCCCATGGAAAATGATCACAAGATTCTGCTGCTTTAACCACCCCTGACTGTTGTTTCGTTGACGCGGCACCACGAGTTCCATGAATCACGCCCGAGGATTTTCCATTTTCCCAACCTAAAGACCTTTTCTCTCGGTTTCCTCCCAAATGCAGCCTCCCTGCCCCATTGCTCAGCACGGAACCACAGGAGGAGGGAAAGCTAAAGTCAAAATTTGAATCTAGAGAGGGGGATCTGGGCCCCGCGCAGCCCCTTGGGAGTGAAGATCCCAGCAGGGAGACTCATGGAGCATGACTGGTCCATGGAGGGGCAGGATCAGCTCATGGAGGGCAGGATGAGCACATGGAGGGGCAGGATGAGCACATGGAGGGGCAGGATCAGCCCATGGAGGGCAGGATGAGCACATGGAGGGGCAGGATGAGCACATGGAGGGGCAGGATCAGCCCATGGAGGGCAGGATGAGCACATGGAGGGGCAGGATGAGCACATGGAGGGGCAGGATCAGCACATGGAGGGGCAGGATGAGCACATGGAGGGGCAGGATGGGCACATGGAGGGGCAGGATCAGCTCATGGAGGGCAGGATGAGTACATGGAGGGGCAGGATCGGCACATAGAGGGGCAGGATGAGTACATGGAGGGGCAGGATCGGCACATAGAGGGGCAGGATCAGCCCATGGAGGGGCAGGATCAGCTCATGGAGGGGCAGGATTTGCCCTCGGGGCCTGTTGGGGGCGTGGCCTCAGGAGGGGGCGTGGCCAGGGGCGGTTCCCGCGCTGTCCGTCAAACGAAGGGGGCGGGGCTTATTGAGGGGCGTGGCCAGAGCGCGCCTCCCTATTTAAGGGCGACGAGGGGGGCGTGGTTATTTAGGGGCGTGGCCATAGAGCTCCTGGGTCCGTCGCTAAGGGGCGGGAGGGGGCGTGGCCTTCCTAATGGGGGCGTGGCCTGAGCGATCGCGGAAGGGGGCGTGGCCAGAGCAGGCCCCGCCCCGCGGCGCGCGCCGGCCGTGCCGGTAAGGGGGGAGTGAGGGGGGGGAGGGAGTGGGGGGGGGAGGGAGTGGGGGGTGGGGGGAGGGAGTGGGGGGGGCTCCCCTCGGGATCCCCGAAACCCCCAAAATCAATTGAAGATCCCCCAAAACCTCTCAGGTCCCCCCCCACCAAAACCCCTTGAGGGTCCCCCCCAAACACCTTTGAGCCCCTCAAAATCCCTTGGGATCCCCCAAACCCCTCAGGTTCCCCCAAAACCCTTCGGAGCTCCCAAAATCCTTCGGAGCCCCCAAACTCTTGGGACTCCCCAAAACCCCTTGGGATTCCCCAAACCCCCTTGGGATCCCCAAAGCCCTCAGGTTCCCCCAAAGCCCCTTAGGCACCCCCAAATCCCTTGCGTCCCCCAAAAATCCCTTGGGATCCCTAAAAGACCTTAGGCTCCCCCCAAAACCCCTTGAGGGTCCCCCCAAACACCTTTGAACCCCCCCAACACCGCTCAGGTCCCCACAAAACCCCTTGGGGTCCCCAAAACCCCTCAGGTCCCCCCATAATCCTTTGATCCCCTAGAACCCCCAAAACTCTTGAGGGTCCCCCTCAAAAGCCCCAAGAGGACCCCCAAATCTCTCAGGACCCCCCCCAAACGCCTCGGAGTCCCTGAAAGCCCTCGATGCCCCCAAAACCCCTCGGGTCCCCCCAAAACACTTGAAGGTCCCCCAAAACCCCTCGGGTCCCCCTAAACACCTTTGACTCCCCCAAACCCTTCGGGTCCCCTCAAAACCCCTCAAGGGTCCCCCAAAACCTCTTAGATCCCCCCTAACCCCCTTGGTATCCCCAAAAGCCCTCAGGTCGCCCCAAAAATCCCTTGAGGATCCCCAAAACCCCTCGGGTCCCCCAAAATCATTTGAAGATCCCCCAAAACACTTTGGGTTCCCCCAAGCCCCTTGGGACCCCCCAAAGCTCCTTGAGGGTCCCCTCCAAACACCTTTGAGTCCCTCAAACCCCTCAGGGGACTCCAAAACCCCTTGAGGGACCCCCTCTAACCCCTCAGGTCCCCCTAAAACCCCTTGAGGTCCCCAAAAGCCCTTGGGTCCCCCCCTAAAACCCTTGGGACACCCCAGAACCCCTTGAGGACCCCCCAAAAAACTCTTGAGATCCCCAAAAACCCCTTGGGGTCCCCAAAACCTGTTGGGACCACCCAAAACCCCTACAGGTTCCCCCCAAAACCCCTCAAGGACCCCCAAAACCCCTTGACATCCCCCAAGCCGTTTGCCCCCCCCCCCCCCAAAGCCCATGGGGACCCCAAGGGGTTATGGGGGGCTCTGGGGGGACCCTAAGGGGTGGGGGGGAACCCCAAGGTGTTATAAGCGGGGTTCGTTGTCCCCCTGGGGTGCTGGAGGGGGTGAGCTGTACCCCCCCTTCCCCCCACCACTATGGTGGTGGATTCTCTGGTGGCTGCTATGGGGTTGTGCTCCTTGTGGGGCACAGAGTGGGGTGCAGTGGGGGGGGGGTGTCGGTTGAGGTGTCCTCACCCTGGGGACCAGGATGCTGGGGGTGGTGTGTGTGTGTGCAACCTCGCAAACGGTAGTGGATTCTCTGATGGCTGCTATGGGGTTGTGCTCCATGCTGTCTATGTGGGGTGCAGGGTAGGGTTCAGTGTGGGGTGCAGTGGGGGGGTGTCAGTTGGGGTGTTGTTCCCCCCCCCCCAGTTCCCATCCCCCTTTCCTGCCCCAGCGAGGCCGGAAGCCCAGCGGTGGCTGCGGTGACGCGGGTGACGTGGGGGCTGTGACGCGGGGCCCTGGGGTGACGCGGGGTGCAGGTCAGGGTGTGGGTGCTGGGGGGGGGGGGTGCTTGCCCCCCCCATGCTGCAGGTGCCCCCCTCGCCCCCTCCCCACGCTTTCCTCCCCGCTCCGCCTCCTCCTTCCATCCCTCCTTCCTCCTCTGGTCCCTCCCTCCACCCTTCTCTCCTCCTTCCCTCTCCCGGCCCCCTCCCTCCTTCCTCTCTTCTTCCTCCATCCTTCCTTCCCCCTCCTCCTTCCTCCCCCTGTCCTTCCTCCTTCCCTTCTCCCTCCGTCCTTCCTTCTTTCATCCTTCCCTCCCTCCCAGTCTTCCTCCTCCCTTCATCCCTCCCTCCAACCTCCCTCCCTTCTTCCTCCATCCCTCCTCCCCCTCCTCTTTCCTACCTTCTCCCTCCACTCCCCCTCCATTCTTCCTTCCCTCCTTCTCTCCTTCCTCCTTGCCCCTTTCCCTTCTCCCTCCCTCTCTCTTCTTCCTTCCCTCCATCCTTCTCTCTCCTTTCTTCCTCTCTCCTTCCTCCATCCTTCCATCCTTCCCTTCTTCTCTTCCTCCCTCTTTTCTTCCTGCCTCCTTTCTTTGTCTTTCCCTCCCTCCCTCCTTTCCTACGTCTTTTCTTCCTCCATCCTTCCCTCCTCCTTCTTTCCCTTCTCCCTCCCTCTCTCTCCTTCCTTTCCTCCATCCTTCTCCCATCTTTATTCCTCCATCCTTGCATCCTTCCTTCCTCTCTCCCTCTCTCCTTCCTCCCTCCCTCCCTCCTTCTTTCCTTCTTCCTTCCTCCCTTCCTTCTTCCCTCTCCCTCTCACCTTCCTCCCTCCTTCCCCCCTCTTTTTCCTCCCTCCCTCCTCTCTCCCTCCCTCCTTCCTCCTTCCCTTTCTCCCTCTCTCCTCCCTCCCTCCTTCCTTTCTCCCTCCCTCCCTCCTTCCTCCATTCCTCTCTCCCTCATCTTCCTCCCTCCTTCCCTCCCTCCTTCCCTCTCTCCCTCTCTCCTTCCTCCATCCTTTTTGCGTTTCTCCCTCCCTCCTTCCTTCCTCCCTCCCTCCTTCCTCCATTCCTCTCTCCCTCTCTTCTTCCTCCCTCCTTCCCTCTCTCCCTCTCTCCTTCCTTCATCCTTTTTTCCCTCCTTCCTCTCTCCCTCCTTCCTCCTTCCCTTTCTCCCTCCTTCCTCCCTCCCTTCTTCCTCCTTCCCTCTCTCCCTCTCTGCTTCCTTCATCTTTTTTTCCTTCCTTCCTCCCTCCCTCCCTCCCTCCCTCCTTCCCTTTCTCCCTCCTTCCTCCCTCCTTCCCTTTCTCCCTCCTTCCTCCCTCTCTTCTTCCTCCTTCCCTCTCTCCCTCTCTCCTCCCTCCCTCCTTCCTTCCTCCCTCCCTCCTTCCTCCATTCCTCTCTCCCTCTCTCCTTCCTTCATCCTTTTTTCCTTCCTCCCTCCCTCCCTCCCTCCTTCTTCCTTCCCTTTCTCCCTCCTTCCTCCCTCCCTTCTTCCTCCTTCCCTCTCTCCCTCTCTCCTCCCTCCCTCCCCCGTCTCTCTCTTCCTCCTCCCCTCCTCTTCCTCTCCTGCCCCCTCACTCTGCTGTCCCCACAGGGCTGTCCCCGCCATGGGGCCGAGCGTCGCGCCGCCGCGATGGACACGGGGCAGCTGCCGTCTCGCCGCGGCTGGGTGGCTGTAGCCGCGGCCACCACACCATGGAGCCCACGGCCACCACCCCCACCAGCCCCACCACCACGGGGGTCCTGGTGGCGCAGGACGCCATTGTCTTCTCGGGAGCGGGGGACAAGGGGGTGACCTCGGTGGTGCCCTCTGTGGCGCCCACCGTGGCGCCCACCGGCACCGACGTCTTCTGGGCCAGCCTGGTGCAAGCCCAGCTCTGCGTTTGGGAGCTGCAAGGAGCCATCGAGGGGCACCTGGATGATGGTGACCACAACCAGGCACCCCAGGACAGCTGGAGCCGCAGCCGTGGCGCCGCAGCCACCACACAGAGCGCTGAGGAGAGCATCTCACATCAGCAACGTGGTCCTGGGTCCACAGAGGAGAGCACCTCACACCAGCATCGTGGTCCGAGGTCTATAGAGGGGAGCATCTCACACCATCGATGTGGTCCTGAGTCCACAGAGAGCGTCTCACACCTTTGGTGTTATCCTGGGTCTATACAGGAGAGCATCTCACACCATCAGTGTGGTCCTGGGTCCACAGAGGAGAGCATCTCACACCAGCAACGTGGTCCTGGGTCTGTAGAGGAGAGCATCTCACACCAGCAACATGGTCCTGGGTCCACAGAGGAGACCACCTCACACCAGCAATGTGATCCAGGGTCCACAGAGGCGAGCACCTCACACCAGCAACGTGGTCCTAGGTCTATAGAGGGGAGCATCTCACACCATCGATGTGGTCCTGAGTCCACAGAGGAGAGCACCTCACACCAGCAACGTGGTCCGAGGTCTATAGAGGGGAGCATCTCACACCAGCAACGTGGTCCTGAGTCCACAGAGAGCGTCTCACACCTTTGGTGTTATCCTGGGTCTGTAGAGGAGAGCATCTCGCACCACCAATGTGGTCCTGAGTCCACAGAGGAGAGCACCTCACACCAGCAACGTGGTCCGAGGTCTATAGAGGGGAGCATCTCACACCAGCAACGTGGTCCTGAGTCCACAGAGAGCGTCTCACACCGTTGGTGTTATCCTGGATCTGTAGAGGAGAGCATCTCACACCAGCAACGTGGTCCTGGGTCCACAGAGGAGAGCATCTCACACCAGCAACGTGGTCCGAGGTCTATAGAGGGGAGCATCTCACACCAGCAGTGTGGTCCTGAGTCCACAGAGAGCGTCTCACACCATTGGTGTTATCCTGGATCTGTAGAGGAGAGCGTCTCACACCAGCAACGTGGTCCTGGGTCCACAGAGGAGAGCGTCTCACACCAGCAACGTGGTCCTAGGTCTATAGAGGGGAGCGTCTCACACCAGCAACGTGGTCCTGGGTCCACAGAGGAGAGCATCTCACACCAGCAACGTGGTCCTGAGTCCACAGAGGAGAGCACCTCACACCAGCAATGTGATCCAGGGTCCACAGAGGAGAGCACCTCACACCAGCAACGTGGTCCTAGGTCTATAGAGGTGAGCATCTCACACCAGCAACGTGGTCCTGGGTCCACAGAGGAGAGCATCTCACACCTTTGGTGTTATCCTGGGTCCACAGAGGAGAACATCTCACACCAGCAACGTGGTCCTGAGTCCACAGAGGAGAGCATCTCACACCAGCAATGTGATCCAGGGTCCACAGAGAAGAGCATCTCACACCAGCAACATGGTCCTAGGTCTATAGAGGGGAGCATCTCACACCATCGATGTGGTCCTGAGTCCACAGAGAGCATCTCACGCCTTTGGTGTTATCCTGGGTCTGTAGAGGAGAGCATCTCACACCAGCAACGTGGTCCTGGGTCTATAGAGGAGAGCATCTCACGCCTTTGGTGTTATCCTGGGTCTGTAGAGGTGAGCATCTCACACCAGCAACGTGGTCCTGGGTCTATAGAGGAGAGCATCTCACACCTTTGGTGTTATCCTGGGTCCACAGAGGAGAACATCTCACACCAGCAACATGGTCCTAGGTCTGTAGAGGGGAGCATCTCGCATCAGCAACATGGTCCTGGTTCCACAGAGAGCATCTCACACCAGCAACGTGGTCCTGGGTCCATAGAGGAGAGCGTCTCACACCAGCAATGTGATCCAGGGTCCACAGAGGATAGCGTTTCACACCAGCAGCGTGGTCCTGGGTCTACAAAGGAGAGCATCTCACAGCTTTGGCACGGCCCTGGGTCCACAGAGGAGAACATCTCGCACCAGCAATGTGGTCCTGGGTCCATAGAGGAGAGCGTCTCACACATCTGGCATAGTCCTGGGTCCACAGAGGAGAGCATCTTGCCCAAATTTATGCCTACAGATGGGAGCATCTTGCATGAGCACCTGGGCTGTGGATCCACATATGAGAGCATCTTCCACATGTCTACAGGTGGGAGCGTCTCACAAGAGCATTGTAGCCACGTGCCTACAGAGGGGAACGTCTCACACGAGCACGTCCCCAAGGGTGGGACCGTCTCGCCCGAGTCTGTGCCCATGAACGAGAGCATCTTGCACAAGCACCAAGACCGTGGACCGACACATGAGAGCATCTTCCACATGTCCACAAGTGGGAGCATCTCACATGAGCACCGTGGCTGTGGGCCTACAGATGGGAGCATCTCCCCCACGTACCTGCCTATGGAAGAGGCCGTCTTGAAAGACCATGTGCTGATAGATGGGACCATATCGCCTAAGTCCATGCTGATGGAGGGGACCACCTCACAGGAGCACGTGCCTATGGCCAAGAGCATCACGCTCAAGGCCTTGACCACGGATAGGAGTATCTCACCCACGATCACGCCCGTAGATGGGACCATCTCGCCCAGGTTTATGCCCATGGAAAGGAGCATCTCGCTCACGTTCATGCCCACAGATGGAACCATCTCACAGGAGCGTGTGCCCATGGATAGGAGCATCTCACCCAAGTTCGTATGCATGGATGAGAGCGTCTCACCCAAGTTCACGCCCACAGATGAGACCGTCTCGCAGGAGCATGTGCCTGTGGATAGAAGCATTTCTCCCAAGTTCCTGCCCACGGATGAGGGCATCTCGCCCAAGGCCATGCCCACGGATGGGAACATCTCACCCAGGTTCTCACTCGTGGATGAGGGCATCTCGCCCAAGGCCATGCCCACGGATGGGAGCATCTCACCCAAGTCCATGCCCGTGGATGGACCCCCCTCACCTGACCACCAGGCCCCCAAAAGCAGTGAAGAGGAGGATGATGATGAGGATGATGAGGATGATGATGATGATGATGATGATGATGATGATGATGAAGACGCCAATGGCTGCTCCTCCCGTGAGGAAGACGCTGAGGACCTGGAGGAGGAGGAGGAGCCCCACTTCCACACGAACCCACTCTTCCAGAGCCGGGGGCTGGCGCCCATGGGTGCCCGCTGGGTGCCCCTTTACCGGCCCCACGGCGCCGTGGGGCAGGGGGGGCCCTCCCCCGCCTGCCCCCCCCCAACCCTTGGGTGCCCCCTGGCTGGAGGGGACCTCGGTGAGTGTGGAGACCTCCAGCCCTGGGGCTTTTCGGGGGGGGCACCAGCACTGATGGGGATCGCCCCCCACCTCAATGTGTCTTCTCCACCCCCAGGACCCCTCAAACCCCCCATCCTGGAGCTCCGGCCCCCCCCGGATGAGGCCCTTGGATCTGGGCACCCCCTCAGCCCAGAATACGGGGACAGGGACTCCCCTGAACCCCCAACTCTGAAAGGGGGACACTGGGACCCCCCTAGCCTGCAATGGGAACACCAGGATGCCCCTGAGCCCCCCACCCCAGGGGGAAATGACCGGGGACCCCCCAGCCCGCTGACCCCCCCAGATCACCTCCAGCCCCTCCCCAGCCCCCCAAATCATCCCCGGGGAGGAGGGGTGCACTGCCCCCCCAGCCCGGAATGGGACCCCCCCGAGCCCCCGACCCTGCTGGACCTCACCCCGGGGGAGGACACACAGGGCCCCCCCACCCACTTGACACCCCCAGAACACCTCCAGCCTCCCCCCAGCCCCCCGTTACTCCCATCTCAGCCCCTGGAAGGGGGAGTCCTGCCCCCCCCCAACCCCCTGACCCCCTCGGATCACCCCCAGATGCCCCCCAAATCCCAATCTCATCCCTTGGGAGGGGGGATCCAGCCCCCTCAGAGTCCTCTGACCCCCCCAGATCACCCCCAGTCCTCCCTCAAACCCCTATCTCATCCCCTGGGAGGACCCCCCAGCCCCCTGACCCCCCCGGGTCACCCCCAGCCCCCCCCCAAATCCCCTTTTCAACCCCTGGGAGGGGGAGTCCTGCCCCCTCACAGCCCCCTGACCCCCCCAGATCACCCTCAGACCCCCCTCAAACCCCAATTTCAACCTCTAGGAGGGGGGTTCCAGCCCCCTCCGAGCCCCCTGACTCCCCCAGATCATCCCCAGACCCCCCTCAAACCCCCATCTCATCCCCTGGGAGGACCCCCCAGCCCCCTGACCCCCCCGGGTCACTCCCAGACCTCCCCCAAACCCCAATTTGAGCCTCTAGGAGGGGGAGTCCAGCCTCCTCCTAGCCCCCTGACCCCCCCTGATCACCCCCAGACCCCCCCCAAACCCCAATTTCAGCCCCTGGGAGGGGGGGTCCTGCCCCCCTCGAGCCCCCTGACCCCCCCGTCCCCCCTCCCGTCCCTGCCACCCCGGGGTCCCCTGGGGCCAGGGTTTGCCCGGGGGTCCCGAGGGGCCCCTCCCACGGCTGCGTGGCTCCCGGTGTCCCCGGGGGGGCACATGGTACATGCCCCCCCCCCGTCGCCCCCCACCATGGAGGAGCAGCCCCCCAAGATGGGCGAGGAGCCCCTGCCGGAGCCCCCCGACAGCACCCAGGGGTGAGGGACATGCACCCCCTGCCATGGGGCACCCCCTGCCCCCCCCCCCCGAGCCCTGTGTGTCCCCCTGCTCTGTCCCCCAACTCTGTACCCCCAGAGCCCTGTATGTGTCCCCCCAGTGTCCGTCTGTCCCCTTCCAGTCCCCTCTGCCCCCCAGAGCCCTCTGTCCCCCCACACCCCCCATCTGTCCCTCTGTCCCCCCACCCCTCTCTGTCTGTCTGTCCTCCCCTTCTCTCTATTCCCTCAAATCCCATCCCAACGCCCTGTCTGTCCCCCCGTGGCCCCTGTGTCTGTCTGTCTGTCCCACCAGAACCCTTGTCCCCACAAACACTTGCTCATGCCCCCTGACCCCGTCTGTCTGTCTGTCTGTCCCCCCAACCCCCCCCAGCCCCCTGTCCCCTCACCACCCATCTGCCCCCCCATTCCCCATCCTCCGCCTCCAAACCAATCTCTGTTCTGTCTGTCTGTCCACCAACCACCCCCCCAAGCCCCTTTTCCACCCCCTAGCCCCCCCCATTTCCCCTGACCCCCCCAATCCCCCCCAAAAACCCCATTTCCCCTATTTCCCCCCATCCCCTCCCACCCCAACAGGTCAGAATCAAGGGGGACCCCCCTTAAAAGACCTCCTGACCCCCCAAACCACTCTCTGTTCTGTCTGTCTGTCCACCAACCACCCCCCCAGCCCCTTTTCCACCCCCTAGCCCCCCCCATTTCCCCTGCCCCCCCCCAAAAACCCCATTTCCCCTATCCCCTCCCACCCCAGCAGGGCAGAATCAAGGGGACCCACCCCCCCAATCCAAAAATCCTCCTTCTCCCCCCGCAGCTGCCAGCCCGGGGGGTCCCCGGTGCCACCGTCGCTGCCAAACGAGGGGGGGCAGAGACAGCGAGGGGAGGCGCAGCGCTTGGCCGCTCGCCTTTTCCACCTCGACGGCTTCAAAAAGTCCCAAGTGGCCTCGTTCCTCCGCAAGAAGTAAGGAATTGGGAGGGGGGACACACTTTTGGGGGGGTTCGTGGGGTTGGGGACCCTCCTTCAAGTCATCTCTCCCCCCCCCAGCAACGATTTCAGCGCGATGGTGGCTCAGGAATACCTGGATTTCTTCCAGTTTGGGGGCCAAACGCTGGATCAGGCGCTCAGGTAGGGCTGGTGGGGGTGGCCCCCCCCCAAAAAATTGATAGTGGGGTGGGGGGGTTGTTGGAGCTGATGGGAGGAGAGATTTGAGGTGGTTTGGGGCTGTTGGGGGCCAGGGGGGCAGATTTAGGGAGATGGGGGGGCCTGGGGGGGGCAGACTTGGGGTTGGAGGGGCCAGATTTGGGGTACTTGGGGGTTGAGGGGGGCAGACTTGGGGTCGGGGGGGCAGATTTGGGGTGTTTTGGGGTCAGGAGGGACAGATGGGGTGTCCACAGGGGGCAGATTTGGGGTCTGCTGAGTTTTGGGTTTGGCGGGGGGGGGAGGTTTGAGGGTCAGGGGGGCAGGTTTGGGGTCTGGGGGTGGATTTGGGGTCTGGTGGGGTCCACGGGGGCAGATTTGGGGCCAGGAGGGTCATTTTTTGGGGTACTTTGGGGTCTGAGAGTAGATTTGGTATCCATAGGGGTCAGGTTTGGGGTACTCGGGGGTCAGGAGGGGCAGATTTGGGGTCGGGGGGGCCAGATTTGGGGTGTTTGGGGGTCTAAGAGCAGATTTGGGGTCTAAGGTCAGATTTGCTGAGATTGGGGGGGAAAGTTTTGGGGTTGGGGGGCAGATTTGGGGTCTGGGGGGCAGATTTGGGGTCGGGGGAGCAAATTTGGGGTGTTCTGGGGCTGAGGGGGCAGATTGGGGTCCTGGGGGGGCAAATTTGGGGTGTTTTGAGGTCAAAAGGGCAGATTTAGCGTCTGCTGGGTTCCATGGGGGGCAGATTTGGGGTCCTGGGGCACAGATTTGGGGGGTCCTGGTGTGGGAAGCTCTGCTGGAGCTGGGGGGGGTCCCAGTTTGGGGGTTCAGGGGGAATGGGGTTTGTTGGGGGCGGGGGGGGGGGCAGATTTAGGGTCTTCCAGGCTCTGGTGGGGGAAGATTTGGGGTCTGGGGGGTTGGATTCGAGGTTAGGGGTGCAGCCAGGATCTAGGGGTGGGGGGGTCCTGGTGGGGGAATAGGTGTTTTTAGGGGGGGCCCCCCACTAATCGTGGGGTTTGGGGGTGGGGGGGGGGGGCAGGTCCTTCCTGCAGGCGCTGGTGCTGACGGGCGAGACGCAGGAGCGCGAGCGCATCCTCGGCCACTTCTCTCGCCGCTACCATCGCTGCAACCCCGGCGCCTTCCCCTCCCCGGGTGAGCCCCCCAGAACCCCCCGAGCACCCCCAGAACCCCCCCAGCACCCCCAGAACCCCCCGGGTACCTCTAGAACCCCTCTGGGCACCCCCAGAACCCCCCAGGTACCCCTAGAACCCCCCCGGCTACCCCCAGAACCCCCCCAGGCACCCCCAGAACCCCCCAGGTACCCCCAGACCCCTCTCCCGGCACCCCCAGAACCCCCCAGCTACCCCCAGAACCCCCCCGGCACCCCCAGAACTCCCTGGGTACCCCTAGAACCGCCCCCAGGCACTCCCAGAACCCCCCGGGTACCCCTAGAACCCCCCTGGCACCCCAAGAACCCCTTGGGTACCCCCAGAACCCCCGGGCACCCCCAGACCACCCCTCCGGCACCCCCAGAACCCCCCAGGTACCCCTAGAACCCCCACTGCACCCCCAGAACCCCCCAGGTACCCCTAGAACCCACCCAGGCACCCCCAGAACCCCTCAGGTGCCCCTAGAACCCCCCGGGTACCCCTAGAACCCCCCCTGGCACCCCGAGAACCCCTTGGGTACCCCCAGAACCGCCGGGCACCCCCAGACCACCCCCCCGGCACCCCCAGAATCCCCCAGGTACCCCTAGAACCCCCACTGCACCCCCAGAACCCCCCAGGGACCCCCAGAACCACCCCCGGCACCCCCAGAACTCCCCGGGTACCCCTAGAACCCCCCCCAGGCACCCCCAGAACCCCTCAGGTGCCCCTAGAACCCCCTGGGCACCCTCAGAACCCCCCGGGTACCCCTAGAACCCCCCCAGGCACCCCCAGAACCCCCCAGGTAGCCCTAGAACCCCTCCAGGTACCCCCAGAACCCCCCGGGTACCCCTAGAACCCCCACTGCACCCCCAGAACCCCCCAGGGACCCCCAGAACCACCCCCGGCACCCCCAGAACCCCCCAGGTACCCCTAGAACCCACCTAGGCACCCCCAGAACCCCTCAGGTAGCCCTAGAACCCCCCCAGGTACCCCCAGAACCCCCCAGGCACCCCCAGAACCCCCCAGGTAGCCCTAGAACCCCCCCAGGCACCCCCAGAACCCCCCAGGTAGCCCTAGAACCCCCCCAGGTACCCCCAGAACCCCCCGGGTACCCCTAGAACCCCCACTGCACCCCCAGAACCCCCCAGGGACCCCCAGAACCACCCCCGGCACCCCCAGAACCCCCCAGGTACCCCTAGAACCCCCCAGGCACCCCCAGAACCCCCCAGGTAGCCCTAGAACCCCCCCAGGTACCCCCAGAACCCCCCAGGCACCCCCAGAACCCCCCAGGTAGCCCTAGAACCCCCCCAGGCACCCCCAGAACCCCCCAGGCACCCCCAGAACCCCCCAGGTAGCCCTAGAACCCCCCCAGGTACCCCCAGAACCCCCCAGGTAGCCCTAGAACCCCTACCAGCACCCCCAGAACCCCTGCGGCACCCTCAGAACCCCCGGGTACCCCTAGAACCACCCCCCAGCACCCCCAGAACCCTCCGGGTACCCCTAGAACCCCCCTGGGCACCCCGAGAACCCCCCAGGTACCCCTAGAACCCCCCCGGCTACCCCCAGAACCCCCCCAGGCAGCCCCAGAACCCCCTGGGTACCCCCAGAACCCCCCCTGGCACCCCTAGTGGCACCCCTAGAACCCCCTGGGTACCCCCAGAATCCCCCAGGCACCCTCAGAACCCCTTGGGTACCCCCAGAACCCCCCACCCAGCCCCTTCCCCCCAAAACCCCTCCCCAGTCCCACACAGGGAATCAGGTTTGGGGCAGATTGGGAAGTTTGGGGGGCAGATTTATGGTGTTTGGGGGCAGATTGGGGGGTTGGGGGCACATTTAGGGTTTTTGGGGGGCAGATTTGGGATTTGGGGGCAGATTTGGGGTGGTTTGGGGGCAGATTGGGGAGTTTGGGGTCAGATTAGGGGTGTTTGGGGACAGATTGGGGTTTTGGGGTGGGGATTTGGGGCGATTTGGGGGGAAGTTGATGGTTTAAGGGGCAGATTTGGGGAGGTTTAGGATTTGGGGGCAGATTTGGGGTGTTTGGGGACAGATTGGGGATTTTGGGAGCAGATTTGGGGTGTTTGGGGACAGATTGGGGTTTTGGGGGGTGGGTTTGGGGTGGTTTGGGGGGAGGTTGGTGTTTTGGGGGTTCAGATTTGGGGTGGTTTGGGATTTGGGGGCAGATTTGGGGTGTTTGGGGACGGATTGGGATTTTGGGGGGTGGATTTGGGGTGGTTTGGGGGCACATTGGGGGTTTGGGGTGGTTTAGGGGTTGGGGTGATTTGGGGGTAGATTTGGGGACCTGGGGGGCAGCTGTTGGAGCATCTTTGGGGGTCCCCTGACCCCCCTTTTCCTCCCGCAGACGCCACGCACTCCCTGACGTGTGCCCTCATGCTGCTCAACACCGACCTCCACGGACAGGTAAAAGGAAGGGAAGGAACCCCCCAAAAAAACCACTTTCCTGCCATTTTTGGGGTGCAAAAATCAAAAATAAAAAAAAAGAGGGGGGGCACCCACCTGTTTGTCCCCCCCGCAGCGCCTCGGCCGCCCCATGACCAGCGCGGAGTTCGTCACCAACCTCAGCGGGATGATGGACGGACACGACTTCCCCAAGGAGCAGCTCAAGGTTGCTGGGGTTCGAAAAGGGGGGGCACCCTTCTGACCCCCCCGAACCCCACTTTTTCCCCCCAAAACCCCACATTTTCCCCCCTAATCCCACTATTTCCCCCCTAACCCCACTATTTCCCCTCTGAATCCCATGTTTTCCTCCCTGAACCCCACTTTTTCCCCCCTAATCCCACTATTTCCCCCCTAATCCCACTATTTCCCCTCTGAATCCCATGTTTTCCTCCCTGAACCCCACTTTTTCCCCCCTAACCCCACTATTTCCCCCCTGAACCCCACTTTTTCCCCCCTAATCCCACTATTTTCCCCCTAACCCCACTATTTCCCCTCTGAATCCCATGTTTTCCCCCCCAAACCCCACATTT
Organism: Phaenicophaeus curvirostris; assembly: GCF_032191515.1. Taxonomy (NCBI): domain Eukaryota; kingdom Metazoa; phylum Chordata; class Aves; order Cuculiformes; family Cuculidae; genus Phaenicophaeus; species Phaenicophaeus curvirostris. Next base: position 5,657,593 of record NC_091418.1, on the reverse strand, counting down.
TCCCCCCTGAACCCCACTTTTCCCCCCTAACCCAACTATTTCCCCCCTGAACCCCACATTTTCCCCCCTGAACCCCAATTTTTCCACCCCAACCCCATGTTTTCCCCCCTAACACCACTATTTCCCCTCTGAACCCCACGTTTTCCCCCCTGAACCCCACGTTTTCCCCCCCGAACCCCACTATTTCCCCCCAGAACCCCACTTTCTCCCCCTAACCCCACTTTTCCCCCCCCGAAACCCACTTTTTCCCCCAACCCCACTATTTCCCCTCTGAACCCCACATTTTCCCCCCTGAACCCCACGTTTTCCCCCCCGAACATCACTTTTTCCCCTCTAACACAACTATTTCCCCTCTGAACCCCACATTTCCCCCCCTGAACCCCATGTTCCCCCCCGAACCCCACTATTTCCCCCCTAATCCCACCCTTCCCCCCTGAACCCCACATTTTCCCCCCCGAACCCCACTTTTCCCCCCCGAACCCCATTTTTTCCCCCCAATCCAACTATTTCCCCTCTGAACCGCACTTTTCCCCCCTGAACCCCAATTTTTCCCCCCCAACCCCACTATTTCCCCTCTGAACCCCACTATTTCCCATCTGAACCCCACTTCTTCCCCCAAACCCCACTTTTTCCCCCCAAATCCCACTATTTCCCCTATGAACCCCACTTTTTCCCCCATAACCCCACTATTTCCCCCCTGAACCCCATTATTCCCCCCCCAGGCTCTCTACAGCTCCATCCGCAACGAGAAGCTGGCGTGGGCAGTGTGAGTATTGGGGTGATGGGGTGATGGGGGGGGGAGATGGGGCTGGGGGGGCACTTGGTGACGCTGAGAACCCCCCCACAGGGATGAGGAGGAGGAGGAAGAAGCCTCTGGGGGGGGCGGCTTGGCCCCCCTCGGCCGTAAGAAGAGCCACCCCAGCCTGGAGCTGCCGGGGGGACCGGGGGCCGTCACCTACCGCCGGGGCTGCCTGGCCAGGAAGGTGCTGGCCGAGGCCGACGGCAAAAAAAGTGAGGGGGGGGGGACAATTTGGGGGTTCAGGGGCTGATCTGGGGGGGTTGGGGTGGATTTTTGGTGCTTTGGGGTGGATTTGGGGTGGTTTGGGGTGGATTTGGGGGATTTTGGGGTGGATTTGTGGGATTTTGAGGTGGATTTGGGGGGGGTTGGGCTGGATTTGGGGTGTTTTGGGGTGGATTTGGGGTGCTCTGGGGTGGATTTAGGGTGGTTTTGGTGGATTCAGGGTGTTTTGGGGTGGAGTTGTGGTATTTTGGGGTGGATTTGGGGTATGTTGAGGTGGATTTGTGGCATTTTGGGGTGGATTTGGGGTGCATTGGGGTGGATTTGGAGTGGATTTGGGGTATATTGGGTGGATTTGGGGTATTTGGGGGTGAATTTGGGATGGATTTGGGGTGTAGGGGTGGATTTTTGGTATTTCGGGGTGGATTTGTGGTATTTTGGGGGGATTTGTGGTGTTTGGGTTGGATTTGGGGTATTTTGAGGTGGATTTGGGGTGTTTTAAGGTGGATTTGGGGTGTTTGGGGTGGATTTGGCATTTTTTGAGGTGGATTTACTGTGTTCTAGGCTGGATTTGGGGGGTTTGGGGTGGATTTTTGATGCTTTGGGGTGGATTTGGGGGGTTTTGAGGTGGATTTACCATGTTTTGGGGTGGATTTGGGGTGCTTTGGGTGGATTTGGGGGGGTTGGGATGGATTTGGGGTGCTTTGGGTGGATTTGGGGGGGTTGGGGTGGATTTGTGGTATTTCAGGGTGGATTTTGGATGTTTTGGGTTGGATTTGGGGTATTTTGGGATGGATTTCTGGTATTTTGAGGTGGATTTGTGGTGTTCTGGGGTGGATTTGGGGTATTTTGTGGTGGATTTGGGGGGGTTGGGGTGGTTTTGGGGTGCTTTGGGATGGATTTGTGGTATTTTGAGGTGGATATGGGGTGTTTTTGGGTGGATTTGTGGCATTTTGGGTTGCATTGGGGTGGATTTGGGGTGGATTTGGGGCATTTTGGGGTGAATTTGGGATGGATTTGGGGTGTAGGGGTGGATTTTTGGTATTTTGGGGTGGATTTGGGGGGTTTGGCATGGATTTGGGGGGTTTTGGGGGGATTTGCAGTATTTTGGAGTGGATTTGGGGTGCTTTGGGGTGGCTTTGGGGTGGCTTTGTGGTATTTTGAGGTGGATTTGGGGTGTTTTCAGGTGGATTTGTGGCATTTTGAGGTGGGTTTGGGGTGTCTTTGCGTCTGGGGGGTAGTGGGGGACAAGGGTAGGGTCAGTTGAGCTGAGGGGACCCAGCCTTGAGGGGGGGAGACAGGGGGTGCATCTTTCAAAGCCCAAGCTTTGGGGTCCATCCCTGACCCCCACCTTCTTCCCCCCCCAGCACCGTGGGGCAGACGGGGCTGGAAGCCCTTCCAGGCGGTTCTGAAGGGCACGCTCCTCTTCTTCCTCAAACCTGGGGGGCGCACGGGGGCCCCTCGTCGCCCCTCCGAGCCAGGGCCCTTCCCGACCCCCCAGGAGGAAGGAGGCGCCGAGGCCGAGGAGCCCTTGGGCATCCACCACGCCCTGGCCGAGCGCGCCAGCAAGTACACCAAGCGCCCCAACGTCTTCCGCTTGCAGACAGCCGACTGGCGCGTCTTCCTCTTCCAAGCCCCGTGAGTAGCCACCCCACCCCAAAGAGGGGACACGAAGATGTCCCCAAGAGTGAGGACGTCACCCATGACCTCCTCAGTTATGGTAGGACCTCACAGGAGGTGTCTCCACTTCAAAGAGGGGGGGCACAAAGATGTCCCCAAGAGTGAGGACGTCACCCATGACCTCCTCAGTCATGGTAGGACCTCAGAGATGTCTCCAGGGGGTGAGGACATCACCCATGACCTCCTCAGTCATGGTAGGACCTCACAGGAGGTGTCTCCACTTCAAAGAGGGGGGACACAAAGATGTCCCCAAGAGTGAGGACATCACCCATGACCTCCTCAGTCATGGTAGGACCTCAGAGATGTCTCCAGGGGGTGAGGACATCACCCATGACCTCCTCAGTCATAGTAGGACCTTGGAGGACATGTTGCCACCCCAAAGAGGGGGACACAAAGATGTCTCCAACGGTGAGGGCATCGCCCATGCCTTCCTCAGTCATAGTTGGACCTCAGCGGTGATGTCCCCACCCCAAAGAGGGGACAAAGAGATGTCCCCGAGGGCTGAGGGCGTCACCTGCGCCCTCCTCAATCATGGCAGGACCTCGGAGGAGATGTTCTCCTGGATCTCCCGCATCAACTTGGTGGCCGCGCTCTTCTCCTCACCCGCCTTTCCCGCCGCTGTCGGGTCCCAGCGCCGCTTCGTCCGCCCCATCCTCCCCGCCGCCCCCAGTCGCAGCCCCCCGGTGAGCGCCACCCCCCCGACACCCCGAATCTGCCTCCCTGGATCCCAGGAACCCCCAAATCTGCCCCTAAACCACCCCAAATTTACCCCCACCTGGACCCAGCAGACCCCAAATCTGCCTCCAGACCACCTCCATCTCCCCTCTGCACCCCAAAACACCCCCAAATTCCCCCTGGACCTCCCAAACCACCCCAAATCTGACCTAAACCACCCCAAATCTCCCCTCTGTACCCCAAAATACCCCAAACTCTCCTCCCTAGACCTCCCAAACCACCCCAAACCTGACTCCCTCAGACCCAGCAGACCCCAAATCTGCCAAAAACACCCCAAATTCCCCTTGGACCTCCCAATCCACCCCAAATCTGACCCAAACAGACCCCAAATCTCCCCTCTGCTCCCCAAAACACATCAAATCCCCCTTGGACCTCTCAAACCACCCCAAATCTGACCCCCCCGCAGACCCAGCAGACTCCAAATCACCCCAAACTCCCCCTAGATCCTCCCAAACCACCCTAAATCTGACCTAAACACCCCAAATCTCCCCTCTGCACCCCAAAATACCCCAAACTCTCCTCCTCAGACCTCCCAAACCACGTCAAACCTGACTCCCCCAGACCCAGCAGACCCCAAATCCGCTGAAAACACCCCAAATCCCCCCTGGACCTCCCAATCCACCCCAAATCTGACCCCTCCAACCCCCCTTTCCTGCCTGGCAGGAGGAGCAGCTCCGCTCCCACGAGGCGTGGATGGAGCGAGCGGCCGAGGAGCTCTACGAGCATCAACGCAACCTCCCCGACAAGCGAGGACGAGCCCGCGACCTGGACGAATACCGCCTGAAGAAGGAATATCTCCTCTACGAGGTGCGGCAGATTGATTCCTAATTAATTAATTCCTTACCTGGGACGCCCTGGGGCACCAGGGGACGTCCCCACACGGTGGTGTCACCTCCATCCTCCTCTCCACCTCAGAGACGTCGCTATGAGACCTACGTGCAGGTGCTGGAGACGTGGATCAACGCCGGCGGCCAGGATTTGGAAGGGTGGGAAGCCCAAGCGGGGCCCGTGGTGGCCCCCCCGGACCCCCCGACTTTGACCAAAGCGCATTCCAGCCCCTCGCTTGTCCCCGAGCCCCCGATCGCCCCCGCCATCCGCGTCAAGAGGAACATCTCCGAGCGCCGGACGGTGAGGAAGATCGTCCCCAAACGCAACAAGAACCTGCTGTGATGGACATGAGGGAGAGGGGACATGGGGACATTTTGGGGGGGGGGTCATCACCCCCCCACACCCTGGTACGAGGTTCCTTCAGGTATTGAGCCAACCTGGGGGGGGTGGGGGAAATTGGGATTCAGGATGGGGAAACTCAGGGAGACGCCTCCTCCCCTTCAAAGAAAAAGGGATGGGGGGGAAATTGGGGGTGGCAGCGCCCCTGCAGCCCCCCCCGCTCCAGCCCGCCGAGCGCTGCCGCTGCTCCCCCTCCCCGCGCCCGCTGCCTGCTGCTCTCTGTGTGCAATAAAGGTGTGTGTCCCACCGCTGCCACCCTCCTGTCCCCCAGTCATTGCTGGGGGGCGATGCCCGCCCCAGCAGCCCCTGGGGCCACAGGGAAAGATTGAGGTGAAGCCACCGCCCCATCTCGCAGACCCCAAACTGGAGGAAACACCCCCCACCCCCCCCAAAAAAAATTCTTCCTATAGGGAAAGCAGGTCCCACTCCTGCTGCTCAGCCTCATTAAAGGACTAATTAACACCCCTCCGGTTTCCCAGCAGCAAACACGGATGCTGCAGGGACGAAGGGGCCGAGAAGTTCAGGATAAATTTATTTCAAGTGGGGATTAGTATTTATATCTCGTATAGGGCATAAACTGGGGGGGAGGGACCCAACCGCCAGCCCTCAGTAGCGTTCGTTAAGGTGGGAAGGCAATTAGGATCCTTGGGGACACACAGGGACCCCCCCCTGGCTGCGACACATGATTTATTGGTATCCTGCTGCTCCTCCAGCACCTCCTGACCTCAAAGGCTGATGCTGCTCCCCCTCCTCATGCCACAATCCAGCAGGATCAGGCCCAGTAACACCAGTGGGGTCACTGGGAGGAAAGGTGCCCTTCTCTCCCCACAGCAAACCAGCATCTTTCTCCAGTTTCACCAGTTCAGAGTCCACCCCCACCCCCAGTAAAGCCACCCCCCTCGTCACGGGCTGAAGGGTCACCCCAAGACGGTGGCGTGGAGCATCCTCATCCAGCTGCCACGGTGCAAAAACCAGATCCCAAAATATTCGAGGCCGAAGAGGGACGACAAAAGGAGGGGGTGGGCAGAGGCAATGAAATACGGGGGGCGGTTTAGGTATTTTTGTCATGGTGGGAAGGGGAAATATTTACCGGTACAGAAAAAATAATCACACGAGCTGGGATTCCATGGCCCTGGCCCCAAACACACACGATGGCGCAGGAGCCCCCGAGGGAGCCGAGTGCTGGAGATCAGCCAGGAGGGGAAAACTGAACTAAGCTCTGGGGGCAGCAGGGCCCGAAAGTCCCCGTGAGGAGCGTGGCTCCCTGTCCTGAGGCTGGAGGAGCACGTCGGGCTCCTCAGGCATATTCCAGCTGGGCAGGGCTGCGGGTGCCATCGCCTTTGTGCTCCGCTGCCGCCATCCCCGCCTTCCCCTCGCCGCCGCCGCTCTCGAGGGGCTTGGCAGACATATAGTCCCGCACTTCAATCTCCATCTTTTTGGCTTTCAGGGCTGCCATGTGCAGCTTCTCCAGGAAATCCGGCATGCCTGGGGGGGAAGGAGAAGCGGGAGAGGGTGAGCAAAGCACGAGAGGGACGGGCATCTGCTCAGCACCAGTCGCTGGGCTCCAGCGACGCCACAGGGAAGATCCTCCAGTCTTCCCCCTTCTCCAGCTCCATTCCCATCTCCCCCGATTTCCTTCTCCCTCCTGATTTTCCTTTTCCCTCCTAATAACGCCGGCTCTGCCGCTTTATTCGAGGAGAATCCCGCAGCCTCACTGGCTTTACAGGGTTTCTGCTGCTTCCCACCCTCTGCTCAGTTATAAACTTGCGTGGAGGTGCTTTATGGTGGCGGTTTTAATTAATAAAATCAATCAACTCCAATCTGAGTCACCGAGATCTGTCATGGAAGAGGAGCAGGAGGCTCACAGAGCCAGGCATCCCCTCCTGCAAACCCTGGGGAGCCTCACCGCCTCTTGGCTGTGGTCTCAGCAAGCCGGGAGTGAGCTGTGACACATTAATTAATGTTTAAAATTACCACCTCTGCTCCACACGGTCCCACCTGGAGATGCCAGTCTCCCACCTCCAATCATTTCTGTTCTAAAAGGGAACGTTAAGGAGGTGGCACCTACGCCGTGCAGTTACCGTGGGGGATGCCAGCTCTCCCCGCAGCTCCAGCCGCCTTTTTAGCGGCATTAAAGAGCACATGCCGGAAGGAAAAAGGGTTTTAGTGGTTGGCACTGCAGGGAGGTGCAAGAAAAAAAGGCTGGTGTGATGCTCGAGTGTGTTGAATGAACATATCTCAGCTCTTTTTTAGCTGCAGGGTCTACCGGGATGGTAAAGAGGGTGAAAAAATCACCGCAGAAAACATTTCTGGTTTTATCCACCCGGCCCTGATGAATACATCGAGTTAAAGGTGACAACAACCGCTTTTTCCCCCCCAGTCCCTGGTCTTCTCCTGCTCGGAGGGGAGTGCTGAGCGCCTGCTTCAGTGGGTGTTGCGAGGCCAAGAGCACCTCGGCCTCTCCCAAGCTTCTTCACAGGTGGCTCTGCAGGCGGGACGGCTCGGCCAGGTCCATTAAATGCCCTTCTCTGCTCCCCCAGGTAAAACCAGGCTCTGCTGTGGGAGTCACTGTGCCTCTGATCAAGAGGAGATCTCTCCCCCATGACCGCAGAAACACTTTGGCTGCAAGGAGGAAAGGTGTCCAGGCACAGGGATGCTCCATCTCTCTCATCGACCCCAGGCAGAACGAAAAAACAGCTCATCTCATTGAAAAACCAGCATCCTGCTGTTTTTTCCTTCTGCCTGGGGTCGATGAGAGAGATGGAGCGTCCCCGTGCCTAGACACCTTTCCTCCTTGCCGCCAGGAATCCAGGCAGGATTCCCTTCCTTCCAATCATGGAACGCCCTGAGTTGGAAGGGACCCACAGGGATCATTGACTCCAAATCTTGTCCCTGCACAGGACACCCCAACATTCACTCCCTGGGGCTGAAGGTGTTGGCCAAATGAGAAAGGAAGAGCAACCCAAGGCACCACAAGGCCCTCCATGTCTCCATTTTTAAGCTTCTCCATCCATTTTCTGCCCCACGCGGGTGTCAGAAGGGGATGGCAGGAGCGCCTGGGTTGGCTCCAGAGGAAGGAGCGGGACGGATTCCTCATTGAGGGGTGATTCCTGCCCACCCCGAGCTCACTCACCGCTCGAGACCATCCAGCTGACACAGTAGCGGGGAAAGACCGTCTGCGGGTTGTCGCTGTAGGTCAGCAAGTAGTCAAAACCGTTCTGGGAGAGAAGGAGAAGGTGAGCGACCCCAGCTGGCAGAGCAGCTCTGCCCCCATGCCGGAACTCCCGTTAGGGCCGTTCACACAGAATCATTAAGGTTGGAAAAGACCTCGGAGCTCACCCAGTCCAACCCCACCATGCCCACTAAATCACATCCCGAAGCTCCACATCTGCAAGCTTTTTGAATCCCTCAGGGATGGAGGCTCCACCACCTCCCTGGGCAGCCTCTTCCAGTGCTTCACTGCTGTGTCACGAAGAATTTTTCCCCCAATATCCAATCTAAACCTCTCCTGGAGCAACTTGAGGCCATTTCCTATCACCTGTCACTTGGGAGCAGAGCCCAGCACCCACCTCACCACAACCTCCTTTCTGGGAGCTGCAGAGCCATGAGGTCTCCCCTCAGCCTCCTCTTCTCCAGGCTGAACAGCCCCAGGTTCCTCAGCTGCTCCCACAACCCCTGTTCTCCAGCCCCTTCACCAGCTCCATTCCTTTCTCCAGACGCACTCCAGCCCCTCAAAGTTCTTCTTGGAGTGAGGGGCCCAGAACTGAATCCAGGATTCGAGCTGTGGCCCCACCAGCACCAAGTCCAGGGGGACAATCCCTGTCCTGCTCCTTCCAGCTACCCCATGGCTGATCCGAGCCACAACGCAAACATCCCAACAGGGCGAGCGCTACTGGGTCCTCAGGGAATCGACTGAAGCAGTGAGGTGATGCAGACCCAGAGACACCTCCCTGTGTGCTTTCACGGTGTTTGTTTCAGAGAAGGGAGATCCTTCCCGCTGAACTCCACCGACCCAGCACCCTCCCTTCGGGCTCTGGATACCCTGCGAAGATCCAGAAATGCTTCCCTAAGAGCATTAAGTGCTTGGAATGCGACTTGGCGATGATTCTGGCTTTTTAAAAGCAGCTCGGCGCTCTGAAATGGTGCATTTCGCTCTCCGGGAGCACCGCAGTCCCACAGGAGGTGGAAACAGAGCTTCAGATCATTCCAGAGCTGCCCCTGGATGGGCTTCCCTTGCTTTTGGGAAACAAACTCACCCTTCGTTTCTGACTGCGGACTACTGACTCCAGCTTAGTGCTATGGATGATGGCAGGGAAGGCTGAGCTCCCCTCAGAGCACTGGGAAGCTCTCTTGAAACAAGCTTTCCACTCCGTTTCCCACCCCAAAACATACCTCGTCAAAGGTTTTGTGAGGACGGATGACCATTTGGGATTCATAGGTTCTGACGCGAACGTACTCGGGGTCTTCGGGGACGCTGGGATGCTCCACTGCCCTGGAGGGAAGAGAGGAGGGAGGGATGAGTTCTGTGGGTGAACTACACTGAACATCTGCTGACAAGTTGGGATGTGGAAACTCAGAGAACAAGGTTTTCACCCCCAAGAAACCGGCTGTATTTTCGGGAGGGATCCCTGAGCTTTTTGACATGGTTTGAAATGAAGGTCTTGAAATTTATACCCAGCTCTCAACTCCATTTCAGAGATGGTGGAAAGCATCAAGAAGGAAATACCTACCGTGAGACCAGTACCATCAGGTTGTTCTCCTTATCCACGCTGTACCGACGGACGTAGACGTAGTCTCGTGAGTACATGGGGTACTGAGGGAGAGAAAGAACAGCATCAACCTGGGTCTGGAGCTCCTCCCATAGGAGGACAAGCTGAGAGAGTCGGGGCTGTTCAGCCTGGAGAAGAGAAGGCTCCAAGGAGACCTTAGAGCAGCTTCCAGTATGGAAAGGGGCTATAAGAGAGCTGGGAAAGGACTGTTTACAAAAGCATGGAGTGATGGGATGAGGGGCAATGGGTATAAACTGGAGAGGGGCAGATTTAGACTGGACATAAGGAGGAATTTCTTCATTATGAGATTTGTGAGGCCCTGGAACAGGTTGCCCAGAGTAGTGGTGGCTGCCCCATCCCTGGAGGGGTTCAAGGCCAGGCTGGATGGGGCTTGGAGCCCCTGATCCAGTGGGAGGTGTCCCTGCCCACGGCAGGGGTAGAACTGGATGGGCTTTGAGGTCCCTTCCAACCCAAACTATTCTATGATTCTAACCCCACTGTGAGACCACAAGGGGCACGGGGGGTCACTGGAGCAGGGAATAAGAAGCAGCTCACCGGGAAATGAGTGACCCAATGAATCACTTCCGAGCCACTGGCCAGGTCTCTCTCGATTACATCCAGTTTAATGACCAGTGAGTCCCACTTCTTCCTATATTCAGTGTCCAGCTGGCAAGAAAGATATGTTGAGTCACAACAGAGCCCAACGGCGTTGTTAACGGAAGGCGAGCATCCCTTTTCCTCATCCTGTGGAAACAAGCCTCATCGCGGTCAGGCATTTTACCCACCAGGAAATGACTAAACGCTCTTTGAAAGCCACCAGAAGAGGAAGTGCAAGGAGCTGGCAGGGTAGACAGAGAGCGAGCTGGGACCAGAAACCCACTGTTCAGGTCTGAGTTAAGCAGAATTGGTTTCTAACTTCAGCTCAGTCTCGTCTGAGTAACTTCATTATCTGAGTTAACGGCATGTTTTTCAGGCAGGGTGTCTCTCTAGAAGTGATAATGCGGGGCACTGGGATGCAGAAAGGCTGTTGCTAATCCTTATTCCTATAGAAACCGAAGCCGTCCTTGAGCTGCTGGAGCCGTAAGTCAAAGAAGATGACGGTGGCACCTGTAGGGAGGGGTGGACAGGATCCCCAACTGACCAACAGAGATTCCATCCCATATACCTCATATTTGGTATAAAGCTGAGGGATCGCAGCGATATCGCTCTATTCTTTGTCGGCCGAGGTCCAGTGAGGACCTCAAATCTCTTTTGGCCCCTGATCCCATATCCAAGCATTCCCAAACCCAGTCTCTGAGCGCAGCTCCCTCCCGCTACTCGCCTTTTCCCTGTCCCAGCTCTGCAGCATCTCTGGTGATGGAGTCATCGAGGGGTGAGGGTGCAATTTCATATTTCTGTATATATTTTATTATGTTCTTATAAGTCTTATTTTCTCCACTGTCATTTTTATTACTATTTCATTAAAGCTGTTTTTGTTTCCAGCCCACGCATCTTTTTCCTCTCATTTCCCTTTCCCTGGAGCGAGGTGGAAGGGAACTGGGAGCCCAATTGCGCGGTTCAAACTGCTGATCACAGCCCACGTCCTTCATTTCCAGCTGGGATGAGCAGCAAAACCCGATCAGGGTTTGGGATAACTCATCCTGCTTCTGTATCGGAATAGGCTTCAGACCCCAAATGTGGCATAAGGAGAAGGGAAAAGTCACCATTTCTCTTACCCCACGTCTCCAGCTGAGGCTGCCCAGCCCATATCTCGCACTCACCTGCACGTTGAAGAACTGCCGAGGAGTGACATCCGTGTACGACCCAAACACTGCAAAAAAAAAGGAAATTCTCAGGCAAAACTTCGAGACCTCATATGAAGTATGAGACCTCATCTGGAGTATTGTGTCCAGTTCCGGAATCCTCAACATAAGAAGGAGATGGAGCTGTTGGAACGGGTCCAGAGGAGGCTGAGAGAGCTGGGTTTGTTCAGCCTGGAGAAGGGAAGGCTCCGAGGAGACCTTATAGTGACCTTCCAGTACCTGAAGGGGCTGCAAGAAACCTGGGGAGGGACTGTTTACGAAGGCTTGGAGCGATGGGACACAGGGCAATGGGGATAAACTGGAGAGGGGCAGACTTAGACTAGACAGAAGGAAAAATTTCTTCATGATGAGAGTGGTGAGGCCCTGGAACAGGTTTCCCCGGGAAGCTGTGGCTGCCCCATCCCTGGAGGGGTTCAAGGCCAGCTTGGATGGGGCTTGGAGCCCTGATCCGGTGGGAGGTGTCCCTGCCTATGGCAACGGGTTGGAACTAGTTGATCGTTAAGGTCCCTTCCAACCCAAACTAGTCTATGATTCTATGAAAATCAAGCATTGACCGCTGAGCAGCAAGATTAAAAAGAAAAAGCACTTTCTAAGGCAGGTGGGCGGGTCTGGGACCCTCGAAGGGCTCAGGTGGGGCAGGATCAGTGGTGAGGGCCACAACGATGGCAATTCCCAGTTGTTTTGCTTTCCTAGCAACACAGGGCAGGTGGGATGCCAGGAGGACACAGTCTAAGGTTGGAAAAGGGAGCAGCCTTGTGGGGAGCACCATTACCTCTGTACTGGTACAAGTGGGTGCCCTCGATCGGCCGCCGCCAGAGCTTAAAGTGCTTCTTGTCCATGATCATCTCCCAGGGCTGCTCCCCGGCAGCGACGATCGCCTCTCGGTCCGCACTGCTGCCCTGTAACAGGCTGGATATGTTCTCCATGTGCTTCATCTCCTGCGCAGACCTGTGGGAAGACAAAACAAACAGGGAGTCACCAAGGCCTCGCCGGAGCCTTTCTGCTGAGATGGAGAAGCTCAGGAGCAGCAAAACCACACGGTCAACAACGTGGCTCATCCAGAGGGGTTTTGGTGTGCAAAGAGCAGCCTGAGCTCCCCTCTTTACCTGGGTCACTCATCAGCGCAGAATCATGGAATTATTAAGGTTGGGAAAGCCCTGTCAGCTCATCCAGTCCAACCGTCAGCCCAACCCCACCGTGCCAAGCAAACCACGTCCTGCCGTGCCACTTCTGCAGTTTCTGAATCCCTCCAGGGACGGGGACTCCACCCCTGGCCCAGGGCTTCACCACTCTGCCAGGAAAGAAATCTTTCCCAATATCCACCCTAAACCTCCCCTGGTGCAACTTGAGACCATTTCCTCTTGTCCCATCGCTATCCCTTGGGAGCAGAGCCCAGCACCCACCTCACCACAACCTCCTCTCCAGGAGCTGCAGAGATCGATGAGGTCCCCCCTCAGCCTCCTCTTCTCCAGGCTGAACACCCCCAGGTCCCTCAGCTGCTCCCACAACCCCTGTTCTCCAGCCCTTTCCCCAGGTCTGGTCCCTTCTCCGGACACGCCCCAGCACCTCAATGTCCTTCTTGGAGCAAAGGGCCCAAAACTGAACCCAGAATTCGAGGTGCGGTCTCACCAGTGCCAAGTCCAGGGGGACAATCCCTATCCTGCTCCTGCTGGCCCCCCCATGGCTGAGACAAGCCAGGAGCTGTTGGCCTTCTTGGCCCCCTGGGCCCCTGCTGGCTCACATTCAGCTCCTGTTAACCAGCATTTGTGATCTGACAGGAGAGTGACACGAGCAGTAGCCTCTGTGGAGGCTCTTCGAGGAGGAGAAGGTTAAAAACCAGAAGGTGGGAGCATGTGCTGACTGCTCCTTACGGAATCACACAGGGATTTGGCGCTTGTACGGATGGGAAGTGCTTTTCCCCAGCCCCAGCGAGATCCAGCAGACAAAATCACCCCTGACTGGCCTCCCCACGAAGGAAAACACAACCGTGCAGGAAGAAAGAGAAGGCAAGATGGATTTAGGGAAGAGAAGGGGGCTTGGATTAAAGGCACCAAGGTATGAAGTCGTTCAGCATGGGGTACGAGAGGAGGTGAGGAGGGAAGGAGATGGAAATCCCCACCATTTCAGGGCTGGGCTGGCTCCTCAGAGCCCATCTCAGCCTGCGAGGCAACAAGAAGGGGAAGCGCAGCCTCTCCTTCCAGAGGGAAGGAGCCTGAGCAGCTGGGGTTTCCCACAGATGTGGCTCCACAGACCATCCACCCCCAGCTCCAGCATCCTGCACCTACAGAAACTGGATTCAGATCCTACGTCTCATAAACACGGGAGAAGAGAAGAGGCCAGGAGGCCCTCCCTCTGCCAGACAAATCCCTGAGCTGCAGCTTCAGCCCCCCAGAATGAACCATTAGAGAGGAACCCAGAATGAACCATTGGAGAGGACAGGCTGGTTTATCCGCACCTGGAGTCCTCAGCCTCAGGGAAGGAGGATCCCTTGCTTTCAACCCTCCTGGCAGTGCCTGAAGTCACTAATTACACTAAAGTAATTAGCATCAGCCAGAACTCCAGCACTAATTTGTAACCTGCAAGGCAGGTCCTGCCAGTCTGGCTGAATTCATGTTCCTGGGTCCCTGGAAGCTGCCCTGGCTGGTCCCAAAGCTTCACAGGACAAACCTGATCCCCACATCCATCTCCTCACAAGTTTGGGGGGCACAGCTCCAGTGTGACCCCCCCCTAAACGCTCCTCCGTACCCTCAAAGCCCTGCTGGTAACCTCACGGAGCAGGGAGAGCCCCACTCCCTTGTCGGCTCCTTCCCACCTCGGGTTCATTCGCTCTCTTACATCATGAGCCGGGACAGCGAAACCAGAGTGGGAATTGCGGAGGGTACGGATCCTGCGGGAGGAGAGCTGAGCCAGGGAACCAGGCCCAGGAGTCCTTCCTGAGCTGGATCATCTCCTGGACAGCAAACGAGCTGCTCCATGGAGAGCAGTGGGGTGACGGGATGGGGATGGAGGCGATGGGATGGGGATGGAGAGCAGTGGGGCGACGGGATGGGGACGGAGGCAACGGGACAGGGATGGAGGCGACCAGATGAGGGCAAGGAGCAAAACCTCCACACTACTACTATGCCACTTCCATCCTCATCAGAGATGAGATGAGCTGGAAAAGCAGCAGCCACAGGATTTATCCACACCATGATGCTGTCAACTCTTTGTCCCTCCTTCTCAGCTACAAGAAACAACCCCCCAGATCTACTTTCCCAAGGAAAGGGGCGCAGAGCTGCAACACCTGGAATCCAAACCACCCGCGCTGGAGCAGCTACAGAATCCCTGGAGCTCAGCCCACACCTTCACCTCCACCGAGCCCCACAGCAGAAGGTGGGGACGGCACCACCAGCACCCGGAGTTTGGTTTTACAAAGAAAAAACCTGCCATGAAGTTAACTAACGGGGACAAAGGGGACAGCGAGGTGGGAGGGGAAGAGAAAGACGATGCCGAAGCAGGGAGCTATTTTAAACCTGGGGAGGAGACTCCCGAGCGGACACGGAGCCACTGGGAGGGCAGAGCCAAGCGGGAAGAGTTTCACGGGACAGTTTTACCTGATTTATTTACTCGAGCCTGCGAGCAGCGCCCACCTGCAACATGAAAACCTCTGAAGAGAGCAAAGCTTTCTGGTCAAGCCCTCCTGCAACTCAAGATGACAGCGAGCAAAGCTTTTCCTGGGAATTCCAGCGCTCCCCTCGCCAGACTGGAGCCTGGTGAGCCACGAGGGAGAGAAAATGATGAAAGCACCAAGGAAGGCAGCAAATAATAAAGAGGAATAATAGAAGCGAACTGGAAGAAGCCTTAAATTAAGGAGGAGGCTCAAGCCTGCAAGAAGTAACCTTGAAGGAGGAAAGACCAGCTCAGCTTCTAATCCCAAACCTAATCTGAGCGCTGCTGAGACCACTGGAAAACACCAGGCAGGATTTATCCTCGCCCGAAAGGTCGCGTGATGTAAAGGCGACTCCTTGATAACCCCAGGATTTGGTGCTTTTTCCAGCGTCGGAAGGGCTGGGGAGAACCCCAAAGGTGTCGTAAAGCAGGGTCTGAGGGCTGCTGCTCGTTAGCTCCAGGGTTTAATTAAGACATGAGGAAGTTATTCAAGGAAATAGCAGGTGCCCAACACCCACTGGACAGTCTGGATGAGGCACCTGGACACGAAGCTTGAGAGAAGGGAACCCCAGCAATGCCCTCACTGCACCCCAAGCTCCTCATTAGGCTTTAATTACCCTCTCCTGACTCACCCCCAGGATTTGGGGGGCAGGGGAGCACCCCCAGATGCCACCAAGGGAGGGGAACGCACACACCAAGCAGAGAAATCAGGGTGTAAGGCAGCACCCCAAGGCCCCAGGTGATTTGCAGGGAGGGCACCATGTCGGGAGGGGATTTAGGGAAAGGGGGCACCCCCTCAAGCACAGAAAACTGGGGGGGCACCCTGCCGGGGGGGCACCTTGCCTGGGGAGGACTCGAGGGGGGGGCAACCCTGGGCGGGTTTGTGAGGGCACCCACCCCAGAAAACCTGGGGGGACCCCTCAAGCACCCCCTGGTGAAGGGAGCCTGAGGGGGCATCTCCAAACAGCTTGGGGGTGGCACCCCAAGCCCGGGGTGCACCCAGAAAGGGGTGCGAACAGCAAGGGGGGGCAGCCTGGGGATGGGGGGACACATACAGAGGATTTGGGGGGAACCCCAAGCCCAGGATGTGTTCGGAGAAAGGGGGGGGACACCGGGGGGGCACCTTAAGAATGGGGGACAGGGACCCCCAAGCCCAGGGTGAACGTTGAGGAGGGGGGGACACCCTGGGGATGGGGAGGCCACCTCAAGGATTGGGGGGGCACACCTCAAGGACGTGGGGGGGCACACCTCAAGGATTTGGGGGGAGGGGACACACCTCAAGGATGGAGGGGGGACACCTCAAAGATGGGGGGGACACTCTGGGGACGTGGGGGGCACCTCAAGGATTGGGGGGGACACCTCAAAGATGGGGGGGGACACCTCAAGGATTGGGGGGGGACACACACCTCAAGGATTTGGGGGGGGGAGGGGACACACCTCAAGGATGGAGGAGGGACACCTCAAAGATGGGGGGGAACACTCTGGGGATGTGGGGGGCACCTCAAGGATTGGGGGGGACACTCTGGGGACGTGGGGGGCACCTCAAAGACGGGGGGGGACCTCAAGGATTGGGGGGGAGACACCTCAAGGACTGGGGGGGCCCCCCAAGGCCGGAGGGGGGACACACGCACCGCCGCAGCTCGTCCTCCTCGATGCGCTGCCCGTCCCACACGAAGACCCCGGCCAGGGCGGCCATGAGGCGGCCGCTGGCGGCGCAGGCGGGGCGGCCCCGACCCCCGGCCCGGCCCCGGCCGCCGCCGCCGCCCCCCCAGCCCCAGCCCCGGCGCGCCCGGGGGCCGGTGACGCCGCCCAGCAGCCCCAGCAGCCGCCGCCGTCCCGCGGGGGCCCCGGGCGGGGGCGGGGGCGGCCCCAGGCGGGCGCAGCGGGCGAGGAGGCCGGCGAGCGGCCGCCGCGGCTGCAGCATCGCTGCCGCCACCGGGCCCCGGGCCCGCCCCGCCGCCCCATTGGCCCAGGGGGCGAGAGGAGCCGCCGCCATTGGCCGCCGCCGAGCGGGGCGCCGCGCCATTGGCTGAGGAGAGGGAGGGCCCGCCCCCCGCCGCCATGAGCCGCCCCGTGATTGGCTGCGGGGGAAGGCCCCGCCCCCTCCGGCGCGTCGCTGGGCGAAGAGGCCACGCGATTGGCTGGGAGATCGAAGTCCCGCCCCCAGCCCGTCGCCATTGGCTGACGCCGTGACGCCCCGCCCTCCGCGGCTATTGGTTGGGGCGAGAAGAGCCCGCTCCGTGCGCGCGCAGGGAGGGCGGGAGAGAGAGTGGGCGTGGCCTAGCGCACAGAGGGCTGTGATTGGCGGGGAGAGAGGCGGTGGGCGGGGCCTGAGGGAAGGGCGCGCGGTGATTGACTGGTGGGCGTGGCCTAGGGCAAGACGGGCTGCGATTGGCTGGGACGGAGGGAGGGGGCGGGGCCGGGGGGCAGGACGGGTTGTGATTGGCTGGGAGGGGGAGCAGGAAGAGCTGGTTACTGGGGTTAACTAGCAGCAGAAAGAGCTGGTTACTGGGGGCACTGGGATCAGGCAGGGCTGGTTTCTGGGGTTAACTGGGAGCAGGCAGAGCTGGCTACTGGGGGCACTGGGAGCAGACAGGGCTGGTTACTGGGGGCACTGGGAGCAGACAGGGCTGGTTACGGGGGCACTGGGAGCAGACAGGGCTGGTTACTGGGGGCACTGGGAGCAGGCAGGGCTGGTTACTGGGGGCACTGGGAGCAGACAGGGCTGGTTACTGGAATTAACTGGGAGCAGAAAGAACTGGTTACTGGGGGCACTGGGAGCAAGCAGGGCTGGTTACTGGGGTGCAGCGCAGTGGGTGCAGGATTTTAGGTGTAGAAGAGAGATTTTTGGGGGTGCAGGCAGGGGGGTTATTGGGGTTCAGGGGGAGCAGGGCAGTTTTTCAGGGTGCAGGGCTGTTTTTTGGGGTGCAGGGGGAACAGGGCAGTGGGGGCGCAACACAAGAGGGGGACCCCCTTTCCCATAACAAAGCGCACGCTCCCACACGCAGCTCCAGGCACCCCCTTTTATTTCCTCTGGAGAAGGGCAGGGGGAGCCCCAAAACCTACGGCCCGTCCGGTTTCCACAGAGCAGTGGAGGGAGGGAAATGATGGTGTTTGTCCCTTTTTTTTTGGGGGGGGGGGTGTGTCTTTTACAAAGAGTGTGTTTCTGCACTATTTACACCCTGTGGGGAAACCCAAACTCCTCGCCAGCCGGATGGCCCCGATGCCGAGGAGGAGCCCGCGGGATGTTGGCTTCGGCTGAGGCCCTGGAGGTGGGATGGAGGAGGAAAAGGAGCTGCTGAACCCCGCGCCACCGGCTTCTCCCATCGATCCGCTCCCATCGAACCCCCGGAGCTGCTTTCCCTCCTCCGAGTCAAGCGGGGTGCGGGCAGTGTGGAGTTTTCCGGGAGCAGCCGGAGCTCTTGCATAGCCAGTGCAGGGGGGAAAAGCGATGGGAGCCAGCAGCAAGGAAACAAAAAGCATCCAACGAACACCATGAACCTCCAACCTGCCCTAAACCTCCTGCCCTAAAGCCCTGTGTCCTTGGCAGAGCCAGCGTCTCGCGTTTGGTGCTCAGGGCGATACGTCTCCGCGCGCTTTGTTCCCTGGTGGGTTTGGTGTAAGCAGTCCCAGAAAACCCCGTAGGGTTTAGTCCAAGCTACCAGGTCTGGAGCCTTGGGATCGGCTTCCATTTGGGATCGGGACTGGCTTTCCCTTGGCGCTCAGGCTCAGGATCGGCTTCCCCTCGGCTCTCGGGCTCAGGATCGGCTTCCCCTTGGCTCTCGGGCTCAGGATCGGCTTCCCCTCGGCACTCAGGCTCGGGATCGGCTTCCCCTTGGTGCTCAGGCTCGGGATCGGCTTCCCCTTGGCTCTCAGGATCAGGATCAGCTTCCCCTCGGCGCTCAGGCTCGGGATCGGCTTCCCCTTGGCACTCTTGCTCGGGATCGGCTTCCCCTTGGCGCTCAGGCTCAGGATCGGCTTCCCCTCGGCTCTCAGGCTCGGGATCGGCTTCCCCTCGGCGCTCAGGCTCAGGATCGGCTTCCCCTTGGCGCTCAGGCTCGGGATCGGCTTCCCCTCGGCTCTCGGGCTCAGGATCAGCTTCCCCTCGGCACTCAGGCTCGGGATCAGCTTCCCCTCGGCTCTCAGGCTCAGGATCGGCTTCCCCTCGGCTCTCCGGCACAGTTCAGGGAAGAAGTGCTTGCTCCTTGAGGTCTGGGCTTGTGAAGGGGAAACGGGGCAATAAACGAAGAGCAGGACAGAAAACCACAGAGACCAAAGTGGGAGCCAAAAGCAGGAGAGTGATGTGGAGATCGGAACTTGCATAAAAGCAGAGATGCCAGTTTTCCAGAGCAGGCTTGACCCGCTTCCCGGGAGCTGCTGCTGCGCCAAAGGCTGGTTTGATCTCGGTTAAAACCCCCCAAGGTTTGCTCAAGAGGGGCAGAGCGGGAGCCAGAAGCCACCAAGCTGGGGATAAGGCTCCCCAAACCACCGCTGGCATCAGCCGCTTCGGAGCCAGCCTGCGCTGCCTCCTGCCAACCCCGCTGGGGATCTGAGCAGCAGCAGCGCGACCCGAAACCGCCTCTGCAATAAATAAAGTGCAGGATGCTCGCGTGGCCAGTGCTGGGTGGGAGAGAGGAGCAGGCCGAGCGGCGCGGGGATGCTCCATGTTCCTCCTGCAGCACGGTTGGGATAAACGGCTGCTCCTCTCTCACCAGCGCCAGGCAGGAAAGAGAAGCAGGCAAAGTGGGGCTGCTCTACCCTCCCCCTGCGCCGCGGCTGCGAGAAACGGCCTCCCTGCTCCCACCGGTGCCGCAGCGGCCACTCCCCTCTATATATACAGAAATATATACGTGCCCCACGCCTTTCGCTGGGTGTACGTTACGTCTCGGTGGAGGAGGGAGCCAATCCAGCGCGATTTCCCCCTCCTGCCCGGCACAGGGTTGGGACAAGATCTCCAACAGGGAAGAGCTGATCCCATCCCTCAAGATCTCCAACAGGGAAGAGCTGATCCCATCCCTCAAGATCTCCAACAAGGAAGAGCTGATCCCACCATCTCTCAAGATCTCCAACAGGGAAGAGCTGATCCCACCATCTCTCAAGATCTCCAACAGGGAAGAGCTGATCCCACCATCCCTCAAGATCTCCAACAGGGAAGAGCTGATCCCATCATCCCTCAAGATCTCCAACAGGGAAGAGCAGCTCCCATCCCTCATGCCAAGGGATGATGCCATCGTCGCTGCGGCCAAACGAGCTGGTTGAGTTAAAAATCACACCACGGAGTTCATAAAATTAAGGGATGGGAAGAAAACATCAGTCATCTGGCCCAAAAAGTTCTTTCCTCTGCGCAGGAGGGATGCGAAGAGAGAAGGAGGTGCTGAGAAAGTGGAGTTTAGGGTGGGAGAAAGACCACGACCGCGTCCCGGCGGCATCATGGGGTGTAGGCCGGCGGCGGCTGGAATTGGTTGATGACTTCGTACTCGGCTGGGTAAGGTTCATTCTCCTCCATCTCGGAGAGCAGCTCCAGGGCCTGCTCCTCCTCCTCGGTCGGGTAGTGGCGCAGCAGGTTGGCGGCAGTGGCCAGGATGGAGGCTCCTCCGGCACCTGCCACCAGGTAGAAGCTGACAGCGAAGGTGACGTAGACTTGGGAGCCGTGGTACTTTTTGTGCTGCTGTTGCTGGGCGAGGATGAGCTCAGAGGCCCAGTAGCAGAATCCGATGACGGTGGCGCACTGCAGGACTGGGGAGAGACGCCAAGAGAGATGCTAAATCAACCACTAACTTCATTTTGTGGCTCATGCAGCAAAAGGACACCAAGACCTGCTGCCCGTGGTCCAAAATCCAGCCCAGGAGAGGGGAAAACACACTGGGGAACCACAGGCTGAGATGGAATGTGGCCACGATGGGCAGTCAGCAACACAACGCAAAGCTGGAAGATCTGGAAGGGCTTTGTTATCATAGAATCACCAGGTTGGAAAAGACCCACCGGATCATCAAGTCCAACCATTCCCATCAATCACTAACCCATGTCCCTCAGCACCTCATCCACCCGTGCCTTAAACCCCTCCAGGGAAGGTGACTCAACCCCCTCCCTGGGCAGCCTCGGACAGGGACCAATGACCCTTTCTGTGAAATATTTTTTCCTAATGTTCAGCCTGAGCCTCCCCTGGTGGAGCTTGAGGCCATTCCCTCTCATCCTGTCCCCTGTCCCTTGGGAGAAGAGCCCAGCTCCCTCCTCTCCACAACCTCCTCTCAGGGAGTTGCAGAGAGCAATGAGGTCTCCCCTCAGCCTCCTCTTCTCCAGGCTAAACACCCCCAGCTCTCTCAGAAGCTCCTCGCAATCCTTGTTCTCCAGCCCCTTCCCCAGCTTCGTTGCTCTTCTCTGGACTCGCTCTAAAGCCTCAACATCCTTCTTGTGGGGAGGGGCCAGAACTGACCCCAGGATTCGAGGAGCGGTCTCCCCAGGGCCGAGTCCAGAGGGAGAAGAACCTCCCTGGCCCTGCTGGCCATGCCGTGTCTGATAACAGCGTGATTATGACCCAGAAGCAGCACAGGAGCAAATTGGTGCTTAGCGCTCGGGGCAGACTGACAGGGCGGGCTTTCTCCAAGCCGCTCGGGTGTGAGGCGGGTCATTCTGCCAGGGATAAAGGATATTAAATCTCCTTTGACCTCCAGAGCCAGAAGCTCCTCGGGTTCTTGATCAGGGAGTGGACAAGGAGAATGGTTTTCAGCTGAAAGAGGGGAGATTGAGATGAGATCTTGTGAAGAAATGTTTTGCTGTGAGAGGTTGCCCAGAGCAGGGGTGGCTGCCCCATCCCTGGAGGGGTTCAAGGCCAGGTTGGATGGGGCTTGGAGCCCCTGATCCCGTGGGAGGTGTCCCTGCCCATGGCAGGGGTGGAACTGCTTGGGCTTTGAGGTCCCTTCCAACCCAAATCATTACAGGAGTCTATGAAAAGATGATTTTCATCCCCAGAACGCTGCTATAGGATAAGACCTGTGAGCAGACACTTTGTGTTCATCCTCCCCCTCCTCCCTCAAGTTTTAGCTCTGGAAAGCCTTTTTTTTTGGCTTTTTTAGACCCAAACCACCATGGATGGGGTCCTCTGCAGGCAGGACGGTGCCGCAGCTCCGAGCTGGAGGTTGAGGAGAAACATTTGGAGCATTTTTATCCATCGAGGGGTGGAAAAAGGGTCCCAGGGAGGGGAAGGAAGTCAGGGACCCCAGAAGGGGAAAGACAGACAGCAGAGAGAGGAAATAAATAAGGGAACCAGCGAGGGGAAATAAGGGAAGCAGCGAGGGGAAATAAGGGAAGCAGCGAGGGGAAATAACCAAGGGACTCGGGGCATTCCAACAACCTCGATTTACCTGTGAGGATGTGGGCGAAAGCGTAGCGGCGAGTGATCTTCAGCGCCGGGTGCTTGGGGCCGAAAACATCGAGGAGGAAAGCCGAGAGGCTGCAGATGATTCCCAGGAAGCAGAAGGCGGCAATGACGCGGAGCAGCAGGACCGTCTGCGGGTTCATGCAGTAGTCTGGCCAGGAAAGGGAGGAAGGAAGGGGCTTGAGCACACGGAAAACTCCTCTTTTCCATGCAGATCGCTCACTGGAGCAATTGGAACCCTGCTCCGATCCTGCCCTTTAGGGTTTGAAAGCACAACCCTGGACAGAGAGTGGAGCACAGTGGGGTGCTGTTAATTAGGGGCTGGAAAACGAACCTCCCTGCTGCAGCAGCTGTTTTTCTCTCTGCAAACTGTTATTGTCACAGAAATTAAAGGTAAAGAAACACTAGGAAAGCAAAGCAACTGAGAGAACAAAGCGAGTTCCGGGGATTCTTTGTTTACAAGGAAGCTGGTGACGCTACTGGAGAATAATTTGATTAATGGGAACAAGAGGACGCAACTGCAAACGCCAGTGCTGAGGCGCGTGGGTGCAGCCGGCGCTGGGGGTGCCTGGAGGCTCAAACCTTCCCCTCCTTCCTTCCCTTCTCCCCCTCCTTCTTTCCTGCCCCTTTTCCTTGCTCAAGGGATCAGGGCAGGGGGATGGATATTGAGTGGAAGGAGAGGGACAGGGGGACAACAAGGGTGGGAGGAGAGGGACGCCCAGGGTGAAGGGAGAAGGCCACCGAGGGTGGGAGAAGAGGGACATGGGGATATCCAGGGTGGAGGAAGAGGGACAGGGGGACATCCAGGGTGGAGGAAGAGGGACAGGGGGACATCCAGGGTGGAGGAAGAGGGACAAGGTGGAAGGAGAAGGATGGGGGGATGCCCAGAGTAGAAGGAGCGGGACGCCCGGGGCGGAGGGAGAGGGACGGGCGGACATTGATGGTGGAAGAGGGGGACACCGAGGGGGGAAGAGGGGGGACACCGAGGGGGGAAGAGGGGGGACACCGAGGGGGGAAGAGGGGGGACACCGAGGGGGGAAGAGGGGGGACACCGAGGGGGGAAGGGGGGGGGGACACCGAGGGGGGACATCGAGGGTGGTAGGGGGGGGACATCGAGAGGGGAAGAGGGGAGACACCGAGGGTGGGAGGGGGAGGACATCGAGGGTGGAGAGAGAGGGACGGGGAGACACCAAAGCTGAGGGGGAAGAAAAGATGGACACAAGGACACTGGAGGAAGAGAGAGGGACAGACGGACACCGAAGGGAGGATGGACCGGGACGCGCGGGGGGGGGACGGGGACAGACAGGGGGACGGCGGAGGTGGGCGGACGGACAAGGGGACACGGAGGGGGCACGGAGGGGAACAGCGGCCGCTCACCTCGCAGCAGGTCGGGCTCCACGTAACCCAGGACGTCGGCGACGCCCAGGTCCTGCCGCGCGCAGGTGCCGCCGTGGATGCGCAGCCAGGCGGGCTCGGCCAGCGCCGTGCAGAGCGCCGTGATAGACAGCGCGCCGGGCAGCGCCGAGGCCAGGCTGCGCTCCGGCTGCTTCGGCAGCGCCCCCGCCGCCCCGCGGCGCCGCCCGGGCCCCGTCGCACCGGGCATCGCTGCGGCCCCGGCCCGCTGCCCTTCCGCTTCCGGGACCCGAGGCTTCCGGTGCCGGTAACTTCCGGTGCCGGCAACTCGGGGGGGAGGGGCTTCTGCAACTTCCGGTGGCGGCTTCGGATAACTTCGGGTAGCGCCTTCGCGCCACTTCGGTAACTTCCGGTGGGGCCTTCGGGCCGCTTCGTGAGGACTCGGCAACTTCCGGTGGGGCTTTCGGGCCGCTTCGTGAGGACTCGGTAATTTCCGTGGCGGGTTCGGCAGTTTCCGTCACACCCCCCCCTCCCCCACCAAAGCGATGAAGGAGGCGCTGCAGCCGCTGAGCCGTGTCCCAGGGCACCCGGACTCCCGGTGCTGGTTCCTGGCGTGGAGCCCCGGCGGCGGAACGCTCGCCTCCTGCGGGGGAGACCGAGCCGTGCGGCTCTGGGGCAGGGACGGTGCGTGGGGAGGCGGGGGGCAGCGAGGGGAGGGGGAGGAGGAAGGGGAGGGGGGGCTGGAATGGAGAGGAGGAAAGGAAGGGGAGGGGGCCTGCGAGGGGTAGGGGGGCCTGGAAAGGGGAGAGGGGGAAGGAAGTAGGGGGTGGAATAGGAGAGGGGGCTGGAAGGAGAGGGAGCTAGAAGAGGGGGGTTGGAATAGGGAGGGAGGCTGGAATGGGGAGGGGGGCTGGAAGGAGGGAGGCTGGAATGGGGAGGGGGGCTGGAAGGAGGGAGGCTGGAACGGGGAAGGAGGAGGGGGAGCTGGAATGGGGAGTGGGGTCTGGAAGGAGAGGGAAGGAATGGGAAGGGGGGAGCTGGAAAGGGAGTGGGGGCTGGAATGGGGAGGGGGGCTGGAATAAGGAGGAGGGGGCTGGAGGTGGAGAGGGGATGGAATGGAAGAGGGGCTGGAAGGGGAGTGGGGGCTGGGTAAGGGGGGGCTCTGGGGCCAGCGAGGCCGGGGCTGTTGGGGGCATTTGGAGGGGCCAGCGAGGGCTGGGTGGGGGGCTCTGTCCCCCCCAGGGTAGGCGCCATCAGTCCCTGCGCAGGGTCCGGCTGGGCCTGTCAGGCGGTGCTGGCCGACGGCCACCAGCGAACAGTACGCAGGGTGGCCTGGTCCCCCTGCGGCTCCTACCTGGCCTCCGCCAGCTTTGATGCCACCACCTGCATCTGGAAAAAGCAGGAGGATGGCTTTGAGGTGAGATCCCCGCCCTGGGGACCCCCGCTAGCCCGGGTTTAGCTCCCACACCCCTCCATCTCATCCCCTCTCCTCTCCCTCCCCAGTGCGTCACCACACTGGAGGGACACGAGAACGAGGTGAAGTCGGTGGCCTGGGCTCCATCCGGCAACCTGCTGGCCACCTGCAGCCGAGACAAGAGCGTCTGGGTCTGGGAAGGTGAGGAGGGGGCTCGGGGATGGGGGGAGTGGGGGCTGCCGCCCTCCTTCCTCTCGCCTGACAGCTCGCTCGCTCTCGGCAGTGGACGAGGAGGAGGAGTACGAGTGCGTCAGCGTCCTCAACTCCCACACGCAGGACGTCAAGCATGTGGTCTGGCACCCAAACCAGGAGGTGAGGAGGGGGCTGAGATGCAGGAGGAGACCCCCAGAAGAGTCATAGAATCACCAGGTTGGAAAAGACCCGTCAGATCATCGAGTCCAACCGTTCCCATCAATCACTAACCCATGTCCCTCAGCACCTCACTCACCCGCCCCTTAAACCCCTCCAGGGAAGGTGACTCAACCCCCTCCCTGGGCAGCCTCTGCCAGTGCCCAGTGACCCTTTCCATGAAAAATTTTTTCCCCAATACCCAATCTAAACCTCCCCTGGTGGAGCTTGAGGCCATTCCCCTTGTCCTGTCCCCTGTCCCTTGGGAGAAGAGCCCAGCTCCCTCCTCTCCACAACCTCTTTTCAGGTAGTTGTAGACAGTGATGAGGTCTCCGCTCAGCCTCCTCTTCTCCAGGCTGAACAGCCCCAGGTCCCTCAGCTGCTACCACAACCCCTGTTCTCCAGCCCCTTCCCAGCTCTTTCCATTCTTCAGTTGTGCTCCAGCCCCTCAATGTTCTTCTTGGAGCGAGGGGCCCAAAACTGAACCCAGAATTCAAGGTGCAGCCTCACCAGCACCGAGTCCAGGGGGACAATCCCTGCTCCTGGTGGCCACCCCATGGCTGATCCAAGCCAGGAGCTGTTGGCCTTCTTGGCCACCTGGGCACCTTTCCCCGCTGTGAGCGGTAATGTGCTCTGGTTCTGGTTTCACCAAACTCATCCAGCAGGCAAAGGGCAGCGTCCCTGGGGCCTGCCTGATGCCTCTGCCGTCCCTCAGCTCTTGGCCTCGGCCAGCTACGATGACACGGTGAAGCTCTACCACGAGGAGGAGGACGACTGGGTGTGCTGCGCCACGCTGGAGGGCCACGAGTCGACCGTGTGGAGCGTGGCCTTCGACGGCAGCGGCGAGCGCCTGGCTTCCTGCAGCGACGACAAGACCGTGCGCATCTGGCGCCAGTACAAGCCGGGCAACGAGGAAGGTGAGGCAACCGGCGCGTGCCTCAGGGCTGCTCCAAGAGAGCGGGCAGGGAACAGAGAAGTCTGGCTCGAAAGCTGCCTGGAGGAGAAGGACCTGGGGGTGTTGGTTGAACAGGAGCCAGCAGGGGCCCGGGTGGCCAAGAAGGCCAAGGGCATCTTGGCTTGGGTCAGACACGGTGTGGCCAGCAGGGCCAGGGAGGTTCTTCTCCCTCTGGACTCGGCCCTGGGGAGACCGCTCCTCGAATCCTGGGGTCAGTTCTGGCCCCTCACCACAAGAAGGATGGTGAGGCTCTGGAGCGAGTCCAGAGAAGAGCAACGAAGCTGGGGAGGGGGCTGGAGAACAAGGATTGCGAGGAGCTTCTGAGAGAGCTGGGGGTGTTTAGCCTGGAGAAGAGGAGGCTGAGGGGAGACCTCATTGCTCTCTGCAACTCCCTGAGAGGAGGTTGTGGAGAGGAGGGAGCTGGGCTCTTCTCCCAAGGGACAGGGGACAGGACGAGAGGGAATGGCCTCAAGCTCCACCAGGGGAGGTTCAGGCTTGACATCAGGAAAAAAATTTTTATGGAAAGAGTCACTGGGCACTGGCAGAGGCTGCCCAGGGAGGGGGTTGAATCCCCTTCCCTGGAGGGGTTTAAGGGCCGGGTGGACGAGGTGCTGAGGGACATGGGTTAGTGATTGATGGGAATGGTTGGACTCAATGATCCGATGGGTCTTTTCCAACCTGGTGATTCTATGACTCTGTGATTCCAGGGGTGGCCTGCAGCGGCACCGACCCCACCTGGAAGTGCGTCTGCACCCTCTCCGGGTATCACACGCGGACGATCTATGATGTGGCATGGTGAGTGCGGGGAGAGTGTTTAAGGGACAGGTGGACGAGGTGCTGAGGGACATGGTTTAGTGTTTGATAGGAGTGGTTGGACTCAATGATCTGATGGGTCTTTTCCAACCTGGTGGTGATTCTATGATTCTCTGAGAGCCTGTGGAGCCAGCGGGCTCCGTTTTCTCCCGCTGGCAGCGTGGTTGACCTACCGGGCGCTGCTTCCGCTCCAGGTGCCACCTCACCGGGGCGCTGGCAACAGCCTGCGGCGACGATGCCATCCGCATCTTCGAGGAGAGCGCGTCCTCAGACCCGCAGCAGCCGACCTTCAGCCTCACCGCTCACATTCCACGGGCGCATTCGCAGGATGTCAACTGCGTGGCCTGGAATCCCAAGGAGCCGGGCTTGTTGGCGTCCTGCAGCGACGACGGCGAGATCGCCTTCTGGAAATACCAGCGCCCCGAGGTGTGCTGAGAGGTTTGGTCCTTTTCCACATCCCCCCGCAGGCACCAATCTCCGTGCCGGGGCAGAGAGCAGGGCAGGGAAAGCTGGACTCTTGCTCGCCCAGGACGCTCCCACTGGCCTCCCCAGGGATGCACACGGGATCCGGCCGGCGCTGGGAGACCACGCAGGACTTGTTCCCCCCTCCTCCTCCTGCCCCCACGCTCAAGAAATCTGCACTCTCTTGGACAAAGCCTCTGCCTCTTCCTTTCTGTGTTGCCACCAGCAGGCCTGGCACCTTTGGAATGGGGTGTGGTCAACCGGGAGCTGGTTTTGAGGCCCCAGGGCCTGCGTTTGCATCCCTCCAGGGCCAGCTTTGTGCCCTTCGGGCCTGGTTTTGTGTCCCTCAGATGGTTTTGTGCCCTTTGGAGCTGGCTTTGAGCCCCCCAGCACTGGCTTTTGGCCCCCTCGGCACTAGTTTTGTTCCTCTGGCGCTGCTTTTGTGCCCCCTCAGGGCTGGCTTTGAGCCTCCCAGTGAAACGCAGCCCAAAGGGACGTGTCCAACTCTGCAGCACCAGCATAAACAGCCACTATGCTAACTCTGCCTTAATTAGTTCTGCTAATGAACCGGTTTGAGCCCCACAGGCAAGGCACAGCGCTCCTTGGGGGGGTTGGGTTTATTCCAGCTGCTGCAGCCGCAGCTCCTTTCTTAAAAAAAACACTGTACAACGCATCAACACCTTAGAAAAGGGGAAATGCACAAACTCACGCCACGGGGGCAATGCAAACACTGGGGTTTGGTGACGGAACTACAGGGAATCCTTGCTGGGACCTCCAGCGCCGCGTCACTCGGAATCGCTGTCGCTTTCCGCCTCCTTCACATCCACGCTGAACTTGTACTCCTGGTCGCAGCCCATGTAGGCGTCGCTCATGAAATACAGCGTGTAATTGTGTGTCCCCGTAGCTGGGGCCACGAAATCCAGCTTCACCTGCGTGGCAAGAATCAGGGAACAGGTTGGAAGGGACCTCCAAGCCCATCCAGTCCCACCCCTGCCATGGGCAGGGACGCCTCCCCCTGGATCAGGGGCTCCAAGCCCCATCCAGCCTGGCCCTGAACCCCTCCAGGGATGGGGCAGCCACCACTGCTCTGGGCAACCTGGGCCAGGGCCTCCCCACCCTCATTGTGAAGAATTTCTCGCTGATTTATCATCTAAATCTTTCCCCTTCCAATTTAAAGCCACTTCCCCTCATCCGAGCACTATAGGCCCTTGGAAAAAGTACCTCCTCAGTTTTCCTGGAGCCCCTTTCCGTCCTGGGAACTGCTTTAAGATCTCCTCACAGCCCTCTCCAGGCTGAACAACCCCAACTCTCAGCTTGTCCTATGGGAGGAGCTCCAGCCCTTGGATCATCTCCATGGCTTTCTCTGGACTTGCTCCAACAGCTCCATGTCCCCCCAGTGCTGAGGGCTCCAGAACTGGACGTGGGGCTCCAGGCTTGGTCTCAGCAGAGCGGAGCAGAGGGGCAGAATCCCCTCCCTCCATGCTGGTCCCACCGCTCTGGATGCAGCTCAGGACACAGCTGGTTTCTGGGCTGTGAGTGCACTTTGCTGGAGCTTCTCATCCCCCAAGGAAGAGCCGGAGTTGGGATGGTGGCAGGGAGACCAAGCACGCACCTGGCTCACTCAAACCACTGCCCCCTCCCCTCCTTGATCCCACTCACCTTGGCTTTCTGCTGCAGCGTCAGCCGCTTGATGGAGATGAGGCTGTTGGATTTGGAGTCGCCAATCACCACCCACCAGCCCTCCTCGCGTTTCTGCAGGAGAGGTAAGAGTTAAACAGGCTGGGGCAGTGGGGGATAATCCTCCCGCCTGGACTCCTGCCACCCTAGTGCCATCAGATTTGAATCATGCAATTGTTTGGCTGGAAAAGACCTTGGAGAACATTGAGTACAACCATCCCTGTCCACAACAGAACCACCCCTGAGCACCTCATCTGCTCATCTTCTAAACCCCTCCAGGGATGGGGACTCCACCACCTCCCTGGGAGCCGTTCCAGTGCCTGAGAAACTTTTCAGTGAAGAAATTTTTCCTGATACCCAGTTTGAACCTGCCCTGGTGCAACTGGAGGCCATTCCCTCTCATCCCATCCCTTGCGACTTGGGAGCAGAGCCCAGCACCCATCTCACCACAACCTCCTCTCCAGGAGCTGCAGAGAGCAATGAGGTCTCCCCTCAGCCTCCTCTTCTCCAGAATAAACACCCCCAGGTCCCTCAGCTGCTCCCACAACCCCTGTTCTCCAAACCCTTCCCCAGCTCTGTTCCCTTCTCCAGACACGCTCCAGCCCCTCAATGTCCTTGGAGTGAGGGGCCCAGAACTGAACCCAGGATTCGAGATGCGGCCTCAGCAGCAGCAAGTCCAGGTGGACGATCCCTTGGCCTTGGCCCACGAACCCAGCCTGGCCAGATCCCTCTGTAGATCCTCCCTGCCCTCCACGCTCCCACCCAATTTGGTGTCATCTGCAAAGTGACTGAGGGAGCACTCGATCCCCTTGTCCAGACCATGGATGAAGATCTAAAACAGAACTGGCCCAACATTTGATGCCTACCTGGGGGAAAAGGGGAGCAATGACAGGCCCAGTGACCTCCTCCTCACGCTCCAGCTGCACCAGCACCACCACAGGCCCCCCGCTGCGTGGAGAGAGCAGAGATGAGTCAGGGGGTCCCTGTGGAGCTGACACAGCGCCGAGGGGGCCAGCACGGCGCTGAAGGGGCCACCAGGGTGCCGAGGGGGTCAACAGAGCACTGAAGGGGCCACACTGCCCCTTCCCATCTCACCTGCGGATGCTCTCCTTCTCCACCACCTCGTAGGAGAGCTCGATGTTGGGGTAGCGGTTACAGAACCGAGCGACATCAGCAATCTGGGCATCGGAAAGCTGCAGCAGGGCGTTCCGGTCTTCATCCTCCATCTCCATGATGTCAAAGACGCTCTCAACCCCCTGCAAGGAAGATGTTTTCAGCCCTGTGGCTCCTCGGGGGGCGAAGGCAGGGCCGCGGCGCTCCCCCTCGGCTTTACCTTGTCCGTGCAGCGCTTGATGTGCTCAGAGGTGAAGTGAGGCAGCTGCTTGAGGTAGGAATCCTTCGACCACATGGCCTGTGTCACCATCTGCGCCAGCTCCATGGCAGCCAACGCAGGGCTGAGCCACCCGTTGCTGGACAGGACATCCACGCAGGCCTGGATCAGCCGGATCGCCTGGATACGAGGGACAGGGACAGGTTAGAAGAAGGAACGAGAGGTGGCAACGTGGACAACACGAGCAGGTTCTCACCCGCCCTGCGGTACCTTGCTGAGGATCTCCTCGGTGTCCGACTGCAGCTCAGCGCTCAGCTGCATGCGTGACAAGTGAGCCTGCAGCAGGAGGTTGGTCTTGACGTGGGGATCGTTGAATTTGGGGTTGGTCAGCTTATGGGGAACTTTTTGGGACAACTACGAGGAGAAATGATAAACCCATCAGTGCTTCAGTCGGAAAACACAGCAGTTTCCTTCCCCCGACCCCACAGGATCCCACATCTGTCCCCTCCAGCCCCAGATGCACCGTGCTGCTGCTCACCTGCCGCAGCAAGTTGTCCTCATGGTGCCTGATGGGGATGTTCTCATACTCGGCAGCATTGGAGATGATTTCTATCAGCCCTCGCACCTTGGTTTTGGCGTTGAGGGACATGCTGAAGAGCTCTGGGAAAGCCGGAGAGATAGAAGGGTCAGGGAAAAGCAGACAGCATGAAACCCCACAGCGTCAGAGAAACCTTCAAGCAGACAATACCCAGCTTTGTGCTAAAGGACAAAGTTTTTGGGTCCTGCACTTGAGGCAAAAGAACCCTGAGCAGATCCAGACTAGGAGAAGTCTGTATAGAAAGCTGCCTGGAGGAGAAGGACCTGGGGGTGTTGGTTGAACAGGAGCCAGCAGGGGCCCAAGGGGCCAAGAAGGCCAATGGCATCTTGGCTTGGATCAGACACGGCGTGGCCAGCAGGGCCAGGGAGGTTCTTCTCCCTCTGGACTCGGCACTGGTGAGACCGCTCCTCGAATCCTGGGGTCAGTTCTGGGCCCTCCCCACAAGAAGGATGTTGAGGCTCTGGAGCGAGTCCAGAGAAGAGCAACGAAGCTGGTGAGGGGGCTGGAGAACAAGGATTGCGAGGAGCGGCTGAGAGAGCTGGGGGTGTTCAGCCTGGAGAAGAGGAGGCTGAGGGGAGACCTCATTGCTCTCTGCAACTCCCTGAGAGGAGGTTGTGGAGAGGAGGGAGCTGGGCTCTTCTCCCCAGTGACAGGGGACAGGACGAGGGAATGGCCTCAAGCTCCACCAGGGGAGGTTCAGGCTGGACATTAGGAAAATATTTTTCAGGGAAATGGTCATTAGGCACTGGCAGAGGCTGCCCAGGGAGGGGGTTGAGTCACCTTCCCCGGAGGGGTTTAAGGGACAGGTGGATGAGGTGCAGAGGGGCAGGGGTTAGTGTTTGATAGGGATGCTGGGCTCAATGATCCAGTGGGTCTTTTCCAACCTGGTGATTCTGTGATTCTATGCCTCAACCACACACGTGGTGCCTCCTCTCCGTCGCTCGCAGCACAAGGAACCACGGAACAGAGAGGAGTGCCAGCTCCTGCCTCTGACGGGGCCCTTACCAATGGTGGTGTAGTTGATGTAGTAATAGGCAGCGATCATCCCCAGGTTGAGGGGAGCCACGTCCATCTCATCCTCGATGCTGATGCACTTGGACTGCTCCAGGTCACTGAGGGTCTGTTCCACCAGCTCCGAGAGGTGATCCGAGAGGTGTCTGTGGGACACGCCTGCAGGGAGACCAGCGTTGTGGCAGGGCCCAAACTCCCAGGGACAGGGAAAAGCTCTCGTGAAAGCAGAGCCCATGGCCAGAGGGGTTGTTCTGGAGAAAAGAAGGCTCTGGGAAGACCTTAGAGCAGCTTCCAGTACAGAAAGGGGCTGCAGGAAAGCTGGGGAGGGACTTTTTACAAGGACATGGAATGACAGGACAAGGGGGAACGGCTTTTAAATTGGAAGGGGGAACAATTAGATTAGACTTTAGGGAGAAATTCTTCATCATGAGATTCAGGAGGCCCAGGTTGCCCAGAGCAGTGGTGGCTGCCCCATCCCTGGAGGGGTTCAAGGCCAGCTTGGATGGGGCTTGGAGCCCCTGCTCCAGTAGGAGGTGTCCCTGCCCGTGGCAGGGGTGGAACTGGATGAGCTTTGAGGTCCCTCCCAACCCAAACCATTCTATGATCCTCCAAGCCTGTATCGATGGATGCAGAGCCCTCTGCTCACCTTGCAGGTTGTAGTAGTTTGGATTCTGTGTCATCCTGCGGTACAGGAACGTCCAAGTTAGATAGTCCACCGCATCCTGCTTGTTTTCAATGGTCTTGGTGACGATCTCCGCATTGAAGTGATCGTGCATGCAGTGGTCCAGGTGTGACTCCACCGGCAGTGGCTCGTAGAGGAATTTCTTGAAGAAATCCTACAGCGGGGCAGGAGTATGAAGGGGTCAATGAAACCCAGCACCTCCAAATTGCCGGGGCAGGGCTCTGAGTGAGGGTTACACAGAATCACAGAACCACAAGACTGGAAAAGACCCTTGAGATCATCGAGTCCAACCATCCTTGTCCACTACTGAACCCTCTCTGAGCACCTCATCTGCCTGTCTTTTAAATCCCTCCAGGGATGGGGACTCCACCATCTCCCTAGGCAGCTGTTCCGGTGCCCGAGAACCCTTTCAGGAAAGAATTTTTTCCTAATGTCCAACCTGAACCTCCCCTGGTGCAACGTGAAGTTATTTCCTCTCAACTTATCACCTGTCACTGGGGAGCAGAGCCCAGCACCAACCTCTCTACAACCTCCTTTCAGTTGTAGACAGAGAAATGTCTCCCCTCAGCTTCCTTTTCTCCAGGCTAAACATCCCCAGGTCCCTCAGCCGCCTCTCAGAACCCTTGTTCTCCACTTCCTTCATGAGCCTGCCCAAAGCTGGGAGGAGAAATCTGCGTCCCAGGCAGGAGACAAGAGATCTGCAGGCCAGAAACAGTGCCTGGCTCCTCACCCACCTTCTTGGACCCCTGGCACATGATGACACAACGGCCCTCGTCGTCCTGCAGTGGGCGATTCGCGTGGCCCACCATCTGCAGGACGTCGTAGATGGGGTAATCCACATACCTGGGACACGGAGAGAGAGTTAACGAACTCTACGGAAAGCTACCACTGCCCTCCAGCAATTCCCAGCCTGGAGAGGGATAAAGTCAGCCTGAGAGAGGAGAGTGGACACCAAGGAAGCCACATCTGGTCTTGCCCGCGGCATGGGACACTCACGCGTGGATTTTGCCGTTGTAGTACTGCGTATCCATGATGATGACGAGGTGAGCGGCGATGTTCATACCCCAGCAGAGGCTGCGGGAGGCAACCATCACCTGCACGGCACCTGAATCACAGAAGCACAGAAACACTAGGTTGGAAAAGACCCACAGGATCATTGAGTCCTACCTGAAAGGAGAGAAAGGTCTGGGGGTTCTGGGCTCGGGCAGAGGGGTCTCAGTACACAGGGAGGCCCAGGACAGATGGAGAAGGTTAAGATCGCAGCCTCCTTGGACCAGGGAGGTAGAGAAATGACACAAAGCTTGGCCAAGTTGTTATCTCCAGACTGGGGGCACTGGCAAGTGCTGAGGAAAAGGGTTTATGGGCAGAAGAAGTGGGGCAGCACCATCCCACTCCACTCACCGGAGCTGAAAAGCTGCTCCACCACTCGCCGTTCCATGGCCGTCAGCCCCTCGTGCAGGTAGCCCACGCCATTCACCAGCGTCTCCTTCAACGTGTTGTCGTTCAGCTTGTCCAGGTACGGAACCAGGTCCTTCTCGGCACAGTGCAGGAACCTGCCAGAAAGGGGGGAAAAAAGAGAGATGGGGGAGCTGAGAGAGAGAGATGGGGGAGCAAAAGAGAGAGAGAGATGGGGGAGCCAAGAGAGAGAGATGGGGGAGCAAAAGAGAGAGAGAGAGAGAGAGATGGGGGAGCAGAGAGAGAGAGATGGGGGAGCCGAGAGAGAGAGAGATGGGGGAGCGCAGAGAGAGAGAGATGGGGGAGCAGAGAGAGAGAGAGATGGGGGAGCAAAAGAGAGAGAGATGGGGGAGCAAAAGAGGGAGAGATGGGGGAGCCGAGAGAGAGGAGTCCAGAGACTGCTGCCAGGCCTAGCAAGCCTGTCCCTTCCTGATGTCACCGCAGAGGACCGAGGGACACCTAATGAGAGCACTCCCCATCACCAGCCCAGCAAGATGGCCAAAACCCTTGGCCCTGCCTCGGTCAAGGGAGGGCCAGGGGCCGCAGCGCCCTTACCTTTGCCTCTGGACATCCGAGGCGCACGTGGTGAGGATGTTGATGGCCGTGAGGCGCGTCTGCTTGCGGGACGGGACAAAGACAATGACCGGCTTCTTGGGCGAGTGCTTCATGATGGCGTGGTAGACGGGCTTGGCCATGGAGAGCAAGCGAGTCTGCGTGTGGCTGATGTTGAAGCCCTGCAGGGGGAGAGGAGCAGGCAGTGACGCCGTCTGGAGACAAGGCAGAAGAAAAAGGACATGAGGCTGCCCAAACCCTACCTGAATGTGCAGCTCCAGGGGCACAGGGCGGACATTAGGGTGGAAGTTGAAGGTGGAGGTGGCGCTGCAGCCCAGCCAGTGAGCCACGTCCTTGGCGTTGGACAGAGAGGAGCTGAGGGCCACGATGCGGATGGGTCGCTCGATTTGAGAGGAGATGTAGCGCATACGAGAGCAGATGACTTCCAGCACCGGCTGCAGGTGGAAAAGCACAGGTTGTAGCAGGAAGAGGACGGGAAGCCAAGCTCAACACACCACAGCCACCTCTCCTGGCTGAGCTCCGGCCACATCAGCCCAAATACTCTCACCCACGGAGATCCCAGAGGGCTCCCCTCCTGAGCTTCCCGAAGGATATCATGGAGTGGTTTGGGTTGGAAGGGACCTCAAAGCCCATCCAGTCCCACCTCCTGCCATGGGCAGGGACACCTCCCACTGGATCAGGGGCTCCAAGCCCCATCCAGCCTGGCCTTGAACCCCTCCAGGGATGGGGCAGCCACCGCTGCTCTGGGCAACCTGGGCCAGGGCCTCCCCACCCTCACAGCAAAACGTTTCTACCTAAGATCGCATCTCAATCTCCCCTCTCACAGCTCAAAACTGTTCCCCTCATCCCATCCCTGCCCTCCCTGATCAAGAGCCCCGCTCCAGCTTTCCTGCAGCCCCTTTCCGTAATGAAGCTGCTCTAAGGTCTCCCTGTAGCCTTCTCTTCTCCAGGCTGAACAACCCCAGTTCTCTCAGCCTGTCCTCATACAGGAGCTTCTCCAGCCCTTGGATCATCTCTGTGGCCTCCTCTGGACTCGCTCCAACAGCTCCATGCGCTGAGGACCCCAGAGCTGGATGCAGGGCGCCGTTTAACAGAGTTACCTGGCTCTCCTATCCCAGTCCATCCTGCAGCTTGGCGAAACTCTTGGCAGGAACCTGATCTGAGCAACCAGCCAACCCAACGCTGCTCTGCTACCCAGATCGAAGACAAGGACAAGCATTGCTCCAATTAGCAGTGCCCTCCTCCCCTCCCAGACGTACCCCGTTTTCACCCCCAATGAGATGCACTTCATCCACGATGAAGAGGTTGACGTTCTGGACATTCTTGCGCTGCTTCCAGCGTCGCGAGAGGATGTCCCATTTCTCTGGGGTGCTGATGATGATGTTCCCTTTGCCCAGCAACTTCAGGTCAGTGCTGGTCTCCCCAGTCAGCAAAACTACCTTCTTATTGAGACGCTCCTGGAACTTCTCATACCAGTCCAAGAAGACCTGCCAAAACCACAAGGGATGTTTTTGTCAACCCCAAACTGGAGCAAGTCCCACCAGATCCCTGAAGAGACACACCCCACTGGCAGGTTGGCAGCGCGACGGTGTCTCTGCTCCCTCAGAGAGACCACAGTTAATCCAAACACTCTGGAGCCGTCGCCAGGGATGTGACAGCAAAGAAGGGATGAGGGAAAATGAAACAAGGGGCGAGGAAGCAAATCTAGGCCAAGGTAAGGCTCCTGTTGTCCCCAGGATGCCAGGCTCACCTGCTCTGCCAGCGCCTCCATGGGGGTGATGTACACGCAGCGTCCTTCCGAGTTCTGGAGCAACATGCGCAGGATGGCGAATTCGGCACAAATGGTTTTGCCGCTTCCCGTGGGGGCGCCCACAAACACATTGTCGTCGCTGTTATAGACCGTGTTGAACACTGGGGAGGGGTGGACAGCACAGAAGAGAACGGTTTAGGTGACATCTCCATGAGTGTCTACCTCAGGGACATGGTTTAGTATTTGATAGGAATGGTTGGACTCAATGATCCAATGGGTCTTTTCCAACCTGGTGATTCTATGATTCTATGATTCAAAGCTCTAAAACGGGCAGGGAAAACACAGCCAGGACCCAGACACAGAGGAGCTACAGAAAAGGCTGTTTTAAGACTTTTAGCCCAGGATCCACTGAGGAAAACGGGTCTAGTCTGTCACAATGGCTTGAAACGGGGAATTCACCACGCTGGCTAAGCCCAGGGAGAGAATTGTGCACGGAGCAGCTTTGGTTCACTCCCAACTCCATCCCTACAAGCAGCAGATGGAGAAGTTCCGTGCCAGCTGGCTCTGTGAACCTGAGCCGCAGTGTGAGCACAGACACGGCTTCCAGGAGCAAAGCCGCTGTTTGCCACACAGCCCTGCGCTGGCTGCTCGATGTACAAGAGGGATAAATCAAAGAATCATGGAGTGGTTTGGGTTGGAAGGGACCTCAAAGCCCATCAGTTCCACCCCTGCCATGGGCAGGGACACCTCCCACTGGATCAGGGGCTCCAAGCCCCATCCAACCTGGCCTTGAACACCTCCAGGGATGGGGCAGCCACCACTGCTCTGGGCAACCTGGGCCTCCCAAATCTCATAATGAAGAATTTCTCCCTAAAGTCTAATCTCATTATTCCCCCTTCCAAATTAAAGCACCCCCCCAATCCCATCCCTGCACTCCCTGATCAACAGCCCCTCCCCAGCTTTCCTGGAGTCCCTTTCCGTCCAGAAAGGCTGCTCGAAGGTCTCCCCAGAGCCTTCTCTTCTTCAGGCTGAACAACCTCAACTCTCTCAAATCAAAATCAAATATTAAAATAAATATCAAAGATACTCAGGCCCACGGAGAAAGATCTCAAGCCACCAAACTTCTAAGACTCAGGGAGGCAGAGGGGACACACTACTTGCTATAGATGTTCCTCAAATACATGAATATAGCTAAAAAACATGTTTATGGGACTGTGAACCCCAAAAGGGCCAGGTCTCACTGTTCAGAGGAGGCGAGCAGTAACGATACCCACCTTGAGTCTGGATGGGGTTGAAGAAAGGGAACTTGTCCTGGTAGAGGCTCTCGAAGGCGCTGTTCCGCAGAGCTGACACGGGCAGCGGCTGCAGATCCAGCAGCTCAGTGGGAGGAGGGTACTTCTCAGGGAGGATCAGGTGGCGGAAGGAAACAGGCAGCTGGGTCTCACAGGCTGTTCGACACAGGAAAATACATTTTCATCTAAAAAGTATTCCAAGGGTTTCATCTCTGAGCTCCCTCTGCCAGTGGGATCCCCAGCCCTGCTGCCATTGGATGTCAGGAATCACAGTGCTACAGACTTTATCCATGACCTGGATGAAGGCATCGAGTGCACCCTGAGCAAGTTTGCGGATGACACTAAGCTGGGTGGACGTGTGGATCTGCTGGAGGGCAGGGAGGCTCCAAAGGGATCTGAACAGGCTGGACCGCTGGGCTGAGACCAATGGCATGAGGTTTAACAAGGCCAAATGCCAGGTCCTGCACTTGGGGCACAACAACCCTGAGCAGCTCCAGACTAGAAGTCTGGCTGGAAACTGCCTGGAGGAGAAGGACCTGGGGGTGTTGGTTGAACAGGAGCCAGCAGGGGCCCAGGGGGCCAAGAAGGCCAAGGGCATCTTGGCTTGGATCAGACCCGGCGTGGCCAGCAGGGCCAGGGAGGTTCTTCTCCCTCTGGACTCGGCGCTGGTGAGACCGCTCCTCGAATCCTGGGGTCAGTTCTGGGCCCCTCACCACAAGAAGGATGTTGAGGTTCTGGAGCGAGTCCAGAGAAGAGCAACGAAGCTGGTGAGGGGGCTGGAGAACAAGGATTGCGAGGAGCTTCTGAGAGAGCTGGGGGTGTTTAGCCTGGAGAAGAGGAGGCTGAGGGGAGACCTCATTGCTCTCTCCAACTCCCTGAAAGGAGGTTGTGGAGAGGAGGGAGCTGGGCTCTTCTCCCAAGGGACAGGGGACAGGACGAGAGGGAATGGCCTCAAGCTCCACCAGGGGAGGTTCAGGCTGGACATTAGGAAAAAATTTTTCACAGAAAGGGTCATTGGTCCCTGGCAGAGGCTGCCCAGGGAGGGGGTTGAGTCCCCTTCCCTGGAGGGGTTTAAGGGACGGGTGGACGAGGTGCTGAGGGACATGGGTTAGTGATTGATGGGAATGGTTGGACTCGATGATCCACTGGGTCTTTTCCAACCTAGTGACTCTATGAGAGGGAAGGACCCACCCACTCTGACCCCAGGGAGAACCAAGGTGCTCCCAGCAGGATGAGACTCACAGAGCCAGCGGTCTGAGACCACGCGGATGAAGTATTGTGGGGGCAGCGGCTCAAAGACAGGCACGAAGAAGGTGACGAGGTGCTCATCCTGCGCATACTTGGCTTTCAGCAGGAAGTACTCGTGGTGCAGGATCACCTCGCTGTCCACATCCTCCACCAGGATCCAGAAAGCTTCAGATGAACCATGTACCTGAGAGCGAGCACAGCTTCCAGTGAGAGTCCTGGTCCCCTTTTCCAGATCTCCTGGAGCTGAACACCAGCCCTCACACAGCAATCCTGTCCCCTCCTCCCCCCAGCACGGCATTTATCCCAGCGATATTGAGCTGCACAGCTCACCTTCTCATCCCACTGGAAGTCAGGAGCAATAGTGAGCTCTACTTTCAGGGTGGAGCGGGTAATAGGCTGCAAGTGGACCGAGAGCTCCAGCTTCGGAAAGAGATGAACATATTTGTGGATCGTTTTGCCCATCTTGGGCATTCGGATCAGTTCTCCTGCAATAGAAAAGCAGCGCCATCAGGACAGACAGACAACAGCACGACCAACAGCTCCCAGATCAAATTGTCGTCAGTATTGGAGCCAGCAGGTGCCAGGACAAAGCTTCTGCCCTCCTCAGGCTGTACCAGTTGGGCCCCTTCCATCAGATAGGAACAAGCCCCCAGTTTCAGACAATCACAGAATCATTCCCTTGGAAAAGCCCTTTAAGATCATCAAGTCCAACCATAAACCCAGCACCACCAACTCCACCACAAAACCACGTCCCTAAGCGCCACATCCACACGGCTTTTCAATCCCTCCAGGATGGCAGAGGAGAACGAAGAGGCAGAGCCTTCTCCCAGCCGCATCCCATGTGTATGTACCTATTTCATTATGGTTCAAGTCGTAGAGCCGCTCGAACGGGAAGTTCTTCTTCTCGATTTTCTTCACCACTTCCTCAGGGAGCTTCTTGAACTGGCGTAAAGGACACATGGACTGCCACCTGCGAGGACACCGCGCCGTGAGACAACCAAAGACACAGAGACAAAGCCTTCAGAGCACCGAGGCCCCCATCGCTGTTGAAGACCTGCCCTTGGCCTGAAAACATGCAGAAACTCCCTTACACCCCGCCAGGCACCAGCTTTCTCCTTCCCAAACACCACAGACCCAGCCAAGCTGCTCTGAAGAATCTCACCCAGCCTGCAACCAGAAAATACTCCTGAGATCTCACTTACATCCGCTTGTCAATCATCTTGCAGAGGTTAAGGGTCTTGTCCGTGAGCTGGGCCCAGCCACGGTTGAGGACGATCTCGAAGATGGCGCGCATCAGCCGCCCGGCAGACTGGGGGGACACAAAGCAGAGCTCAGAGCTTGGCTGCCACCATCACATTCCGCTTTTCCTCTTTCCTAGCCATTCC
Source organism: Phaenicophaeus curvirostris (assembly GCF_032191515.1). NCBI lineage: Eukaryota > Metazoa > Chordata > Aves > Cuculiformes > Cuculidae > Phaenicophaeus > Phaenicophaeus curvirostris. The sequence goes on along the minus strand of NC_091418.1, from coordinate 5,616,933 downwards.
CTGCCCAGCCACACGGGCTGGAAGGAACCTTCTAAGCCTCATTCAGTCCAAACCCCTGCTGTGTGCAGGGACAACTGTCACTGGATCAGGCTGCTCTGAGCTGTGACCAACCTGACTTTAAATGTTTCCAAGGAAGGGGCACCCTTGACTTCTCTGGCTAACCTGGTCCCATGTCTCACCATCCTCAGTGTAAAAATATCTTCCTTATATCCAACCTAAATCTCCCCTCTTTCAGCCTAAAACCATCACCCATTTTCCTTGAGGAGAAGGCTTTCCCCATCTTTCCAATAAGCTCCTTTTTTAAGTATTGAAGGTACTTCCAGGTCCTTCATCCCAAACACCTACAGGTGGAGCAATTACTTGATTCTCAGCCTTGGGAACTCGGCCTTTGCGGTAGATGAACAAGGTTATGAACAAGGCTACGCTGTAGTTCTCTTGTGCTGAATTATTTGATGACAAACTGGAGACTCCAATGAAGATCTAATTAAGACCTTCTCACCACTCACAGCTCCGGTTTTTCGAAGACGCTCATGACCACAAAAAAAATCTCCCAGTCTGAGACTCAGCTGCACACAACTCCAGTTCCGTCTGCGTGGGAAGAAAGAGGCCACAGCCCCGTTGCCTCACGTACCTGGGTAACATACACCATGTCTGCCATGAGAGCAAATCCTTCCAGCTTCAGCTGGGAGATGAAGGCCTGCAGGAGGACGTTGATCTGGGGAAGAAGAACAGAGGTTCTCACCCTCTAAACCAGCGCCCGATCCCGGTGGGACAGAAGCATTCAGCAGAGACTGACTGTCCAATGCCACAGGACAACGCACTCAACCAGAGACAAGAAGCACCTTTAGCTCTTCCAGAACCGCCAACCCAGTCCAGGATGCTCCACAAAGGGCCGAGAACAGAAATCCCACCCCAGAGAAAGCATTTACTGTGACAGCTCTCTCCAAAAAATCACTGCTTCGCTCGCGACAGGCAGAGAATCCCCTCGAGGGGGCCGGCAGGGCTCACCTTGGCACTGGGCTCCTCTATGCTCTCCTTCACCGGGATGGGAACTCGCTCCAGCAACTTCTGAAGCTCGAGCTTCTCCTCCTGCAGAAAACCAAGGCAGGAGAGATGAGAATGGTCCCTCGCATTCTGCATCTTCCCCTGCAGCACCAAGACCGGCGCCTCAGGGCTGTCTCACTCAGTACAGGCGTCTGGCTTCGTACCTCCCTCACGGTGATGTTCCGGAACTCTGAGGACAGCGAGAAGACCCGAAACAGCTCAATTTCACTCAGGGTGGGTTTCAAGAGCTGATTGTACGTTTGCATGGTCTCGTTGGTGATGTAGTAATGGCTGGCAATGCGGCCCAGCTCTGTCACCTGCCACAAGGACAAAAGCCAGCGTGAAGACACAGAAAGACACCCAGCACTCACGGCACAGAGAGAAGGTGCTGAACAGGAACCAGGCCGCAGCAGAACCTCCAGACAAGCCAAGCTCAAACTCTCAGGCTACAAATCACCCAGGAAAGCTGCTTTACCTGATATACGCTCCACTCCTCACAGCCTACTTGCTCTCAATCTCACTGCCTCCGAAGCAATGAAAAGGTAACAGGAATGTGAATTTGTTTTGGAGGCAGCAGGACACACGCAGTGACGAGGGTCAAGTTCTACACCTGCACCCTCTATGCCTCCAAACATGTCTGGAATCACAGACGTGCACAACAGCACGTTGGAGTGATGCCGCGCTCCCTGCAATCCGTATTTAATCAGGGAGATGCCTCTTGCATCCCTTCCTTCAGCCAGGGGATGCTCCCGTCCAGCTCAGCTTGGTCACAGCACCCTTCCCAGCTCCATCCTCACCTGGAAGTTCCCTGTCTTCTTGTCGTACTTCACCAAGTTGTTCTTATCCAACATGAGGGCTGCAGTGTGAACCAGGTCCAGGCGGCGCTGGTCCAGCAGCGGATCCCCCTTCAGGTCATCGTGGGAGATTCCGTAGAGAGTGGGGGAGCGCAGCATCCGGATGTACAGGTAGGTATAGCCCAGCCAGTTCACAGCATCCTGAGGGAACACCAACGCATCCTAAGAGCCGACGAACATGCCTCATGGCAGCAAGAGCAACACTCCAGCTCGGAGACCAGTGCTCCCAGCACCAACAAAGCACAAAGAACCATAGAAACACAGAATCATTAGGGTTGGAAAAGCCCTCTAAGCTCATCCAGTCCAACTGTCAATACAGCCAGCTCCATACCAACCAAACCACCCAAAGTGCCACGTCTACATGTTCTTTGAACCCCTCCAGGGATGGAGACACCACCAGTGCCCTGGGCAGCCTGGTCCAGGGCTTCATCACTCTTTCCATAAAGTAATCTTTCCTGACATCCCATCTAAACTATCCCTGGTGCAACTTCAGGCCACTTCCTCTCCTCCCATCCCTTGTGACTCGGGAGCAGAGCCCAGCACCCACCTCACCACAACCTCCTCTCCAGGAGCTGCAGAGAGCGATGAGGTCTCCTCTCAGCCTTCTCTTCTCCAGGCTGAACACCCTCAGGTCCCTCAGCCACTCCCACAACCCCTGTTCTCCAGCCCCTTCCCAGCTCCATTCCCTTTTCTGGATGTTCTCCAGCCCCTCAACATCCTTCTTGGAGTGAGAGGTCATGGATACACACTCTTTGAACCCCTCCAGGGATGGAGACTCCACCACTGCCCTGGGCAGCCCAGTCCAGCGCTTCACCACTCTCTCCATAAAGAAATCTTTCCTGACATCCAATCTTAACCTCCCCTGGTGCAACTTGAGGCGATTTCCTGAGAAGCCAACACAAAAGCAAGAGCTTGGAAGCCCAGCAATGCCACACACAACTCTTCTCCCAGAAAAATATTAAGTAATTAAAGACCAAAAAACCCCACACTCCACATGCAGACCTTTCCCCAGTGTCCTCCTCCACGTGAAGAACCCTCTCTGCTCTGAATTGCAGAAGCATCTACCCACACACCTAAAACACCAGTCGGCCTTACAGGCTGGCAGTTCTCACGGCTCCCCTTCCAGATCTCTTACGAATTTGGTCTCCAGGCACCGAACGCTTCAAGTTTCTTTGCTTCCATACAACGACAGCCTCTTTCCCCAACTCCAATCACCCTTCAGCCCCTGCAATTGCCCCCAGCTCTCTGGGTATAACAAAGCACATACAGACATGGGGAAAGCAACGATTCACACTCGCCTTTGCGTTCTGGACGTTGCCGAGCACGGCTTCTGCATTCAGCATGTCTGGGAGCTTCGACACCATCTGACTTTCAATGGGGAGCTGCTGGTTGAGCAGGGACAGGTAATACTGCAGCTCGCCATGGGATGTGATGAGGATTCCCTCTCCTTTGGTATCGTACTGAGGCCTCCCGGCACGCCCAAGCATCTAAGAAACGAGAAAGCAAGGTCAGCAAAACAAAAAGCTTTTAGCTTGGCAGTTTCTCTTGCTGCCATGTCCTGGGGCTTTACTGCCAGACTGCTCAGTCTGCTGCTATTTTGAGCTGGCAGGAGACGCACAGAAATATCTCTGGGTGAGCTACTGGGAGAGGAATCATTTCTCTGCTCTCCTGCCGCTCTGTTTCTCCTCTGCCCTCACAGCAGGGTTGAGACAGAGCAGCTGAGACAACCTGAAAGCAAGAGAACAGGGAGCGGCTGCGCCGAGAAAACACAAAAGCAAACCCCAAATGTGCCTCAGCGGGGAAGAAAAAACCCTGCCCCGGGTCCTTTGTTATCAGAACTGCACCTGCAGGATGTCCAGAGCCCCCAGCTCGGTCCAGCGCCCCTTCTCAGGGCTGTAGACCTGCGTCCCCTTGATGATGACAGTGTGAGCAGGCAGGTTCACACCCCAGGCCAGTGTGGCTGTGGAGACCAGCACCTGCAGGAGCAAAAGAGCCGTCAGAGCCAGGTAGAAGCTTCTTCCTAAGAAAAAAAGGGACCTGGAATGCTGGTCCTGACATCAGAGACATGCACGAAAGGGACAAAGCCTGAGAAGTGACTGTTTCAACAGCTCAGAGGCAGGGCAGATAAACAGTAAGGTCTTTGCCCAAATTTTCCTGCTCACTGCATGACCCCAAGAAAATCCTTTGCTTTCTGTTTATAACACAGCCAGGAAAGTGCTCAGATGAGGTTTTGCCAAAGTGGCAACTGTGGAGAACAGACCTCTGGCTCTAGACACTCAGCTAGTCCTCATGGAGAAGTTTTTCCCCTCTCTGCTCCTTGCCACATGCTTTTAGTTTCTATTCTTTACCCAAAAATCAAGTCTGCCTTCATCGGGCACCCGGTTCAGGAGAGCAGGATGGGGGTTGACTATGCTTGATCCTCTGGAAACACGGCTCAAGCGTTACTTGTGACGTACCCACCCCAAACAAACACGCAGCTGCTCCTGGGAAGCAAAGCTCACCTGAATGTGCTTGTCAGCAAACAAATCCTCCACCAGCGTCCGGTCCACACGCGTCATCCCGGCGTGGTGAATGGCAAAGCCGTAAGGGAGGAGATCTTTCAGCTCCAAGTTCTGCAGCAGAAACATAACCAGCTCTAGGTTTTCTACCCAAACCAAGCAGACCATGGAGAAACGAATCAACCAAACAACCCCAGACAACACTACAAGCTTGAGGAGGAGTGGCTGGAGAGCTGCTTGGAGGAGAAGGACCTGGGGGCGTTGATCCATAGTCGGCTGAACATGAGCCAGCACTGGCCCAGGTGACCAAGAAGGCCACCAGCATCCAGGCTTGGCTCAGCCATGGGGTGGCCGGCAGGAGGAGGGAAGGGATCGTCCCCCTGGACTTGGTACTGGTGAGGCCGCACCTCGAACCCTTGGTTCAGTTTGGGCCCCTCACTCCAAGAAGGACATTGAGGGGCTGGAGCGTGTCCAGAGAAGGGAATGGAGCTGGGGAAGGGTTAAGAGCACAAGTCATGGGGAGCGGCTGAGGGACCTGGGGTTGTTTAGCCTGGAGAAGAGGAGGCTGAGGGGAGACCTCATTGCTCTGCACAACTGCCTGAAAGGAGGTTGTAGCGAGGTGGGAGTTGGTCTCTCCTCCCTGAGACACTAACAGGACAAGGGGAAATGGCTTCAAGATGCGCTAGGGGAGATTTAGGTTGGATAGTAGGAGGAATTTCTTCACTGAAAGGGTTCTCAGCCACTGGAGGTGGTTCAGTCACCATCTCTGGAGGGGTTTAAAAGACAAGTAGATATTTTATGCGTGGACATGGTCTGGTGGCAGACTTAGAAGGGCTGGATCAATGGTTGGACTCGATGATCTTAAAGGTCTTTTCCAACCAAAACCATGCTATGATTCTAAACCCTCGAGGAAAGGCTGCAGAACGGCACCAAACTGGCAGCACCGTGGTAGCTGCTCTCGCTGTGTCAGAACTGTTACCTTGCACTGCTCAGCTTCAGTCCTCAGGACCTCAGTGGAGGCCGAGCCCTCCCGCAGGAAGAGGCCCAGGGTGTCTTTCTCCAAGCACATGTCCCTGATGGCCCGGGCTGTCTTCCCGGTCTCCTTCCTGGAGTGTACAAAAACCAGCACCTGTTAAACAAGAGTGGAATCACTACAGCTGCAGCTGGCAAAGATGCTTGACCCAGCCTGATCCTCGTCTTCAGGGTGGGACTAGACAGAGCTCAGGATCTAATAGGGTGGCATCACAAGAATTCCCTCATCCTAGAAGATGAGATCTTAGGAAGAAATGGTTTGTGCTGAAGGTGGGGAGGCCCTGACCGAGGTTGCCCAGAGAATCGGTGGCTGCTCCATCCCTGGACGTGTTGAAGGCCACGTTGGATGGGGCTTGGAGCAACTGGATCCAGTGGAACTGCTACTAAAAGGGACCTACAGGAAAGCTGGGGAGAGGCTGTTGATCAGGGAGGGCAGGGAGAGGATGAAGGGGAATGGTTTTAAGCTGTAAGAGGGGAGATTTGAGTTGAGATCTCAGGAGAAATGTTTTACTGTGAGGGTGGGGAGGCCCTGGCCCAAGTTGCCCAGAGCAGGGGTGGCTGCCCCATCCCTGGAGGGGTTCAAGGCCAGGTTGGAGCCCCTGATGCAGTGAGACTGGATGGGCTTTAAGGCCCCTTCCAACCCAACCCATTCTATGATTCTATAAGGACAGAACATATATTTATCAGACAGCTGGCACAGAGAGAAAACCTGTGCTCCTTCCTCTCCCAGCTGCCATCAACTACCCAAACCCACCTTCTTGTCCACTGCAGCGACAGCAACTCAGCAGAGTCCTGCCAGCAGCAGACAAGAAGAAGGATTAAGTGCGTCAGGAACAAGAAAATTAAGTATCAAACCTGGTTCTTTCCAGCATGCTCCATAATCTTCTCATAAACAATCTCATTCATTATCTGGAAGCGTTTAATTGCTTTCTTCTCTGTAATACCCACGTAGGTCTGCTCTAGGGGCACTGGGCGGAAGCTGCAAGGGAAAAACTGAGTCCATAAAAGATCAGAAGAGAGGAGCAACCCTGGTCCTGTCAAAAGACTTCTCATACTGCGTGCTACCATGTTCAATCGCTTCCTTTGTGCCTTAATTCTCTCTGAGATTTGACAGCTCCAGTTCTGCCCGATTAGATTAAGCAGCAGGAGACAGCAACACGTATTCCTATCTCCTGGAATCCATTTGCTATGCACACACTCAGGGAGCAAAAATGGTGTTTCAGAAATAACCTTAATCCTATTTTAGGCTTCCCTCAAACAGCCTGTGCAGCAGACGGGCACAGCAGAGTTTTTCTGCGCTCTCTAAAGCATCATCTCACAAGCAGGACAGCACAGCAACCCCGGCACACGCTGGGGCTGTATTTAACAGCTCCAGTCCTGGCCATGCATTTAAAAGCACATCTAAGAGCAAATAAATGCACATCGAGAGCAGGCAGAAGGTCCAGTGAGACCATGGTGCCATCTGAGAGACAAATAGAGGTGGCAGATCCTGGCCAAGTCTCAACAGCCACCCAGTTCCTCATTGTAAAGATCAGTACCTGTTATCAAAATAGAACAAGCCTTTGGCTGGGTCCACTCTCAGAAACGTAGCCACATCCTCGTAGTTGGGGAGAGTGGCGCTCAAGCCAACGAGCCTCACGTCCTCCTGAGTCATCTCGATGTTGCGGATGGCTCTGGCCACCAGAGACTCCAGGACGGGTCCTCGGTCATCATGGAGAAGGTGTATCTCATCCTAAAGAGGGGAAGCAAGAAGAGTTAGTTACCCCTGCTCCAAATCTGCTCTATTTACCCACATCTGGGCTAGTTTCTTGGCAGATCTCCATGCATGGAATGAGGCAACTGCTTAAAGCCCAAATCTCTCCACAGCCGAGCACCACAGACATCTTGATGCCCAGAGGAGAAGGACCTGGGGGTGTTGGTTGAACACGAGCCAGCAGTGGCCCAGGTGGCCAAGAAGGCCAATGGCATCTTGGCTTGGATCAGACACGGCGTGGCCAGCAGGGCCAGGGAGGTTCTTCTCCCTCTGGACTCGGCCCTGGGGAGACCGCTCCTCGAATCCTGGGGTCAGTTCTGGGCCCTCACCACAAGGAGGATGTTGAGGCTCTGGAGCGAGTCCAGAGAAGAGCAACGAAGCTGGTGAGGGGGCTGGAGAACAAGGATTACGAGGAGCGTCTGAGAGAGCTGGGGGTGTTTAGCCTGGAGAAGAGGAGGCTGAGGGGAGACCTCATTGCTCTCTGCAACTCCCTGAGAGGAGGTTGTGGAGAGGAGGGAGCTGGGCTCTTCTCCCAAGGGACAGGGGACAGGACGAGAGGGAATGGCCTCAAGCTCCACCAGGGGAGGTTCAGGCTGGACAGCAGGAAAACTATTTCACAGAAAGGGTCATTGGTCCCTGGCAGAGGCTGCCCAGGGAGGGGGTTGAGTCACCTTCCCTGGAGGGGTTTAAGGGACGGGTGGATGAGGTGCCGAGGGGCATGGATTAGTGATTGATGAGAATGGTTAGGCTTGATGATCTAGTGGGTCCTTTCCAACCTAGTGATTCTACGATTCTATGATTCAACCACTAAGGCACATTCAGGAACTGCAGTGCCAAAAGACCCAGCAGTCACCCTCACCCTCCACCACTACGCCAGGGCTTTGCTGGCACCAGTGCTGCTCACCAGGATGACCAGCCGCACCAGCTGGGTGTAGGTGCGTTCTCCTCCCTTGCGGGTGATGATGTCCCACTTCTCCGGTGTGCAGACGATAATCTGGGTAGCGCTGATCTCCTCCTTGCACAGCTGGTGATCCCCCGTCAGCTCAGCCACATTGATGCCGTAGGTCGCCAGGCGCTACAAGAGAGACCACGGGCAGTTAACGCGGGATAAACACGCATTCCCTGGGGCAGCGTTAGAGCAGGGCACCCCCAAGACATAGAATCCTGGAATGGTTTTGGTTGGAAGGGACCTCAAAGTCCATCCAGTCCCACTCCCACCATGGGCAGGCGGATCAGGGGCTCCAAGCCCCATCCAGCCTGGCCTTGAACCCCTCCAGGGATGGGGCAGCCACCACTGGTCTGGGCAACCTGGGCCAGGGCCTCCCCACCCTCACAGCAAAACATTTTTCCCCAAGATCTCACCTCAATCTCCCCTCTTCCAGCTCAAAACCGTTCTCCCTTGTCCTATCCCTGTCCTCCTTGATCAAGAGCCCCTCCCCAGCTTTCCTGCAGCCCCTTTCAGTACTGGAACCTGCTCTGAGGTCTCCCCAGAGCCTTCTCTTCTCCAGGCTGAACAACCCCAACTCTCTCAGCCTGTCCTTGTATGGGAGGTGCTCCAGCCCTCGCATCATCTCCATGGCCTCCTCTGGACTCGCTCCAACAGCTCCATGTCCTTCCTGTGCTGGCTAACAGTTTCACACTTGTCCCACTACACAAGGTGTGGATCCCAAAGCCCACACAGAAATCCCAAGCCCATACCAGCACATGCTCAGAGCCCAGCGAGTGGGGAGAACACCAACAGAGGATAAAGACACAACCCAAACTCATCCTCTGCTCACAAGCTCCTGCCAGTGCTCACATCCTTCTGCAAGCCTCACATCATGAAGCCACCATGATAAAGCTCATCCTCGCCAACCTACAGCTCAAGCAGCGCAGGCCCAAACCCTTCCTTACCTTCCCAAAGCTGCCCACCATCTCCTGCACCAAGGACCTCATGGGTGCGATGTAGATGATCTTGAAATCGTCCACGTTGATGGTTCCGTCGATATTAATGTGCTTCCCTATTTCTCTCAGCATGCACATGAGGGCCACATTTGTCTTCCCGGCACCCTAGAACACAGGCAGAACCAATCCCGTCAAATTCCTGTCCTCCCCAGCGTAAATATTGACCCACAGCACCAGCTTTTTCCACCCAAACAGATCGTCCTTGTGGCTTCCCCATCGCCAAGGCCTCAAATTCCAGGATCCTTACCGTGGGAGCACACAGCAGCAAGTTCTCATCCGACTCCAGCGCAGCACGGTAGAGCTTGCTCTGAATACGGTTCAGTGTTTTAAACCCCTCGAATCCAGCCTGAGCATATTTGGGCAACTTCTCCACGGAAACCAATTGCTGAAAAGGGAAAAACATCAAGCTCAAGGCCTTTGTTTCAGTACCTCGCGGGCTGCAGGGCATATGTGAGACCCTGGGGAGCAGAGCACGGTCATGTTGTCTCCAGATGGCCAGAAGGGAAGCCCTGTGCCCACGGAGCACGTTTGGAAGAGATCAAACGAGGCTCATTAGTCGGCCCATTCGCTCTGACAAGTACAAATCACGGTTGGCTGTGCCATCAGAAAAGCAAAACCCCACCACGTTCTCCTGATGGGATAGATCAAACCACGCTTCTGCTGCCAGCGCTGATCAAACGAGGCGATTTATCACTTGACATGCGATGAATCAGCCCAATCTCTGCCCACGCTGCACAGCTCAGCGAGGCAGGAGCAGACGCTGGAGCTGAGGGCTCAGCAAAGCAGCTAAATGGGGTAGGGGAGCCCCGAGACCGAAACCGCCAGCACAGGATACGCAATCCAGAAGGGAAAAATGGAAATCGGGAGCCTTCTTGAGCCACGTGAAATCACTTAGCTTAAAATAGCGATTCTTCAAGAAGTCTAAGAGGGCGTTACAGCCACATCAGAGCTCGTTGAGTTCCAGGGACTGTCTGTCATAATATTAGCATCAACTCAAGAGTTACAGAATGGTTTGGGTTGAAGGGACCCTTAAAGCTCTCCCAGTCCACCCCCCTGCCATGGGCCGGGACACCTCCCACTGGATCAGGGGCTCCAAGCCCCATCCAACCTGGCCTTGAACACCTCCAGGGATGGGGCAGCCACCACTGCTCTGGGCAACCTGGGCCAGGGCCTCCCCACCCTCACAGCAAAACATTTCCTCCTAAGATCTCATCTCAATCTCCCCTCTTGCAGCTCAAAACCATCATTCCTTGTCCTGATGCAACAACCCCAGCTAAAAAGTCCCTCTCCAGCTTTCCTGCAGCCCCTTTCAGTACTGGAAGCTGCTCTAAGGTCTCCCCGCAGCCTTCTCTTCTCCAGGCTGCACAACCCCAACTCTCTCAGCCTGTCCTCGTACAGGAGATGCTCCAGCCCTCGGATCACTCCCATGGCCTCCTCTGGATTCGCTCCAACAGCTCCATGTCCTTCCTGTGCTGAGGACTCCAGAACTGGACACAGGGTTCAGGTGGGGTCTCACCAGAGGAGCAGAGGGGCAGAATCCCCTCCCTGGCCCTGCTGGTCCCTCTGCTCTGGATGCAGCCCGGGACACGGTTGGTTTCTGGCCTGCAAGAGCACTTCGTTGGCTCAAGTTGAGCTTCCCACCCACCAGCACATCAAGTCCTCTTCAGGACTGCGCCAAATCCATTCTCTGCCCAACCTGGATTCGTGTCTGGGATTGCTCCAACCCAGGAGTAGGAACCTCATGAAGTTCACAATGGCCCAGCTCTCCAGCTTGTCCAGGTCTCTCTGGATGCCATCCTATCCCCTGAGTGTCAACTGCATCACTCTGCTTGATGCCATCTACAAAGTTGCTGTGAGAGCCCTCAATCCCACTGTGTCGCTGATGAAGATATTAAACAGCACTGATCCCAGTCCAGACCCCTGAGGGCCACCATCCATCACTTATCTCCATCTGGGCATCAAACCATTCACCACCACCCCCTGGATGCGACCATTCAACCAACTCCTCATCTGCTCAACAGTCCACCCGTCAAATCCAGTTCAGAGAGAAGGATGTGGTGGGGAACAGCATCAGAGGCCCCACAGAGGTTCAGACAGACGACATCTGTGACCCAATCACCCACCACACCTTGTGAAAGCGAGTGGGACAAAGCAGGTCACCTACTTCTTCGGCACCGAAGGGCTTCGGCTTCAGGGCTGGCACGTGCACCTCCTCATAGCCCTTGCGCTGCCTGCGGAAGGAGCCGTCGGGGAGCTGGCATCGCTTGTTGGCCATGAAGTGACTGCCTTGGGCAAACACCAGATCCTCCAAATCCAACACCTGCCGGGGAGCCAGGGCCTGGAAACAGCAAACGGGTTAGAGAACAACCTTCTGCTTTCTCCACCCCAGCACCGAAGGAAAAGCAACTGCATCCAACTGGGAAGTACATCTGGAGCACAGCAGGGGCTTCAATCCTGATCTTCCTCCATGTGCCAGACCCAGTATTCTTTTTGCAGTTACTGGGGATGCTGGTCAAGAAGGGCTAAGAACAGGTGACTCCAAAGAGTCCTACCTCTCCCCCTTGGTCCAGATCCATGGTCTCCAAGTCAGTATCCATCCGGGACTGACGAACACGCTCCCGCCGAGAGCGTTCCTCCTGTGCAAAGAGATGAGAATTGAGCCCTAGAAAAGAGCTGCTGAGCCTCCTCCGCGGACTGGCAGGCTCTGCTCTGCGCACAGCTCTGCACCCTCCTCTAAACCACAGATGCCAAACTGGCCCCTTGCATCAACACAGAATCATGGAACGGGCTGGGTTGGAAGGGACCTCAAAGACCAGGGATGGGGCAGCCAACACTGCTCTGGGCAACCTGGGCCAGGGCCTCCCCACCCTCACAGCAAAGCAGTTCTCCCCAAGATCTCACCTCAATCTCCCCTCCTGCAGCTCAAAACCATTCCCCCTTGTCCTCTCCCTGCACTCCCTAATCAGGAGCCCCTCCCCAGCTTTCCTGGAGTCCCTTTCCATACTGGAAGCTGCTCTAAGGTCTCCCCAGAGCCTTCTTTTCTCCAGGCTGAACAACCACAACCCTCTTAGCCTGTTTGGGAGGTGCTCCCACCTTCAGATCATCTCTGGCTCTCATAACCAGGGTTTTTTCCATCCTGACAGAACTGCTGTCATCAAGAGGCCGAGCAGAGCTAATCCTGCACAGCCATAAACCCACCGAGTGCCACATTCCAGCTAAGTGGGAGCTGATTGGAGGTGACCAGGGTGTTTGATCGCAGTGAGCCTCATGTCAAGGAGGCCCGGAGCCGAAGCGGTGCTGTGACAAGATAGCTAACACCAGCTTAAAATGTGAAACTTGCAGATATTGACATTTTCCTGGGAAAGCAGGCACCCGAGTGACTCAAAAATAAGAAGTGGTAAATATTTCGCCCTCTCAGCTGAGTCTCAGCCGTCACCTAAGCAACATCTCCCATGGTTTCCACGATCCCAGCTGAGTCAGCAGGCTCCTCTCCTCTCTCACGAACAGCAAATAAAACACACATCCCAGTGACGACCGCAGACGGCAGCAAGGATCCCACAATCCCTCCCCTCATCCTGCCCGAGGTTCCCTCCAGCCTCACCCGGATGAGATCCTCCTTCTCCGTCTCGTGCAGCTGATACAAGAACTTGGACAGCTCGGGATCCGCTTCCATCTTCCCCATGATGCGTTCTTTCTCAGCTTCGCTTTGCGCGCTGGCCAGCAAAGTGCAGTACAGGACTGACGAGAGAAAATTACGGGATGGCAGGCAGGTTAAGGGTTGAAGCAAAGGAAAGGAGCAAAGAACAAGGGCCCGAGCTTCACAAAACACCAACAGCAGTCACAAAGCCTCGGGTTGTGCTAGAATCACGTTGGAACAGCAGGGAAAGACAAGGTGGGACGATTCAAGGGAACATCACTCACTCATCATCCGGTGCTGCCGCAGGACTTTGATGAAATCGAAGGTGTTAAAGCCCAGGAGAAGAACAAGCTGGTTCTCACATTCCCGGTCATCGCTTGCAGTCTGTGAGGAGAAGAAATGAGGAATGACCGGTTACTTTTGCACCTAGAGAACACAAATCCCTGCTCTGCTCAGAACTTGAGTGGAACTGAACAGCAGCTCCACGCCAGGCTTGGTACCCAAGGCAGACAACAAACCCCATCCTCTCCAACTCCCCTTCTTCCCCAGTGGCCACGCTGAGCGCGCGTAAGCACTAGCAGGCAAACAGACCCAATTTACAACGTTCTCCCAGCAAACACTGACAAAACCCCAATCATTGTTCCCTTAGAAGAAAATCTCTCTGCAAATTAAGACCTAGCCCAGTGCTCATCTATCTGGCTGACGAACACGGTGCATCCACAACTGCATTTAATGGTTTAGTTTGAAGAAAATGGAGGTAACGAGTTGTTGGGGCAAACTCCTGTCTTCCAGACAGAGGGGTATTCCAAGAGGGTGGCACATCAGGTGGCCACTGACCTTCAAGATCTCCAGCACCTCATCTGCCTTCTTCTGGGAAACAATGGCATCGTCGTAGAAGCGGCTCAGCTGCCGCTGGAGCCAAAAGGCGTCGATGTCTCGAGGATGCAGATCCTTCTTCTTGGAACTCATCAGCTCCCCCGATGCCACAAGCTTTAGGAAAACCCACAAAAATGTCATCTTCCTCTGAGAGGAAAGCAGGGACACAAGCTCTGGGCTGTGGAGCAAGCTCCTGGGGCCTCTCTCTGCCTGCAGAAGGCAGAGAACCAGCAGATGCGACCTCGCAGCTGCCAGACCCATGAATTCATTAACGCTCATTTTGGTCTCCACCAGACAACAGCTTTAGCCTGCTCTCCACCCACAAACGACCTCAACACCATTAACAGGACCCCTAACGAGACAACCCCCCCACCATGTTTCACGTCTTCTGCAGCGACTCACGTTGGCTGAGAGGGTGCAACGGACAACAGCCTCGTCCCCCTCCATGTCATCGTCAGACGCCTCGTCACGCACTTCACCATAAATGTCCTCATCGCCTTCCTGTCAAAAGGAACCGTTCCAGTAAGCGGCTTTTGCTAACATCAAAGAGTAGCTTTTCCTTGACAGAAATGAATAATCTGGCAAGTCGTTCCTGAGGGGAAACGGCCTGCCTTGTGCTTTTTGCAGGAACACACACTGCTGCTCAGGTAAAGGACCATGTGATTGGATTATTTCTACTCTACAGGGAGGCTTTGCCAACGACTCCTCTGACAATCTCGTGTTTATCTCTCTTATCGTTCCCTCAGCCTCTTCCAGGGAGCGTTTCTATGAAACACATCCAGCCAGCGCATTTGAATTCCTCTCTTCCTCCCGATCTGTCAAGTTTCCCCACGAGATCTAAATATCACCATCTGTTTTCCATCCTCCTGACTCATGCTAAGCCTTGGATTAGCAGGATGATCAACAAATCCTCCCCAAGCCAGGAAATGGCATCTAAAATAATCCAGCTTCTTCTTCCAGGCAGAAACATCCCAGCCCAAGCTAATCACAGAATCATAGAATGATTTGGGTTAGAAGGGACCTTAAAGCCCACCCAGTTCCACCCCCTGCCATGGGCAGGGACACCTCCCGCTGGATCAGGGGCTCCAAGCCCCATCCGACCTGGCCTCCCCAGCCTCACGGCGAAGAATTTCTTCCTAATGTCTAATCTAAATCTCCGCCTTCCAATTTAAAGCCATCTCCCCTCATCCTATCACTCCAGACCTTCATAAAAAGCCCCTCCCCAGCTTTCCTGCAGCCCCTTTCCGCACTGGAAGCTGCTCTAAGGTCTCCCTGGGCTGAACGACCCCAACTCTCTCAGCCCGTCCTAATAGCAGAGGTGCTTCAGCCCTCGGATCGCCTCCATAGCCTCTTCTGGACCCGTTCCAACAGATCCATCTCCTTCTTACATTGGGGATTCCAGAACCAGACACAGGACTCCAGGTGGGGTCTCACGAGGAGTAGAGGAGGAGAATTCCCTCCCTCAGCCTGCTGGCCTCACTTCTTTAGAAGCAGCCAATACCCACTTCCCAATAAGACTAAGTAAATCAGGACAAACGCAGTCCCTGCGGAGCAGCTCGCAGCAAGGAGACAGGACAGAGGTTCTGCCACCAGCCTGCAACCTCTGATCTCATACCTCCTCATCCGACTCGAACTGCACGTTCACGCCGTACGTCTCATCAATGTTGTCATCTGCAAGGGAGAGGGGAGTTCACTCATCAGAAAACCCAGGCATGATTTATGGACCCAGAGGCCCAGCCAAATGACAGAAAGAGCAAGAGTCTGGGACTTGGAAGCTGCTCAAATGTTTTCCTGGCCTCTCCATGGGCAAACACAACCCCTGAGGAAGGCCAGGTTGGGCAGCAATAACACAGATTTCTGCCATCCCCAACCCTGAAGCCACAGCCCTCGACAACACCTCCCATACCCATGTTCTGGATCTCCTTGTCTCCACCGTAATCTGTGATCTTCTTCCCCAGGTTCACCAGCACATGGTAGCGGGTATCATCGGTCTGGCCCAGCAGCAGGTCAATCTCCTTCCGCCTCTCCTTATCCCGCAGCTTCTCATTCTTCAGCACCGCCAGGACCTCATCGGCAGCTCCACAGAGGATGTCACGCGGCTGGGAAAAGAACATCACCATGTCACATGGAGAAGGAATTAGCTACAGGAGGGGGACAGGGATGGTGCCTCCTATTTCCCAGCCCTCACACAGGCATTGAAAGGACATAAAGCACCACTGCAACATCCCTCAGTCCAAAAGTCAGGACCAAGCAAGTGAAGCCATCTTCTCAGATTACAGATAAGGATTAAAACATCCAAGGGTCTGGATCTGACAGGCTTTGAGTCTTGTGCTGGAGCAGGGACGCCCATCTTGAGGCATCTCCATCCTCACCTGGTCTCCCAGAGCCGCCTGAATGAAGCTCAGCAGCACCTCGTAGGTCTCACGGGTCTCCTTGGTTTTGGGTTTGTAGATGATGCCCACCATTTCGTCGATGCCCTCGGAGAGCAGGGTGTATCCCTTCATCTTGTTGATGTCATGCCTGTCCTCGTCACGCTTCCTTCTCCTGGAGAGACGGGAAGAGAGGAGGCCGCCTGGGTCAGCCCCACGGCAGAGCCCCACTCCTGCTGCTTGAGGAATCCCAGAATGGTGGAGTTGGAAGGGACCTCTGGAGCACATCCAGTCCAGCCCCCCGAACAAATCAAGGTTACCTCATGCTGGCTGCACAGGAAGGGGTACAGGCAGGTTTGAATATAAACCAGAGAAGATCCTACATCTCTCTGGGAAGCCAGCTCCAGAGCTCTGCCACCCACACAAGAAAGCAGCTTTTCCTCATGTTCAGGTGGAACTTCATGGAATGGTTTGGGTTGGAAGGGACCTTCAAGGCCACACAGTTCTCTGGGCAACCTGGGCCAGAGCCTCATCAGTCTCACAGCAGCAAATTCACAGAGATGATCCAAGGGCTGGAGCACCTACCGTACGAGGGCAGGCTGAGCGAGTCGGGGTTGAGAAGAGAAGCCTGGAGAGAAGGCTATGGGGAGACCTTAGAGCAGCTTCCGGTATGGAAGGGGACCCAGGAAAGCTGGGGAGGGGCTTTTGGTCAGGGAGGGCAAGGACGGGACGAGGCGGAAATGTTTTGAGCTGCAAGAGGGGAGATTGAGACGAGATCTTAGGGAGAAACGTTTTGGTGTGAGGGTGGGGAGGCCCTGGCCCAGGTTGCCCAGAGCAGTGGTGGCTGCCCCATCCCTGGAGGGGTTCAAGGCCAGGCTGGATGGGGCTCGGAGCCCCTGATCCAGTGCGAGGTGTCCCTACCCATGGCAGGGGTGGAACTGGATGGGTTTGAGGTCCCTTCTAACCCCAACCATTCCATGACTCTATGGTTCCCAACACTGTTGAATTCCACACTGGTTTAGCGCCAAACTGACAGCAATGAACGATGAACATCCGTGAGCATTTTTTCCAGGCAAGATGGTTCCCAGCAGCACCGCTCACACTCACTTCGCCCGCCGCTCCTCCTGCATCTGTGGCTTCGTCCTCTGGGCCTTGTCACCCATGCGGGTCCCCTCCAGCTTCCCCACCAGCGACAGCACCTCTCCAGTCGGCTCATCGCGCCGAGTCCGGTCGATCAGCGAGCGGTCGGCTTGGAGGACGAGGTTGGAGTTCTGGGAGGAGGGAAACCAAGGGCTGGTGCTCAGGGAGGGTCGTTGCAGCGAGTGCAACGCACGTGGGGAACCAGCAAGGGAGAGTGGGGTGAGGAAAGAGGGAGGGGAGAAGGCGATAGAAGGAGAGGGAACGGCTCCAAGTTGCACCAGGACATGTTCGCATTAAATATTCCTAAAAACCTTTTCACCAAAAGGGTTATTGGGCAACAGAACGGCTGGTGGTGGAGACCCCAACCCCGGAGGGGGTTAAAAGATGGGTGGGTGAAGCGCTTAGGGATGGTGCAGTAGGGGACAGCGATAGCTGCGCTTGGGGATCTCAAAGGTTTCTTCCAAACTAATGATTCTAAGGAGGGAAGGGAGCAGAAGGGAAGGCTCTGCAAAGGGATCTGAACAGGCTGGACCGCTGGGCAGAGTCCAATGGCATGAGGCTTAACAAGGCCAAATGCCGGGTCCTGCACTTGGGGCACAACAACCCTGAGCAGCTCCAGACTAGGAGAAGTCTGGCTGGAAACTGCCTGGAGGAGAAGGACCTGGGGGGGTTGGTTGACAGCGACTGAACAGGAGCCAGTAGGGGCCCAGGTGGCCAAGAAGGCCAAGGGCATCTTGGCTTGGATCAGACACGGCGTGGCCAGCAGGGCCAGGGAGGTTCTTCTCCCTCTGGACTCGGCCCTGGGGAGACCGCTCCTCGAATCCTGGGGTCAGTTCTGGCCCCTCACCACAAGAAGGATGTTGAGGCTCTGGAGCGAGTCCAGAGAAGAGCAACGAAGCTGGTGAGGGCGCTGGAAAACAGGTCTTACGAGGAGCGGCTGAGAGAGCTGAGGGTGCTTAGCCTGGAGAAGAGGAGGCTGAGGGGAGACCTCATTGTTCTCTCCAACTCCCTGAAAGGAGGTTGTGGAGAGGAGGGAGCTGGGCTCTTCTCCCAAGGGACAGGGCACAGGATGAGAGGGAATGGCCTCAAGCTCCACCAGGGGAGATTTAGGCTGGACAGTAGGAAAAAATTTTTCACAGAAAGGGTCACTGGTCCCTGTCCGAGGCTGCCCAGGGAGGGGGTTGAGTCCCCTTCCCTGGAGGGGTTTAAGGGACGGATGGACGAGGTGCTAAGGGGCATGGGTTAGTGTTGGATAGGAATGGTTGGACTTGATGATCCTGTGGGTCTCTTCCAACCTGGTTATTCTACGATTCTATGAAAGGGGAGGGGGAAAAAGGGAAGGGAAGGGAAGGGAAGGGAAGGGAAGGGGGAAGGGGGAAAGGGGAAAGGGAAAGAAGGGAAGGGAAGGGAAAAGGGAAGAGGAAAGCAAAAGGGGAAGGGGAAGGAAAGGGGAAGGGAATAGGGAAAAGAAGGGTAAAGGAAAGCAAAGGGAAAAGGAAAGGGAAAAGGGAAGGGAAGGGAAGGGAGAAGGGGAAAGGAAGGGAAGGGAAAAGGGAAAAGGAAAGGGAAAGGGAAAGGGAAAGGAAAAGGAAAGGGGAAGGGAAAGGGGAAGGAGAGGGAAAGGGGAGGGAAGGGGAGGGGAGGGGAGGGGAAGGGAGGGGAAGGGAAGGGAAGGCGGAAAGGGAAGGAAGAAGGGAAGGAGGGAGGGCATCGGGGCCCGTGCTCACCGCCTTGTACTCGTACTGCAGGCTCCGCGCGGTCACGTCCGCCATGGTGCCGCCGCCAGCCCCGGGCCCGGCCGCGCGCGGAACTTCCGGCACAGGCGGAAGCGCCGCGGACGCCGACCCGGAAGCGCCTGGGCGCGGGAGCGCGCCCCGCCCCGGCTGCGGGCCGCCCCGCCCCCTGCCCGCTGCGATTGGCTGGCGGCGCCCCGCGCGCCCGCTCTCCGCGCTGCGATTGGCTCCGACGCGCCGCTCCGCCCGCCCCGCACGCGCTGATTGGTCGATGCGCGGATGGGCGGGGCCAGCGCCAGCCCGCCCACCCCCATTGGCCGCCCCCAACACAAGCCCCGCCCCCTCCCTCCCGCGCGGGGGCTGTCCGCCATTTCGGGGCTCCCGAGCGGGGCGCGACGCCACGTGACCCGGGTACCCAGGGCCCCCCAGTCACCCCGCCTTGTCCCCAATATTGTCCACACAGCACTAGCACCCCCCAGTCACCCCCACATTGATCTCAGAGCCAATGGACCCCCCAGTCATCCCCGCATCGTCCCCACAGCCCCAGTGCCCCACGGATGCCCCCCCCAGTCACTCCATGTTGTCTACACAGCACCAAGACACCCCCCCAGCCACCCCCAGAGCCAAGGGACCCACCCCAGTCACCCCCACATTGTCCCCAGAGCTAAGGGACCCCCCAGTCTCCCCCACATTGACCCCACAGCCCCAGTGCCCCACGGACGCCCCCCCCCCAGTCACTCCATGTTGTCCACACAGCACCAAGACCCCCCCCAGTCACCCCAAAAGCCAAGGGACCCACCCCAGTCACCCCCACATTGTGCTCACAGCCCCCTCTGTGCCCCAAAGACCCTTAGTCACCCCATACAGTCCCCAAAGCTGAGGGACCCCCCAGTCACCCCCACATTGTGCTCACAGCCCCCTCTGTGCCCCAAAGACCCTTAGTCACCCCACATTGTCCCCAGAGACAAGGACCCCCCAGCTATCCCGCATTGTCCCCATGGACCAAATGCCCCACGGACTCCCCAGAGTCACTCCACATTGTCCCTGGAGCTAAGGGACCCTCTAGTCACTCCCACATTGTCCCCAAAGCCAAAGGACCCCCCCAGTCTCCCCCACATTGTCCCCAAAGCCAAAGGACCCCCCCAGTCTCCCCCACATTGTCCACAAAGCTGAGGGACCCCCCCAATCACCCCCACATTGTCCCCACAGCCCCAGTGCCCCACGGACAACCCCGAGTCACTCCATGTTGTCCACACAGCACCAAGACCCCCCAGTCACCCCCAGAGCCAAAGGACACCCCCCTAGTCACCCCCACACTGTCCCTAGAGCTAAGGGACCCCCCAGTCACTCCCACATTGTCCCCACAGACGCAATGCCCCACGGACACCCCCCCCCAGTCACTCCACGTTGTCCCCATGTTGTCCCCACAGTTAAGGGACCCCCCAGTCACCCCCACATTGTCCCTAGAGCTAAGGGACCCTCCCAGTCTCCCCCACATTGTCCCCACAGCCCCCTCTGTGCCCCAAAGACCCTTAGTCACCCCACATTGTCCCCAGAGACAAGGACCCCCCAGCTATCCCGCATTGTCCCCACGGACTCAATGCCCCATGGACACCCCCCCAGTCACTCCATGTTGTCCACACAGCACCAAGACCCCCCAGTCAGCCCCAGAGCCAAAGGACACCCCCTAGTCACCCCCACATTGTCCCTAGAGCTAAGGGACCCCCCAGTCACCGCCACATTGTCCCCACAGCTAAGGGATCCCCCCAGTCACCCTCACATTGTCCCCAAAGCTGAGGGACCCCTCCAGTCTCCCCCACATTGTCCCCACAGACCCCCCTGTGCCCCAGGGACCCCATGGCCACCCCACTTTGTCCCCAAAGCTGAGGGACCTCCCAGTGCCCCCCACATTGTCCTCATGCCCCTTCTGCGCCTGGGGACATTGGCAAGAGCGTGAGGGAGGCCCCAGTGATGCCCTGGTGCCCATCGCCACCATCCCAGCGGTGCCGGGGCACCCCCAGAGCGTGGCGTGGCCCCGGTGCCCTGTGGCTGCCGGCGGTGCCGGGCGGCAGTGCCAACGCTTGGATCCTGCCCGCTTTGTGCCTGCGCAGCCGCCTGGAAGAAAGGAATTAGAGGCAGACGCATCCCAGCCCGCCCGAGCCTGGCACTGGGCTCCCCGTCACCGATCCACAGGGTCACCATCGCCAGCTCCGCCTGGCATCCCGCCCGCCGCGGCGCTGCAGCCTGGGAGGTACCGGCCCCGGCTCCCCAGCAGAGCACCGGGAACCAGAGAGGATGCCCCACTAAGGAGCCCTCAAAACCCACCAAGGAGCCCTCAAAACCCACCAAGGAACCCTCAAAACCCACCAAGGAGCCGTCAAAACCCGCCAAGGAGACCTCAAAACCCACCAAGGAGCCCTCAAAACCCGCCAAGGAGCCCTCAAAACCCGCCAAGGAGCCCTCAAAACCCACCAAGGAGCCCTCAAAACCCACCAAGGAGACCTCAAAACCCACCAAGGTGATGTCCCACTGGGGCAGGGCCAGGCTAGCGTGGCATCCCTCCAGGAGCTGGCATCAGCGGCGCCCGGACAATTAGCCAGGCAGAGATAACGAAGGCGCGGCATCCCTGGTACAGGCGATGGACTCGTGCCTTGCACATCGTAGAATCATGGAGATATGGAATGGTTTGGGTTGGAAGGGACCTCGAAGGCCATCCAGTCCCACCCTTGCCGTGGGCAGGGACACCTCCCACGGGATCTGGTTTCTCCAAGCCCCATCCAGCCTGGCCTTGGACACCTCCAGGGATGGGGCAGCCACCCCTGCTCTGGTGCCCGAAAAGGTTGGGGTGTCTGAGCCACTGGGCTGAACTGGGAAGAGCTGAGCCGGGTTGGGCCTAACTGGGACAAGCTGGGCTGAGCCACATTAGCATGAGATGAACTGGGCTGAGCCGAGCCTGGTTGAGCCAAGCTGGGCTGATCCAAGCTGGGTTGAGCAGAACTGGGCTGACCGCAGTCGGACAGAGCCAAACTGGGCTGAGCTGAACTGAACGGAGCCAAACTGGGACAAGCTGAGCTGGGCTGAGCCAGGGTCAGGTTAAGCTGTTCTTGATCCAATCTTCTTCACTCCAAGCTGAGTTGCTCGGAGTCAAGTCAATCAGATCCGCTCCAAGCCAAGTCAGGTCAACTGGATCCACTCTGATTGGATCCAATCAGAACCGAGCAAAGCTGAGGCGAGTGGATCTGAACAGAGCCAAGCAGAGCTGAGCAGATCCAAACAGAACTGAGCCAAGTGGACCTGACCCAATCCAATCAGACCCAATCCGATCCACTCCCTTTGGATCCCCTCTGAGCTAAGCTGACAGGACCTGAGCTGAGCCAACTGGATCTAATCCGCTCCAATCGGACCTGATCAGACCTGCCCCAAGCTGATCTAAGCAGATCCGAACCGAGCTGAGCTGAACAAAGACGATCCGATTCGACCCAAGCCAAGATTTGATAAGAATGGTTGGACTCGATGATCCGGTGGGTCTCTTCCAACCTGGTTATTCTATGAGTCTATGATTCTAAGATGAGAGGATCTGAATAGAGCCAATCTGGCCCGATCCCAGCAGATTCGAACCGAGCTGATTGGATCCAAACTGAGCTGAGCGGATCTGAACAGAGCCGATCTGGCCTGATCCAAGTGGATCTGACCCGATTGGATCTGAACTGAGCCTATTTGACTCAACTGGATCTGGATTGAGCCCGTTTGACCCAATCGGATCTGAACTGAGCCCATTTGACACAACTGGATCCAGAGTGAGCCCGTTTCATCCAATTGGATCCAGACCGACCCTGTTCGATCTGATTGGATCCAGATCAAGCCTGTTTGATCCAATTGGATCCGGACCGAGCCTGTTCGATCTGACTGGATCCAGACTAAGCCTGTTCGATCCAATTGGATCTGGACCGAGCTTGTTCGATCCAATTGGATCCAGACCAAGCCTGTTCGATCCGACTGGATCCAGATTGAGCCTGTTCGATCCAACTGGATCCAGACCGAGCCTGTTTGATCCGATTGGATCCGGACCGAGCCTGTTCAATCCAATTGGATCCAGATTGAGCCTGTTCGATCCAACTGGATCTGGACCGAGCCTGTTTGATCCGATTGGATCCAGACCGAGCCTGTTCAATCCAATTGGATCCGGATCGAGCCTGTTCGATCCAACTGGATCCGGACCGAGCCTGTTCGATCCAACTGGATCCGGACCGAGCCTGTTCGATCCGATTGGATCCAGACCGAGCCTGTTCAATCCAATTGGATCCGGATCGAGCCCGTTCGATCCAACTGGATCCGGACCGAGCCTGTTTGATCCGACTGGATCCGGACCGAGCCTGTTCAATCCAATTGGATCCAGATCGAGCCTGTTCGATCCAACTGGATCCGGACCGAGCCTGTTTGATCCGATTGGATCCGGACCGAGCCTGTTCAATCCAATTGGATCCAGATTGAGCCTGTTCGATCCAACTGGATCCAGACCGAGCCTGTTTGATCTGACTGGATCTGGACCGAGCCTGTTCAATCCAATTGGATCCAGATTGAGCCTGTTCGATCCGATTGGATCCGGACCGAGCCCGTTCGATCCAATTGGATCCGGACCGAGCCCGTTTGATCCAACTGGATCCGGACCGAGCCTGTTCGATCCGATTGGATCCAGATTGAGCCTGTTCAATCCGATTGGATCTGGACCGAGCCTGTTCGATCCAACTGGATCCGGATTGAGCCTGTTCGATCCAACTGGATCCGGACCGAGCCTGTTCGATCCGATTGGATCCAGATTGAGCCCATTCAATCTGATTGGATCTGGACCGAGCCTGTTCGATCCGACTGGATCCAGACTGAGCCCGTTTGATCCAACTGGATCTGGACCAAGCCTGTTCGATCCGATTGGGTCAAGATCGAGCCCGTTCGATCCGATTGGATCCGGATCGATCCCGGCCCCCTCCCGCCGCCCCCGGGCTGGGCTCCCCGCTCCGTTTCGGGTCCGTTTCGGGTCCGGATCGGGTCCCGGGCTCCGCTCGCCGCCCCGTGACGTCAGGGGGCGGATCCGCCGCTGCCGCCGCCGCCGCCGCCCGAGGTGAGTGCGGAGCCCCCGCCCCGCCCGGTATTTGTTGGGGGGGGGGCGCTTTGTTCCTCCCGGTACCGGACACCGGCCCCCCCAACCCCCCCCGCGGCCGGTGTGCGCCGAGCAGGGACCCGGGAGGGACCCCCGGGGGGGGGAACCGGGACCCCCCCTTATGGCATCGGGAACGGGGAACCGGGACCCCCCCGGGATGCACCGGGAACCGGGCACGCGGACCCCCTCGGGATGCACTAGGAACCCGGCACTGGGACCCCCCCGTTATGGCACCGGGAACGGGGCGCGGGGACCCCCCCTTATGGCATCGGGAACGGGGAACAGGGACCCCCCGTTATGGCACCGGGAACAGGGAACCGGGACCCCCGGGATGCACCGGGAACCGGGAATGGGGATCCCCCATTATGGCACTGGGAATGGGGAACTGGGACCCCCCGGGATGCACCGGGTCCCCCCCGTTATGGCTCCGGGAACAGGGAACTGGGACCCCCGGGATGCACAGGGAACCGGGAATGGGGATCCCCCGTTATGGCAACCAGGAACGGGGAACCGGGACCCCCGGGATGCACCGGAATCGGGCACCGGGACCCCCTGTTATGGCACCAGGAACGGGGAACCGGGACCCCCCCCCGGATGCACCGGGAACCAGGCATGGGGACCCCCGGGATGCGCTGGGAACGGGTCACGGGGACCCCTCTATTATGGCACCGAGAATGGGTCACCGGACCCCGTGTTACGGCACCGGGAACGGTTATTGGGTCCCCCCATTATGGGCACCGGGAACGGGGACCCCCGGGATGCACCAGGAACCGGGCAGTGAGACCCCCCCGTTATGGCACCAGGAAGGGGGCACCAGGACCCCCCGTTATGGCACTGGGAACTGGGAATGGGAAACCCCGTTATGGTACCAGGAATGGGGCACCGGGACCCCCCTGGGGTGCACTGGGATCCCAGCACCAGGAACCCCCGGATAGAACCGGGAACCCCTTGTTATGGCACTGGAAACTGGGCACGGGGACCCCCTGTTATGGCACTGGGACCCCCTGTTATGGCACTGGGAACCCCTCTTATGGCACTGGGAAGCGGGCACTGGGACCCCTTGATTGTGGTACTGGGATCCCCTCCGTTATGGCATTGGGACCCCCCCCCAGCACTGGGAACCCCCCCGCATGGAACCGGGAACCCCTTGTTATGGCACTGGGAACCGGGCACGGGGACCCCCCCGTTATGGCACCAGGAACCCAGCACCGGCAACTCCTGTTATAGCACCGGGAACCGGGCACTGGGACCTCTTGATAACAGAGCTGGGACCCCCCCGTTGTGGCACCGGGACCCCGGGGTGGCCGTGGGCATCGCCAGGCATCCAGCGCCAAAACCGGAGACCCCAGGGACGCCGGCTGTGCCGATGCCACTCTGTGTCACCCTGGCCATGCCATGGGCACCCCGGCTGTGCCCATGTCACCCCGGCTGTGCCCGTGGCATCTCAGCTGTTCCCATGGCACCCTGGGTTCCTATGGCACCCTGGCAGCACCCGTGGCTCCCCGCCGTGCCTGTAGCACCCTGGCTGTTCCCCTGGCACCCCGGCTGTCCCTGTGGCACCCTGACCGTGCCCATGGCACTCTGGCTGTGCCAGTGTTGCTCTGGCCATGCTTTTGTCCCCACGTCTGTGCCCGTGGCACCCTGACCATGCCCATGGCACCCTCGTCGTGCCCGTGGCACCCTGGCCATGTCTGTGGCACCTTGGCTGTGCCTGTGGCACCCTGGCCTGTTTGTGTCCCCATGGCTGTGCTGATGGCACCCTGGCTGTGCCCGTGGCACCTTTGCTCTTAACCTGGCACCCTGGCTGTGCCAATGGCACCCTGGCCTTGCTTTTGTCCCCATGGCTGTGCCCATGGCACCCTGACCATGCCTGTGGCAACCTGGCCATGCCCGTGGCACCCTTCTTGTGCTTGTGGCACCCTGGCTGTGCTTTTGTCCCCATGGCTGTGCTGATGGCAACCTGGCCATGCCCGTGGCACCCTTGTTGTGCTTGTGGCACCCTGACTGTGCTTTTATCCCCATGGTTGTGCTCGTGGCACCCTCACCGTGCCCGTGGCACCCTCTCCATGCCCATGGCACCCTCACCGTGCCCGTGGCACCCTGACAGTGCTTTTGTCCCCATGGCTGTGCCCATGGCACCCTGGTCATGCCCATGGCACCCTCACCGTGCCCGTGGCACCCTCTCCATGCCCATGGCACCCTCACCATGCCCATGGCACCCTGGCTGTGCTTTTGTCCCCATGGCTGTGCCCATGGCACCCTCACCATGCCCATGGCACCCTGGCTGTGCTTTTGTCCCCATGGCTGTGCTCA
Organism: Phaenicophaeus curvirostris; assembly: GCF_032191515.1. NCBI lineage: Eukaryota > Metazoa > Chordata > Aves > Cuculiformes > Cuculidae > Phaenicophaeus > Phaenicophaeus curvirostris. The sequence goes on along the minus strand of NC_091418.1, from coordinate 5,590,585 downwards.
TGGCACCCTGACCATGCCTGTGGCAACCTGGCCATGCCCGTGGCACCCTTGTTGTGCTTGTGGCACCCTGACTGTGCTTTTATCCCCATGGTTGTGCTCGTGGCACCCTCACCGTGCCCGTGGCACCCTCTCCATGCCCATGGCACCCTCACCGTGCCTGTGGCACCCTCTCCATGCCCATGGCACCCTGGCCTTGCTTTTGTCCCCATGGCTGTGCCCATGGCACCCTGGCCATGCCCGTGGCACCCTTGTTGTGCTCGTGGCACCCTGGCTGTGCTTTTGTCCCCATGGTTGTGCTCATGGCACCCTCACCGTGCCCGTGGCACCCTCTCCATGCCCATGGCACCCTCACCGTGCCTGTGGCACCCTGACAGTGCTTTTGTCCCCATGGCTGTGCCCATGGCACCCTGGTCATGCCCATGGCACCCTCACCGTGCCCATGGCACCCTCACCATGCCCGTGGCACCCTGACAGTGCTTTTGTCCCCATGGCTGTGCCCATGGCACCCTGGTCATGCCCATGGCACCCTCACCGTGCCCATGGCACCCTCTCCATGCCCATGGCACCCTCACCATGCCCGTGGCACCCTCACTGTGCGCTTTTGTCCCCATGGCTGTGCCCATGGCACCCTCACCATGCCCATGGCACCCTGGCCTTGCTTTTGTCCCCATGGCTGTGCCCATGGCACCCTGGTCATGCCCATGGCACCCTCCCGTGCCTGTGACACCCTCTCCATACCCCCGGCACCCAGGCCATGCCACTGGCACCGTCACCCCCCCCCGGCTCAGGGCAGCCCCCCCGGGGTGTCCCCCATTCCCACGCCCGTTCCTGGCCCCCCACCCTCCCGGAAATCCTTCCCAGCCCCCCCGCGCCCCCCTTCCTGCTTCCCGCCGGGCAGGGCAGAACAATTCCCGGCCGCCCGCATCCTGCCCAGCCTGGGGACGAGGGGGGGCCCGGGGGGTGACACACGGGACACCCCAGGCCGGCGGGCAGGGGGGTGTCCCGGGACAGGACACGGTGTGTGTCGGGGGGGGGGGGTGGGAAGCGGAAAAAGCCCCTTTCCTCCTCGGTGCCATCGTCACAGCCGGAGGAGGGACGGTGGCAAGGGGGGGTGGGGGTGGGGGGCAGCAAATTGGGGTTGGGTACCCCCCCCCAAGGCTGCGTGGGGCGCTCGTGACGCGCAGCCCTCAATGCCCGCCTTGTCCCCGCGCCGCCCGCGTGACGCTGGGTGTCGATGCCCCGTAACCCTAACGGGGGCCAGGCGTGTCCCTGTCCCCCCCCCACTCCCCGTTCCTCCTCTCCAGGCCCTGCGTGTCCCCCCCAAGCCTGGCACCATGGCTCCCCGCCGGCTGCTGGCCCTCGCCTCGCTGCTGGCCCTCGTCATCGTCACCGCTGCCACCACCCCGGGGGCCTCGTGGAGCGCCGTGCCCCGAAAAACCGTCCCGTACGGGGGTGAGTACTGGGGGGGCTCGGGGAGAGAGGAGAGCAGGGGGGGAAACTGAGGCACGGGCTGTCCCATCACTCGCTGGCAGCGTGGGGACATCCCGGTGGCTGGGGTTGTCCCCAGGGTGGCTGCTGTGTCCCCCCGACCCCGCTCCAAGCTTTGTTGGCACTGCGGGGACATCCAGGTTGTGGCCCCAAAACTGCAGGGAGCAGGTGGGGACACGCAGGGACCCTGCTCCTGTGTCCCCAGGCTGGGCCACCGCCCCTGTCCTCAACCCTGTGCCTTGTCCCCATCCCCAACCCTGTGCCATGTCCCTGTCCTCAACCCTGTGCCTTCTCCCCATCCCCAACCCTGTGCCATGTCCCTGTCCTCAACCCTGTGCCTTCTCCCCATCCCCAACCCTGTGCCATGTCCCTGTCCCCAGCCCTGTGCCATGTCCCTGTCCCCAGCCCTGTGCCATCACCCCTGACCCCAGCCCTGTGCCGTGTCCCTGTCCCCAGGCTGTGTCACCACCCCTGTCCCCAGGCTATGCCATCGCCCCTGTCCCCAAACATCTGCCGTGTCCCCATCCCCAGCCCTGTGCCTTGTCCCTGTCCCTAGCCCTGTGCCATCGCCCCTGTCCCCAACCCTGTGCCATTGGCCCTGTCCCTAACGCTGTGCATTGTCCCCATCCCCAGCCCTGTGCCTTGTCCCTCTCCCCAGGCTGGGCCACCACCCCTGTCCCCAGCCCTGGGCCACCACCCCTGTCCCCAGCCCTGTGCCATGTCCCTGTCCCTTTGCCCACCCCTGTGTCCCCATCCCTTTGTCCCACTCCCCTTTCCCTGGGTGGTACAAGTGCCTCATGTCCCCTGTCCCTGTGCTCTGTCCCCTGTCCTTGTGCCATCCCCACACTGGAGACCACCATCCCTTTGCCATGTCCCCTGTCCCCATGTCGTGTCCCTTGTCCCTGTGCCATAACCATACCCAAGACCCCTGTCCCTCTGCTGTGCTCCCATCCCTGTGCCATGTCCCCTGTCCCTTCGCCATGTCCCCTGTCCCTTCGCCATGCCCCTGTCCCCATGCCGTGTCCCCTGTCGCTTCGCCATGCCCCTGTCCCTTCACCATGTCCCCTGTCCCCATGCCGTGTCCCCTGTCCCCATGCCATGTCCCCTGTCCCTTCGCCATGTCCCTGTCCCCATGCTGTGTCCCCTGTCCCCATGCCATGTCCCCTGTCCCTTCGCCATGCCCCTGTCCCCATGCTGTGTCCCCTGTCCCCATGCCATGCCCCTGCCCCATGCCGTGTCCCCTGTCCCCATGCCATGCCCCTGGCCCCGTGCCGTGTCCCCTGTCCCTTCGCTGTGCCCCTGTCCCCATGCCATGTCCCCTGTCCCTTCGCCATGCCCCTGTCCCCATGCCGTGTCCCCTGTCCCCATGCCATGTCCCCTGTCCCTTCACCATGCCCCTGTCCCTTCACCATGCCCCTGTCCCCCTGCCATGTCCCCTGTCCCCCTGCCATGTCCCCTGTCCCTTCGCCATGCCCCTGTCCTTCACCATGCCCCTGTCCCCCTGCCATGTCCCTTGTCCCCCTGCCATGTCCCCTGTCCCTTCGCCATGCCCCTGTCCCTTCACCATGCCCCTGTCCCCATGCCATGTCCCCTGTCCCCATGCCATGTCCCCTGTCCCTTCACCATGCCCCTGTCCCTTCACCGTGCCCCTGTCCCCAGGCCATGTCCCCTGTCCCCATGCCATGTCCCCTGTCCCTTCACCATGCCCCTGTCCCCATGCCATGTCCCCTGTCCCTTCGCCATGCCCCTGTCCCTTCACCATGCCCCTGTCCCCATGCCACGTCCCCTGTCCCCATGCCATGTCCCCCATCCCCGTGCCACCCCCACGCCCGAGCCCCCATCCCTTCTCCGTGCCAGCTCCCTGTGTCCCCACGCTGTCCCCTTGCCGTGCCAGCCCCGTGTCCCTGTCCCTGCGCGGGGGCCCTGGCGCCTGCCCCGTCAATGGGGCCTTTCTGCAGGGCCTGGGGGGCGGAGGGGGGGGCGCGGGGTCTCTCCAAAGGCCGCTGTGTTCCCCCGGCCCCGCCAGCGCCTGCTGCCGTGACAAAGGACCCTTTGTGCCACGCTGGGGCTTGGGGGGCTCCTGACAGCACCGGGGGCGCCTTGGAGGGGGGGGGTCAGCAGGGACAGAGGCGGCCGTGGGGCTGGTGGTGGCCTCCCCCCTGATGTCCCCGCGTCCCCAAAACCCCCGCAGAGCTGCAGGACGTGGCCAAGCGCTTCTCGCAGGGGGGGGTCTCGCATTACCTGACGCTGACGCTGGACGAGGCCGAGGCGCTGCTCTACGTGGGCGCGCGCGAAGCCGTCTTCGCCCTGGCCACCGGCACCGTGGAGCTCAAGGCTGCGGTGAGAGCCCAGGGACCCCCTTTATTTCGGGGTGGGGGGACACACACACTTTTTTTGAGGGTTCTCTTCCAGCCTGCTGACCCTTTTCCTCTCCCCAGATCTCCTGGGAAGCCCCCGTGGACAAGAAAGCCGAGTGCATCCAGAAGGGCAAGAATAACCAGGTGGGGGCCATGGCCACGGTTTGGGGGGGTCCCAGGGCACCCCGATGTGTCCCCCCAGCCCCTGATTGGGCTTTTTTTTCCCCTCCCCTCACCTCTCCAGACCGACTGCTTCAACTACGTGCGCTTCCTGCAGAGCTACAACAGCTCCCACCTCTACGCCTGCGGCACCTATGCCTTCCAGCCCAAGTGCACCTACATTGTGAGTGGAAGAGGGCCCAGGGGAGCCCCCTGGCCTCAGGAGCATCATTTAGGGGTGTCCCTGTCCCTGGGAGTGTCCTTTAGGGGTGTTCCTGTCCCTGGAGTTATTTTAGGGATGTTCTTGCCCCTGGGAACATCATTTAGGGGTGTCTCTGTCCCTGGAGTTGTCATCTAGGGGTGTCCATGTTCCTAGAGGTGTCATCTAGGACTGCCTCTGTCCCTAGGAGCATCATGTAGGAGTGCTCCTGTCCCTGGGAGCATCATTCAGGGGTGTCCCTGTCCTCCTGAGCGTCATTTATGGATGTTCCTGTCGGTGGGAGTGTCATTGAGGGGTGTCCCTGTTCCTAGGGGTATCATCTAGGGGTGTCTTTGTCCTTGGGAGCATCATCTAGGGGTATCCCTGTCCCTGGGAGCATCATTTATGGATGTCCCTATCCCTGGGACTGTCATTCAGAGGTGTCCCTGTCCCCCTGAGTGTCATTTATGGATGTTCCTGTCTGTGGGAGTGTTATTCAGGGGTGTCTATGTCCCTGGAGTTGTCATCTAGGGGGTGTCCGGGTCCCTGGGAACATCATTCAAGGGTGTCCCTGTCCCCGTGAGCGTCATTTATGGATGTCCCTGTCCCTGGGACTGTCATTCAGAGGTGTCCCTGTCCCCCTGAGTGTGATTTATGGCTGTTCCTGTCCATGGGAGTGTCATCTAGGGGTGTCCCTGTCCCTGGGAGCATCATTTAGGGGTGTCCCTGTCCCTAGGAGCATCATCTAGAGGTGTCCCTGTGCCTGGGAGCATCATTCATGGGTGTCCCTGTGCCCCTGAACGTCATTTATGGATGTTCCTGTCCGTGGGAGTGTCATTCAGGGGTGTCCCTGTCCCTGGAGTTGTCATCTAGGAGTGTCGTTGTCCCTGGGAGCATCATCTAGGGGTGTCCCTGTCCCTGGGAACATCATTTAGGGGTGTCCCTGTGCCTGGGAGCATCATTCAGGGGTGTCCCCTGTCCCCCTGAGCATCATTTATGGATGTCCCTGTCCCTAGGAGTGTCATTCAGGGGTGTCCCTGTCTCTAGGAGCATCATCTAGAGGTGTCCCTGTCCCTGGGAGCATCATTCAGGGGTGTCCCTGTTCCTAGGGGTGTCATCTAGAGGTGTACCTGTCCCTGGGAGCATCATCTAGGAGTGACCCTGTCCCTGGGAGCTTCATCTAGGGGTGTCCCTGTCCCTGGGAGCATCATCCAGGGCTGTCCCTGTCCCCAGGAGGGTTGTCTGGGGGTGTCCCTGTCCCCAGGACCGGTTTGGACACTGGGGGACGTGGAATGGGAAGGGGTTCAGGACCCCCACTTATGCTTCTGCCCCACAGGAACTGTCCGGCTTCACCCTGGACCAGGTGGCGTTCGAGGACGGGAAGGGCAAGTGTCCGTACGACCCCACCAAGGGCCACACTGGCCTCATCGTGGGTAGGTGACACCTCTGGGCACCCGCTGGGGTCAGGGGAGCGGGCCTTGGTGTGTCCCCCATCCCTGAACCTTTGCCTCGCAGATGGGGAGCTCTACTCGGCCACCTTCAACAACTTCCTGGGCACGGAGCCCATCATCCTCCGCAACCTGGGTCCTCACTACTCCATGAAGACAGAATATCTCACCTCCTGGCTGAACGGTAGGCTGGGGGGGACACAGGGAGGGGACAGCATGGGCACACAACTTCCACAAAGCGTGGTGTTATAGAATCACCATTTTGGAAAAGACCCGCTAGATCATCGAGTCCAACCTTTCCCATCAATCACTAACCCATGTCCCTCAGCGCCTCGTCCACCTGTCCTTTAAACCCCTCCAGGGAAGGTGACTCAACCCCCTCCCTGGGCAGCCTCTGCCAGGGACCAATCACCCTTTCCCTGAAAAATATTTTCCTAATGTTCAGCCTGAACCTCCCCTGGTGGAGCTTGAGGCCATTCCCTCTCATCCCATCTCTTGTTACTCAGGAGAAGAGCCCAGCTCCCTCCTCTCCACAACCTCCTTTCAGGGAGTTGCAGAGAGCAATGAGGTCTCCCCTCAGCCTCCTCTTCTCCAGGCTAAACACCCCCAGCTCTCTCAGATGCTCCTCGCAATCCTTGTTCTCCAGCCCCTTCCCCAGCTTCGTTGCTCTTCTCTGGACTCACTCCAGAGCCTCAACATCCTTCTTGAGGTGAGGGGCCCAGAACTGAACTGTTACCCTCCTCTTTGCATCCCATCTCCGTAGAGCCCCACTTCGTGGCTTCGGCTTACGTACAGGAGAGCGCGGAGAGCAGCACGGGTGATGATGACAAGGTTTACTTCTTCTTCAGCGAGCGGGCGGTGGAGTACGACTGCTACGCAGAGCAAGTGGTGGCCCGTGTGGCGCGGGTCTGCAAGGTACGGGGTGGGGACATGGTCCTGGCACGGCTTTGCTCCTCCAGGGAGTGTGGTGACCTCTGTCTTGATGCCCTCTGGGTGCTCAGGGCGACGTCGGCGGTGCCCGCACGCTGCAGAAGAAGTGGACGACCTTCCTGAAGGCGCGTTTGGTGTGCTCGGCACCCGAGCAGCAGCTCCACTTCAACCGCCTCCAGGCTGTCTTCACCCTCCCGGGGGCCGATTGGCAGGACACCACCTTTTTCGGGGTCTTCCAGGCCCGCTGGTGAGTTTGTGGGGAGGCGGCAGCTCTGGGATTTCCTTTGAGTGGTGGCTCTGAGAAGAGCAACAAAACTGGGGAAGGGGCTGGAGACCAAGGGTTATGGGGAGCAGCTGAGGGACCTGGGGCTGTTCAGCCTGGAGAAGAGGCTGAGGGGAGACCTCATCGCTCTCTGCTGCTCCTGGAAAGTTGTGGTGAGGTGGATGCTGGTATGTTCTTCTAAGTGATGGGTGATAGGATAAGAGGAAATGGCCTCAAGCTGCACCAGAGCAGGATCAGATTGGACATGAGGAAGAAATTCTTCACCAAAAGGGCTCTCAGGCACTGGAACGGCTGCCAGGGGGGTGGTGGAGTCCCTATCCCTGGAGATGGGCCGATGAGGTGCTCAGGATCTGGTTTAGTAGTGGATGAGGAGGTTTGGACTTGATGATCTCAAAGGTCTTTTCCAACCAAGTGATTCTCTGATTCTGTCCCTAAAAACCTGCCCTGTCCCTTATAGGGGAGACGTGGACGTCTCAGCCATTTGCCGGTACCACATCCTGGAGGTGAAGAAAGCGTTTGAGGGTCCCTACAAGGAATACCGGGAGCAGGCACAGAAGTGGGGCCGGTATTCGGATGAGGTGCCGAGCCCCCGTCCCGGCGCAGTGAGTGTCGGCGACGGAGGTGGGACGGGAGAGGGTGTGGGATCTGTCCTTATGCCTGACGGTGCCCTCCGTCCCCAGTGCTGGGTCCTGCACCTGGGGCACAACAACCCTGAGCAGCTCCAGACTAGGAGAAGTCTGGCTGGAAACTGCCTGGAGGAGAGGGACCTGGGGGTGTTGGTTGAACAGGAGCCAGCAGGGGCCCAGGGGGCCAAGAAGGCCAAGGGCATCTTGGCTTGGATCAGACACGGCGTGGCCAGCAGGGCCAGGGAGGTTCTTCTCCCTCTGGACTCGGCCCTGGGGAGACCGCTCCTCGAATCCTGGGGTCAGTTCTGGCCTCTCACCACAAGAAGGATGTTGAGGCTCTGGAGCGAGTCCAGAGAAGAGCAACGAAGCTGGGGAGGGGGCTGGAGAACAAGGATTGCGAGGAGCGTCTGAGAGAGCTGGGGGTGTTTAGCCTGGAGAAGAGGAGGCTGAGGGGAGACCTCATTGCTCTCTGCAACTCCTTGAGAGGAGGTTGTGGAGAGGAGGGAGCTGGGCTCTTCTCCCAGGTGACAGGGGACAGGACGAGAGGGAATGGCCTCAAGCTCCACCAGGGGAGGTTCAGGCTGAACATTAGGAAAAAATTTTTCACAGAAAGGGTCATTGGTCCCTGGCAGAGGCTGCCCAGGGAGGGGGTTGAGTCCCCTTCCCTGGAGGGGTTTAAGGGACGGGTGGACGAGGTGCTGAGGGACATGGGTTAGTGATTGATGGGAATGGTTGGAGTCGATGATCCAGTGGGTCTCTTCCAACCTGGTGATTCTATGATTCCATGATTCCATGATTCAGTGCATCACCGACTGGCACCGCCGCAACGGCTTCGCCAGCTCTCTTGAGCTGCCCGACAACACCCTCAACTTCGCCAAGAAGCACCCGCTGATGGACGAGCCCATCCTGCCCCATCGCGGGCGCCCGCTCCTCCTCAAGAAAGACGCCAACTTCACCCAGCTGGTGGTGGACCGGGTGCCCGGGCTGGATGGCACCATCTACGAGGTGCTCTTCATCGGCACAGGTACCTGCCGGGGCCAGGGAGGGGACGGCGGGGAGCCCTGGGCGTGGGGACATCCCTCACGGCCACTGCGCCCCGCAGGTGACGGCTGGGTGCACAAGGCGCTGAACCTGGGCACCGGTGTCCATCTCGTCGAGGAGCTGCAGGTCTTCGAGCCGGCGCAGCCTGTGGAGAGCCTGGTCCTGGCCGGACGGAAGGTGAGAGGGGCCGCAGGGCAGGGGCTGGTGACCAGAGTGTCCCCTCATCCTGTCCCCCTCTTTGCCGTACCCCCCCCTCCATGTCCCCTCACTGTGTCCCCTCTCCTTGTCTCCTTGCTGTGTCCCTTTCCTCTGTCCCCTTTTCCTTGTCCCCTCACCCTATCTCCTCATCGTGTCCCCTTGCCATATCCCATCTCCCTCCCTTCACGGTGTCCCCTCATCATGTCCCCTCACTGTGTCCCTTGGCCGTATCCACTCACCCTATCCCACAATCGCGTCCCCTTGCTGCATCCCATCGCTGTGTCCCCTTACCGTGTCCCCTCACCCCATCCCCTCTACTTGACACTTTGCTGTATCCACTCCCTCTATTCCCTCACCGTGTCTCCTCACCATGTCTCCTCACTGTGTCCCCTCACTGTGTCCCTTCACCGTATGCACTCACTGTGTCCCCTTGCTGTGTCCCCTCACCCTACGTCCTGACCGTGTCCCCTCATCCTACGTCTTCACTGTGTCCCCTCACCCTATGTCTTCATCGTGTCCTCTCACCCTATGCTCTCTCCGTGTTCCCTCACCCCATCCTCTCTGTGTCCCCTCACCCTATGCCTTCTGTGTCCCCTCACTGCATCGCCTCTTTGTGTCCCCTCTCCTTATGCCATCACCATGTCCCCTCTCCGTGTCCCCTCACCTTATGCCTTCTCTGTGTCCCCTCCCTCCGTGTCCCCTCCGCATGTCCCCTCACTGTGTCCCTCACCTTATGCCCTCTTGGTGTCCCCTCTCCGTGTCCCCTCACCCTGTGTCCCCTCACTATGTCCCCTCACGGTGTCCCCTCACCCTATCCCCTCACTGTGTCCCCTTGCTGTGTCCCCTCGCCGTGTCACTTTACCCTATCCCCTCATGCCTTTGCTGTATCTCATTGCTGCGTCCCCTCTTGCTGTCCCCCTCCCAGTGTCCCTTCACCGTGTCCCCTCTTGTCCCCTGGCAGAAGCTGCTCTTCGCTGGCTCCCGTTTCCAGGTGGCCCAGTTGCCCGTGGCCGACTGCGGCCGCTACCAGTCCTGCCCGGACTGTGTCCTGGCGCGAGATCCGTACTGCGCCTGGAGCCGCAACGCCAGCCTCTGCGTCCGCACCGACGGCCTCAACGGGTAAGGGGCTTCCCGGGGCGCAGGGGGACGCCCCGCGGTGCCACGGGACCCTCCTCACCTCCCTTGTCCCCTCCTGCAGCTCCCACCTGGTCCAGGACGTGCTGAGCTCCGACACCCGCTCCTGCGCCGCGCCCGCAGGTGGCCAAGCAAGGTGAGTCCTTCCCGGTGCCCCGGGGGGACACGGCCGCGTCCCTCCCATCCCCGATTTTCCCCTTCTGACCCCCCGCGTCTCCCGCAGGGCCCGTCATCCCCAAAAACGTGACAGTGGTGGCGGGGACCGACCTGGTGCTGACGTGCCGCTTGGGTTCCAACCTGGCCCGGGCGCTGTGGACCTTCGAGGGCCGAGCCGTGGCGGCCGAGCAGGCGCTGGTGCTGCGCGACGCCCGCCTGCGGGCGCTGGTGGTGCCGGGGGCCGGGGCGCAGCACAGCGGCACGTACCGCTGCTTCTCCGAGGAGCAGGGCGCCCGCCTGGGCACCGAGGTGTACCGTGTGGCGGTGCTGGCCGGGGCCGGCGTCCCGCTGGAGACGCGGGCGCCGCTGGAGAGCCTGGGGCTGGTGTGGGTGGTGGCCGTGTGCCTGGGCGCCCTGTGCCTGGTGCTGGTGCTCGTGGTGCTCTCGCTGTGGCGGCGGCTGAGGGAAGAGCTGGGAAAAGGCACCAAAGCCATCGAGAGCACCTTGGTTTACCCCATCGAGCTGCCCAAGGAGCCGCCGAGCCCCCACTTCGTGCCCAGCGCCGCTTCCGACTCGGACGAGAAGCTTTGGGACCCGGCCAGTTATTACTACTCGGACGGCTCGCTCAAAATCGTGCCGGGTCACGCCGCCTGCCGCAACGGCGGCCCCCCCAGCGCCACCTCGCCCCCCAACGCCATCCCCGGGCAACCTCTGCACTCGCCCACCCGCATCCACCTGGGTCCCCTGCGCGGTTCCTCCTCCAACGGTTACATCCGCCTGGCGCTGGGAGCCGAGGAGCGCCCGCCCTGCGCCGACTTGGCCGAAGAGCTCCGGCGCAAACTGCAGCAGCGCCAGCCCCTGCCCGACTCCAACCCCGAGGAGTCGTCGGTCTGAGCCGCCGCCGAGCAGCCGTACCTACCTCAGGGCCCAGCACCCGCCGCGGGGACCCTGGCACCGGCACCCGCCGCGGGGACCAACTGCCTCGGCACCAGCATCCGCCTTGGGGCTGCTGCACCGCGGGCGCCGGCAGCTGCTTTGGAGACGTTGGCACCTGGCGTGGGGACTGCTGAGCAGGCACTGGCACCCGTCTTGGGGACAGGATTGCCACCTGGCACCCGCCTTGGGGACAAGAGTGACACCCTGGGGCCAGCACCCGTCTTGGGGACACGATTGCCACCCCAGCACCCGTCTTGGGGCTGTGGCACCATGGGTGCCACCAGAGTTTTGGAGATGCTGGTGCTGGCACACATTTTAGGGACAGGACTGCCACCCCGGCACCTGCCTTGGGGACAAAACTGCCACCCTGGGGCCAGCAGCCATCTCGGGGACACGACTGCCACCCCAGCACCCGTCTTGGGGCTGTGGCATCATGGGGTTGGCAGAGTTTTGGAGATGCCAGTGCTGGCACACGTCCTAGGGACAAAACTGCCACCCCAGCACCCAGCTTGGGGACAGAACTGCCACCCCAGCACCCACCTTGGGGACAGAACTGCCACCCTGGCACCCACCTTGGGGACAGAACTGCCACCCTGGCACCCACCTTGGGGCACGGGTGCCCGTCTTGGGCACCGGCGCTGCTCCCATCACCGCGTCCGCCTTCGGTACCGCGTCCCGGGCAAGGGACGGAGCTTGGAAACTGCCACCAGCCTTGGGGACCGGTGCCCTCCCCCCGGGCACCACATCCCCCAGGATGGATTTTTTTGGGACAATTTAAGGACCGATCGGGTTTTTTTGCTTCCTGAGAACTTTTCTACCACCTCCCCCAGGGCCCCAAACCCCTCAGCCCTGGCTGTAAATCCCCTCCCATTGCCCCCTGCACGCAGCCCCTTTTTATAACCCCCCCAGTGTAATTTATTTGTTACCGAAATATATTTATTTGCTGTAAATACCTGAGTATTTTTATATTAATAATAAAAAGGAGTAAAAAAAAAATGGATGACACCAAGCTGAGTGGTGCAGTTGGCACACCAGAAGGACGAGATGCATCCAGAGGGAAGGGATGGCATCCAGAGAGACCGGACAAGTTGGAGAACTGGAGCTGTAAGAAGTTCCTGATATTCAACCAGGCCAAGGGCAAGGTCCTACACCAGCTTATTGCTCTTCTCTGGACTCGCTCCAGAGCCTCAACATCCTTCTTGTGGTGAGGGCCCAGAACTGACCCCAGGATTCGAGGAGCGGTCTCCCCAGGGCCGAGTCCAGAGGGAGAAGAACCTCCCTGGCCCTGCTGGCCACGCCGTGTCTGATCCAAGCCAAGATGCCCTTGGCCTTCTTGGCCCCCTGGGCCCCTGCTGGCTCCTGTTCAACCAACACCCCCAGGTCCCTCTCCTCCAGGCAGTTTCCAGCCAGACTTCTCCTAGTCTGGAGCTGCTCAGGGTTGTTGTGCCCCAAGGGCAGGACCCGGCATTTGGCCTCGTTAAACCTCCTGTCAATGGTCTCAGCCCATGGATCCAGCCTGTTCAGATCCCTTTGCAGAGCCATTTGAAGTCCTCCTCATGTCCAGTCTCAATCTGCCCCTCTCCAGTTTATCCCCATTGCCCCTCGTCCCATCACTACAAGCTTTTGTAAACAGTCCCTCTCCAGCTTTCTTGTAGCCCCTTCAGGTTCTGGAAGGTTGCTTTAAAATCTCCATCCAATACAGGATGGGGGGTGATGTGATTGAGAGCAGCCCTGAGGAGAAGGACTTGGGGTGCTGGTTGATGAGAAGCTCGACGTGAGCCGGCAACGTGCGCTCACAGCCCAGAAACCAACCGTGTCCTGGGCTGCACCCAGAGCAGCGTGGCCAGCAGGGTGAGGGAGGGGATCCTGCCCCTCTGCTCCTCTCTTGTGAGACCTCATGTGGAGGACTGTGTCCAGTTCTGGAATCCTCAACATTGGAAGGAGATGGAGCTGTTGGAACGGGTCCAGAGGAGGCTACAAGGATGATCCGAGGGCTGGAGAACCTCCCATAGGAGGACAGGCTGAGAGTTGGGATCGGAGAAGAGAAGGCTCTGAGAAGACCTTAAAGCAGCTTCCAGTATGGCAAGGGGCTGCAGGAAAGCTGGGGAGGGACTGTTCACAAAGGCTTGTGGTTAAAGGATGAGGGGCAATGGGTATTAATTGGAGAGGGGCAGATTTAGACTGGACAGAAAGAAGAATTTCTTCACAACGAGGGTGGGGAGGCCCTGGCCCAGGTTACCCAGAGCAGGGGTGTCTGCCCCATCCCTGGAGGGGTTCAAGGCCAGGTTGGATGGGGCTTGGAGCCCCTGATCCAGCGGGAGGTGTCCCTGCCCATGGCAGGGGTGGCACTGGATGGGCTTTGAGGTCCCTTCTGACCCAAACCGCTCCACGATTCCACGATATTCGTTTACACGCCAAGTGGAGCCAGCGTGGCTGTATCCAGCGCAGCGAGGAGGGCGCTGAGCCCCCCCCCCGGCACTGAGCTCATGGAAAAAAGCCATAAAAGGGCCTCGGGCGCGTTCCCGGGGGGAGCTCGGCGATTCCCAACCCCCCGGATGCTGGGGTCAGGGGGGCCCTGCCGGGAAAGAGGACGGAAAGAGCACCCGGGGTCCCAGTGTGGGGCCTGGGAGCAGGGCTGGGGCGTGGGAACAGGGGCTGGGGGGGGCTGAGCCCCATAGCGGGGCTTGTGGGGGGGCAGGCAGCCCCATAGATGGGGGAAAAGGGAGACTGAGCCCCATAGCGGGGGTTGGGGGGGCCCTGGCACCCCTATAGCTTGGGGAGGGGGCCTGAGCCCCATACAAGGTTTTGAGGGGGATGCAGGCAGCCCCATAGATGGGGAGGGAAGCCCTGAGCCCCATAGCGGGGCTGCGGGGGGGCAGGCAGCCCCATAGATGGGAAGGGAGGGGAGGCTGAGCCCCATAGCCAGGTTGGAGGGGACCTGGCACCCCTATAGTTTGGGGGGGGGGGGGGGAGCTGAGCCCCATAGCAGGGTTGAGGGGGCCAGGCAGCCCCATAGATGGGGGGAAAAGGGAGACTGAGCCCCATAGCGGGGCTGGGGAGGGGCAGGCAGCCCCATAGATTGGGGGGAGGAGAGGCTGAGCCCCATAGTGGGGTTTAGGGGACACAGGCAGCCCCATAGATAGGCGGGGGGAAGGCTGAGCCTCATAGCGGGTGGTTGGGAGGGACCTGGCACCCCTATAGCTTGGGAGGGGTTCTGAGCCCCATAGAAGGTTTGGAGGAGAATGCAGGCAGCCCCATAAATTGGGGGGGGGGGGGGGGGGGAACGCTGAGCCCCATAGCCAGGCGGGGGGGGGTGTGCAGGCAGCCCCATAGATAGGAGGGGAGGCTGAGCCCTACAGCTGGGAGGGGAGGGACCTGAGCCCCACAGAAGGTTTGGGGGGGGGGTGGGGGGCAGGCAGCCCCATAGATGGGAAGGGAGGGGAGGCTGAGCCCCATAGTCAGGTTGGAGGGGACCTGGCACCCCTATAGTTTTGGGGGGGGGGGGGAGCTGAGCCCCATAGCAGGGTTGAGGGGGCCAGGCAGCCCCATAGCTGGGGGGAGGAGACCAGGGACCCCATGGCAGCGGGCGGGGGGCAAGAACCAAGCCCTTGTAGTGCAAGGGGGGGCGACCCCCGCACCCCATAACCGGGGTGGGGCGAGCCCCATAGCGGGGAGGAAGAGCCGAATCCCCCATAGCGCTGTGGGAGCCCTCAGCCCCATGGGGGGGGGAGGGTGGGGTGGGGTTGCGCGGGGAGGGGCGCCGCTCGGCTTTTTCCGGCTCCCTTCGGGATCGCTCGGGTCTTTCCGTCCTCACTCGGGTCTTTCCGGCTTGTCTCGGCCATTTCCGGCGTCGCTCGGGTGTTTCCGGCAGCAGCTCGGCCATTTCCGGTTGGCCTCGGCCGTTTCCGGCGCGGCCATGGCGGCCGGGGGGCGCTGTCCTCACGGCGGCTGCTGCCCCCGGCGGGTGGCGGCGCCCAGCGCGCACCAGAGCCTGGCGGAGATGGACTTCGAGAGGGGTGCGGGGGGACCCCGGGGGCTGGGGGTACGGGGGGGGGGAGGTTGGGGTTTGGGGTACAAGGTTTGGCGTGAAAGGGGGCTGGGTTTGGGGGGCAGGGGGTGGGGGGCAGGAGGGGCTGGGTTTGGGGGGCAGGGGGCCAGGGTTTGGGGTTCAAGGGGACAGGGTTCGGGGTTTGGGGTGCAGGAGGGCTGGGTTTGGGGTGCAGGGGGGCAGGGTTTGGGGTGAAGGGTTTGGGGTGCAGGGTTTGGGGTGCAGGGTTTGGGGTGGAGAGGTGCTGGGTTTGGGGTGCAGTGGGGCTGGGTTTGGGGTGCAGGGTTGGGGGGTGCAGGATTGGGGGCGCAGGGGCCAGGACTCGAGGAACAGGAGGGGCTGGGTTTGGGGTGCAGGGTTTGGAGTGGAGAGGTGCTGGGTTTGGGGGGCAGGGGTCAAGGGTTTGGGGTGCAGGGTTTGGGGTGCAGAGGAGCTGGGTTCGGGGTACAGGGTTTGGGGTGCAGGGTTGGGGGTGCAGGGGCCAGGGTTTGAGGAACAGGAGGGGCTGTGTTTGGGGTGCAGGGGGGCTGGGTTTGAGGTACAAGGTTTGACGTGAAAGGGGGCAAGGTTTGGGGTACAGGGTTTGGGGTGCGGGGGGGCAGGGGTTGGGGTTATTGGGGACAGGGTTTGGGGTACAGGGCTTGGGGTGCAGGAGGGCTGGGTTTAGGGGGCAGGGTTTGGGGTGGAGAGGTGCTGGGTTTGGGGTGCAGGGTTTGGGGTGAAGGGTTTGGGATGCTGGGTTGGGGGTGCAGGGGCCAGGGTTTGAGGAGCACGGGTGCTGTATTTGGGGTACAGGGGGGCTGGGTTTGGGGTACAAGGTTTGGGGTGCAGGAGGGCTGGGTTTGGGGTACAGGGTTTGGGGTGCAGGAGGGCTGGGTTTGGGGTGCAGGAGGGCTGGGTTTGGGGTACAGGGTTTGGGGTGCAGGAGGGCTGGGTTTGGGGTACAGGGCTTGGGGTGTGGGAGGGGCTGGGCTTGGGATACAGAGTTTGGGGTGCAGGGTTTGGGGTGGAGAGGTGCTGGGTTTGAGGTGCAGGGGGGCAGGGTTTGGGGTGCAGAGGCCAGGGTTTGAGGAGCAGGAGGGGCTGTGTTTGGGGTGCAAGGGGGCAGGGTTTGGGGTGGAGAGGTGCTGGGTTTGGGGTGCAGGGTTTGGGGTGAAGGGTTTGGGATGCTGGGTTGGGGGTGCAGGGGCCAGGGTTTGAGGAGCACGGGTGCTGTATTTGGGGTACAGGGGGGCTGGGTTTGGGGTACAAGGTTTGGGGTGCAGGAGGGCTGGGTTTGGGGTGCAGAGTTTGGGGTGCAGGAGGGCTGGGTTTGGGGTGCAGGAGGGCTGGGTTTGGGGTACAGGGTTTGGGGTGCAGGAGGGCTGGGTTTGGGGTGCAGGAGGGCTGGGTTTGGGGTACAGGGTTTGGGGTGCAGGAGGGCTGGGTTTGGGGTACAGGGCTTGGGGTGTGGGAGGGGCTGGGCTTGGGATACAGAGTTTGGGGTGCAGGGTTTGGGGTGGAGAGGTGCTGGGTTTGAGGTGCAGGGGGGCAGGGTTTGGGGTGCAGAGGCCAGGGTTTGAGGAGCAGGAGGGGCTGTGTTTGGGGTGCAAGGGGGCTGGGTTTGGGGTACAGGGTTTGGGGTGCAGGAGGGCTTGGTTTGGGGTGGAGGGTTTGGGGTGCAGGGTTTGGGGTGTGGGGGGCTGGGGTTTGGGGTGCAGGGTTTGGGGTGCAGGGGGGCTGGGTTTGGGGTGCAGAGTTTGGGGTGCAGGAGGGGCTGGGTTTGGGGTGCAGGATTTGGGGTGGAGAGGTGCTGGGTTTGGGGTGCGGGGGGCCAGGGTTTGGGGTTCAAGGGGTCAAGGTTTGGGGTACAGGGCTTGGGGTGCAGGAGGGCTGGGTTTGGGGTGCAGGAGGTGCTGGGTTTGGGTTTCAAGGGGACAGGGTTTGGGGTACAGGGCTTGGGGTGCAGGAGGGCTGGGTTTGGGGTGCAGGAGGTGCTGGGTTTGGGTTTCAAGGGGACAGGGTTTGGGGTGCAGGGGGCCAGGGTTTGGGGTTCAAGGGGTCAGGGTTTGGGGTACAGGGCTTGGGGTGCAGGAGGGCTGGGTTTGGGGCACAGGGTTTGGGGTGGAGAGGTGCTGGGTTTGGGGTTCAAGGGGACAGGGTATGGGGTACAGGGTTTGGGGTGTGGGGAGCCAGGGTTTGGGGTTCAAGGGGACAGGGTTTGGGGTACAGGGCTTGGGGTGCAGGAGGGCTGGGTTTGGGGGGCAGGGTTTGGGGTGCCGTCGCGTTCGGGGTCCCCCCGCGTGACGCGTCCCCGGTGCTGGCAGGGATCTGGTCCGCGGCGCAGGACGGGGACGAGGCGCGGGTGCTGGAGCTGCTGGAGCGCCGCGGCGCTGAGCCCGGGCAGCCGGACAGGGCCGGGTACACGGCGCTGGTACGGGGGGCGCGGGGCAGGGCCGGGGGGCAGGCGGCACCGGCCGCTCACGGCTCCCCCTGCCCCCCAGCACTACGCCAGCCGCAACGGCCACCTCGGCGTCTGCCGCCTGCTGCTGGCACGCGGTGCCCGCTGCGACGCCCGCACGCCCGGCGGGGCCACCCCCCTGCACCGCGCCTGCTACTGCGGCCACCTCGCCGTCGCCCGCCTGCTGCTGGACCACGGCGCCCAGCCGGCCGCGGCCGACAGCGACGGCCACACCTGCCTGCACAAGGTGGGGGCACGGCCGGCGGCAAAGCCACGCCGGCCTGGACCGCGCCGGGATAACATGGTGCCGGGGTTGGATAACGTGGTGCTGGGGTTGGCCACGCAGGGATAACGTGGTGCTGGATAACGTGGTGCTGGGGTTGACCACGCAGGGATAACGTGGTGCTGGTGTTGGATAATGTGGTGCTGGGGTTGGCCACGCAGGGATAACGTGGTGCTGGTGTTGGATGACGTGGTGCTGGTGTTGGATAACGTGGTGCTGGGGTTGGCCACGCAGGGATAACGTGGTGCTGGTGTTGGATAACGTGGTGCTGGGGTTGACCACACAGGGATAACGTGGTGCCGGGGTTGACCACGCAGGGATAACGTGGTGCTGGGGTTGGATAATGTGGTGCTGGAGTTGACCACGCAGGGATAACGTGGTGCTGGTGTTGGATAACGTGGTGCCGGGGTTGACCACGCAGGGATAACGTGGTGCTGGTGTTGGATAACGTGGTGCTGGGTTTGACCACGCGGGGATAACGTGGTGCTGGTGTTGGATAATGTGGTGCTGGGTTTGGATGATGTGGTGCTGGGGTTGACCACGCAGGGATAATGTGGTGCTGGTGTTCGATAACGTGGTGCTGGAGTTGACCATGCAGGGATAACGTGGTGCTGGTGTTGGATAACGTGGTGCTGGGGTTGACCACAGTGGGATAACGTGGTGCTGGTGTTGGATAACGTGGTGCTGGGGTTGACCACGCAGGGATAACGTGGTGCTGGGGTTGGATAACGTGGTGCCGGGGTTGACCACGCAGGGATAATGTGGTGCTGGTGTTGGATAATGTGGTGCTGGGGTTGGCCACGCAGGGATAACGTGGTGCTGGTGTTGGATAACGTGGTGCTGGGGTTGGTCATGCAGGGATAACGTGGTGCTGGGGTTGGATAACGTGGTGCTGGTGTTGGATAATGTGGTGCCAGGGTTGACCATACAGGGATAACGTGGCGCCGGCGTTGACCGCGCAGGGATAATGTGGTGCCGGTGTTGGATAACGTGGTGCTGGGGTTGGCCACGCAGGGATAACGTGGTGCTGGTGTTGGATAACGTGGTGCCGGGGTTGACCACACCTGGATAAGGTGGTGCCGGGGTTGATAAGGTGGTGCCGGGGTTGATAAGGTGGTGCCGGGGTTGATAACAGCCGTGTCTCCCGCAGGCGGCTGAGCAGGGGCACCGGGAGCTGTGCGAGCTGCTCCTGCGGCACAGCCCAGCGCTGGCCGACCTCCGCGATGCCAAGGGCCGGCGTCCCCGCGACGTGGCCGCCCCGGCCGTGCAGGATCTGCTGGACACCTGAGAAGGACGCGGCAGAACCAGGAAGATTTGATCTCCGGTGGATTGTCAGCTCCCGGCCCTCAGCACCATCTCTGCTGCTCGGTCACAAAACCTTCGCTCTCACCAGCCCTCGTTTTCCTCAAAAAACACCGTAGCTGGGGCAACTTGGGGTTTGTTGAACCGGGAAACACCGTGGAGCTGGGAAGAGGGGCCAGAACCGGGGAAAAGGGGGGGTTGGAACTGGGATGGGGGTTAGAACTGGGAGAAAGGAGCAGGGGGGGGGCAACACCAGGAGGAGGAGGCTCAGCCCCCTCAACGCGATGCAGAAATAAACAGCAATTCTAGGACTGGGAGGGGTTGCATAGAGGAAGATTTAATTAAAAAAAGGGTGGGGGGCTTTATTATTATTAATTATTATAATCATTATTATTATTATTATTTCTCATGTCTCCCCGCGGAAGGAGCCAGGACCTGATGGTCGAGATGCCATTACCAAAAATAATTAACCTTCTCCCAATAACTTACAGGGATCACCCCAAACTTTGTGCTTTTTTTTCTTTTTTTTTTTGGGGGGGGGGGTGTGGAATAAGCTGTGTCCCCCACTCCCCGTGCCCCACGCTCACCGTGTCGCGGGCTCCGTCCCGAGGCCACCAAAGGCTTGGGGTGAGGGGGTGGCGGTGCCGGCCCCCGCCTGCCTCTACAACTTTGGTCACTAGCTTTGTGCCGAAAAACCGGACCCTGCATCCCGACCCCCACCCCGGCTCGGACCCCCTGAGACGCCCCGCGGCGCGGGGAAGGCACCGGCGGTGCCAGGAGGGCGGCTCTGCCGGCCTTGGGGGTGCCAGAGGTGACAAGGGACTCTCCGCTCCCGCTCGGCTTCGCGCCGGAGAGGCCCATCGCGCGCTCGCCGCCGAGCTCCCCGCGTGCCCGGGGCCAGCGGGAACGGGGAACGGGCACAGAGCCGCGGCGTCGCCCCGCTTCATCCGGAACGCCGCGCTCCAAGCCTAGAAAACACCGGGAAGCGGCTGGATGCCCGTCCGGGGGGGCTGGGGCTAAGCCCCCCTGCACCAACGCGGCGTCCAAAACCTGAAGCTCCCTGAGCTGAACCAGCGCCGCCGGCACCATCCGTTTAAATTAATTAAAACCAAGCCAGTCTGGAAAGCAGCAGCAGCAAATCCCGGCTCCAAATTCCGACCCCGCTGCCTCCTCCAGCTCCACCGGGCTGCTCCGGCGCGGCGTCACCGAGGAGACGCTGAGCGTTTCCTACCGGGGAAAAGGGTCCCTAAAAAAAAAAACGGGGACGCGAGGTCCCTTCCCGGCGCGTGCCGGCGGCGCCGGGGTCATATGGAATTTTCCAGGACGCTGTGGTTGCTCCGGCGGCTCAGGCAGTTCCTCTCGTTCAGGAGGCTGGTGGTCTCGTCGGCGGGGGCCGCGGGCTCCGGTTTCTCCAGTAAAGCCGCGTCGGGCCGGGGGGAGTTGCTGTCGGGGGACTGGGGGCAACTGTCCATGCGCGACGCCGTCAGCCCGTTCTGGTACTCCTGCCGCGTGATCTGCGCCGCGAGGAAAGGGGGTGAGGGGCCGGGAGCCACGGCGGCATCGCCGCCTGGCCATGGCGTCACCGTCCCCAGCCACGTCCCGGTGTCACTAACCCCAGGCCAGCAGCAACGTCCCTGTGCTGGCGTCACCCTCCTCATAGCAACATCCATTTTCCTGTATCGGCATCACCGTCCCCAGGCCAGCATCAATGTCCCTGTGTCACTGTCCCCAGGCCACCACCAATGTCCCTGTGTCGCCATCCCCAGGTCAGCATCAATGTCCCCATGTCACTGTCCCTGTCCCCAGGCCAGCATCAGTGTCCCTGTGTCACCGTCCCCAGGTCAGCATCAACATCCCTGTGTCACCGTCCCCAGGTCAGCATTAATGTCCCTGTGTCACTGTCCCTGTCCCCAGGCCACCATCAATGTCCCTGTGTCACTGTCCCCAGGCCACCACCAATGTCCCTGTGTCGCCATCCCCAGGTCAGCATCAATGTCCCCGTGTCACTGTCCCTGTCCCCAGGCCAGCATCAACGTTCCTGTGTCACTGTCCCCAGGCCACCATCAATGTCCCTGTGTCACCGTCCCCGGGTCAGCATCAACATCCCTGTGTCACCGTCCCCAGGTCAGCATTAATGTCCCTGTGTCACTGTCCCTGTCCCCAGGCCACCATCAATGTCCCTGTGTCACCATCCCCAGGCCACCATTAGTTTCCCTGTGTCGCCATCCCCAGGTCAGCATCAATGTCCCTGTGTCACTGTCCCCATGCTGGTGTCACTGTCCCCAGGCCACCATCAATGTCCCCATATTGGCATCACTGTCCCCAGGCCACAATCAATGTCCCTGTGTCACCATCCTCAGGCCAGCAGCAACGTCCCTGTGTCACCGTCCCCACGTTGGTGTCACCATCCCTCGGCCACCATCAATGTCCCTGTGTCACCATCCTCAGGCCAGCAGCAACGTCCCTGTGTCACCGTCCCCACGTTGGTGTCACCATCCCTCGGCCACCATCAATGTCCCTGTGTCACCATCCCCAGGTCAGCATTAACGTTCCTGTGTCACCGTCCCCAGGCCACAATTGATGTCCCTGTGTCACCATCCCCAGGCCACCATTAGTTTCCCTGTGTCACCATCCCCAGGCCAGCATCAATGTCCCTGTGTCACCATCCCCAGGGCAGCATCAACGTCCCTCTGTCACCATCACCAGGCCAGTATCAATGTCCCCATGTTGGCATCACTGTCCCCAGGCCACCATCAATGTCCCTGTGTCACCATCCCCAGGGCAGCATCAACGTCCCTCTGTCACCATCACCAGGCCAGTATCAATGTCCCCATGTTGGCATCACTGTCCCCAGGCCACCATCAATGTCCCTGTGTCACCATCCCCAGGGCAGCATCAACGTCCCTCTGTCACCATCACCAGGCCAGTATCAATGTCCCCATGTTGGCATCACTATCCCCAGGCCACCATCAATGTCCCTATGTCACCATCCTCAGGCCAGCAGCAACGTCCCTGTGTCACCGTCTCCACGTTGGTGTCACCATCCCTAGGCCACCATCAATGTCCCTGTGTCACCATCCCCAGGTCAGCATCAACGTTCCTGTGTCACCATCCCCAGGCCAGCACTAGTTTCCCTGTGTCAGTGTCCCCAGGCCACAATTGATGTCCCTGTGTCACCGTCCCCAGGCTACAATTGATGTCCCTGTGTCACCAACCCCAGGCCACCATCAATGTCCCTGTGTCACCAACCCCAGGGTAGCATCAATGTCCCTGTGCCACTGTCCCCAGGCCAGCATCTATGTCCCTGCACCAGCGTCACCGTCCCCAGGCCAGCATCAATGTCCGTGGGTCACTGTCCCCAGGCCAGCATCAATGACCCCATGTTGGAATCACCGTCCCCAGGCCACGATCAATGTCCCTGTGTCACCGCACCCAGGCCAGCATCAATGTCCCTGTGCTGGCGTCACCGTCCCTGCGTCACCAGCAATGTTCCCAAGCTGGTGTCCCCATACCCAGGCCACCACCAGTTTCCCTGTGTCACCGTCCGCGCGCTATGACAGCCGCCTCACCTTGACGAACTGGAGGTCGGTGAGGGCGCGGACGCTGAAGTCAGCCACGTACGGGGCGCCGGGGCCGGCGTTGAGCTGGTTGTTGCTGCCGCTGACGGGAGACGAGACGGAGTCGGAGCGTTCGTGGTAGCTGAGAGAGGCCGAGCGGTTGAGGCTGCTGACGTGGGACGGGGAGCGGATCTCTGGGGGAGCAGTGACGGCGTTAGCCGAGCCGCGGAGCCACCCTGCGCCGTGCTGAGGCCCAGCAACTCCCACAGCATCAGGGGCTCCAAGCCCCATCCAGCCTGGCCCTCAACATCTCCAGGGATGGGGCAGCCACCACTGCTCTGGGCAACCTGGGCCAGGGCCTCCCCACCCTCACAGGAAAACATTTCTACCTAAGAGCTCATCTCAGTCTCCTCTTTCGGCCCAAAAAGTGCTACAGACCAGGAGAAGTCTGGCTGGAAACTGCCTGGAGGAGAAGGACCTGGGGGTGTTGGTTGAACATGAGCCAGCAGGGGCCCAGGGGGCCAAG
Organism: Phaenicophaeus curvirostris; assembly: GCF_032191515.1. Lineage (NCBI taxonomy): Eukaryota > Metazoa > Chordata > Aves > Cuculiformes > Cuculidae > Phaenicophaeus > Phaenicophaeus curvirostris. The sequence goes on along the minus strand of NC_091418.1, from coordinate 5,567,474 downwards.
AAGGCCAAGGGCATCTTGGCTTGGATCAGACACGGCGTGGCCAGCAGGGCCAGGGAGGTTCTTCTCCCTCTGGACTCGGCACTGGGGAGACCGCTCCTCGAATCCTGGGGTCAGTTCTGGCCCCTCCCCACAAGAGGATGTTGAGGCTCTGGAGCGAGACCAGAGAAGGGCAATAAGCTGGTGAAGGGGCTGGAGAACAAGGATTGCGAGGAGCGTCTGAGAGAGCTGGGGGTGTTTAGCCTGGAGAAGAGGAGGCTGAGGGGAGACCTCATTGCTCTCTGCAACTCCCTGAGAGGAGGTTGTGGAGAGGAGGGAGCTGGGCTCTTCTCCCAAGGGACAGGGGACAGGACGGGAGGGAATGGCCTCAAGCTCCACCAGGGGAGGTTCAGGTTGGACATCAAGAAAATCTTCACCAGAAGGGCTCTCAGGCAGCCAGGGAGGTGGTGGAGTCCCCATCCCTGGAGGGGTTTAGGAGCTGGGCAGGTGAGGTGCTCAGGGTGGTTCATTAGTGGACGAGGATGGTTGGACTCAATGACCTCAAAGGTTTTTTCCCACGTCAGGATTCGGATTCCCACCAGCGGCTCTAAAGCAGGGCGAGAGGCTCTGCCCAGGCGTGCGGCGCCGATTACCTGACACAGGAGGGGGGCTGATGGCCATCACCCCGTAATAGGAGAACGCTCCCGCTTCAAACTTCATGCATTCCTTGCCGGCCTCCACCTCCACCTTGCCCTGTGACGGAGAGACAGTACGAGACGCCGTAAGCCACATCCCACGGTGCTGGGTGGGATGAGATCTCCGCTCTTCTCACAGCCTTCCCCCACGGACCCCGCGCCCAGGTACCTGCAGGATGAGGATGAAGTAGTCAGCTGCCTTGTTCTTGCAGTAGAGGAAGTGACGTGGGGATCTCTTGTTCTCCTCATCAAATTTCAGCTCCTGGATGACATCGGAGTATTTGAGGAGCCGCAGGAGGATCTTCTCCGAGATGAAGTTGGGGGTGAAGAGCGTCACCTCTGAGAGTGAGAGGGGAAGGGGATTCAGAGCCACAGTCCCTGGCTCTTCTCTCCCATCCCTTGGGATGCAGGTGGGACCTCCCCATCCCTTGAGATGCTGCTTGGATCTGGCTGAGAGTGGGACAAGATGCAGAGGGACCTGGCCAGGCTGAATCCATGGGCAGGAAGGATCTACAGAGGGACCTGGCCAGGCTGGATCCATGGATGGAGGGCAGGAAGGAGCTACAGAGGGACCTGGCCAGGCTGGATCCATGGATGGAGGGCAGGAAGGATCTACAGAGGGACCTGGCCAGGCTGGATCCATGGATGGAGGGCAGGGAGGATCTACAGAGGGACCTAGCCAGGCTGGATCCATGGATGGAGGGCAGGGAGGATCTACAGAGGGATCTGGCCAGGCTGGGTTCATGGGCCAAGGCCAATTGTGTGAGGTTCAACAAGGCCACGTGTAGAGTCCTGCACTTGGGACACAACAGCCCCGAGCAGCTCCAGGCTTGGGGAAGAGCAGCTGGAAAACTGCTGGGTGGAAAAGGACCTGGGGTGTTGGTCAATAGCAGCTGAACATGAGCCAGCAGTGGCCCAGGTGGCCAAGAAGGCCACCAGCACCTGGCTTGGATCAGACATGGTGTGGCCAGCAGGAGCAGGGAAGGGATCGATCCCCTGGACTCGGTGCTGGTGAGGCCGCACCTCGAATCCTGGGTTCTGTTCTGGGCCCCTCACTCCAAGGAGGACATTGAGGGGCTGGAGTGAGTCTGGAGAAGGGAACGGAGCTGGGAAGGGGCTGGAGAACAGGGGTTGTGGGAGCAGCTGAGGGACCTGGGGATGTTTATCCTGGAGAAGAGGAGGCTGAGGGGCAACCTCATCGCTCTCTGCAGCTCCTGAAAGGAGGTTGCGGTGAGGTGGGTGCTGGGCTCTGCTCCCAAGTCACAGGGGATGGGATGAAAGGGAATGGCCTCCAGTTGCACCAGGGGAGGTTCAGGTTGGGAATTGGGAGGGATTTCTTCACTGCCACAGCAGTGAAACCCTGGACCAGGCTGCCCAGGGCAGGGGTGGAGTCTCCATCCCTGGAAGGATGAAAAAACTGTGTAGACGTGGCACTTCAGGACATGGTTTGGTCAACATGGTTGGACTGGATGAGCCGAGAGGGCTTTTCCAACCTTAACAGTTCCACGATTCCAAGATGCGAGCGCCCTGTAATTTCTGAGTGAGGTGGCTGGAGAGACACTTTCTCGGTGGGAGGACGGGAACAGAGCCCAGGGGGCTGCCAGGAGCACACCCAGCGCTGAGGAGCCACCGGAGCCAGCATTCCAACAGTGGGTGCCCTGCGCCGCGGCCGGGTCCTCCCAAAAAACTCACCAGTGGAGAGGAAGCGGTGGGCGGCCAGGAGCAGCTGCGGGGAGACCTTCACCTTCAGCTCATTGACAGGGTCCTTGAAGGCCGAGAAGTCCCTCTTGTTCTTCTGGTTGCCCACCCGCTTCTTGCTGCGGTTGTCGGCTGCGGGAAGTGGGGTGTCACAGAATCATAGAATAACCAGGTTGGAAGAGACCCACCGGATCATCGAGTCCAACCATTCCTATCAAACACTAAACCATTCCCCTTAACCTACTGAAGGTATCGGACTCGTCCAGGATCTCCGACTTGATGATCTCCTCGATGACGTCCTCCAGCGTCACCAGCCCCAGCACCTCGTAGAAGGGGTCGCCCTCGCCCTCGTTGTTCACCTTCTGCACGATGGCCAGGTGGGACTTCCCTGCAGACAGACAGACAGATGTCAGAAGGAAGAGCATCCCCGGCTCCACGGCTGCATTCCAGCACCCAGGAGGTCACCAGCCCTTCCCTCCTTGGGCAGGAAACAATAAACCTGCTAGAACCAAACCCAGCCCTTGGGCTGGGCGCTAATTCACTCGAATGACACTAATTAAGCCCACGAGAGAGATGCCTGCGAGGCTGAAGTCACCGTGGGGTGTAGGGACAGGACGTGTCCCCAGAGGAGCCCGTGCTGCGTCACCGGAGCACGGAACGGTCCAGGCGGTGCTGGGTGAGCACCCAGGGGTTGAAGGCATCTCCATGGGATGTGATGTGTCCCTGGAGGAGCCTGTGATGTGTCGCCGGAGCACGGCACGGTCCTGGCAGTGCTGGGTGAGCACCATGGGCTGAGGGCGCGCTGGCTCAGCAGCACCAACACAGCCCTGGGTCAGGTTTCTCCCAGCAGCCCCATCCTCTCCAAATCTCCTTGGTGGCTCCACCAAGCTGACCCAGGGCTGTCTCATCCCAGAGGCAACGCTCCGGATGCCTGGTGCTGCCAACGGCTTCCCAATCCCCAAGCCAAAAGATCCAGGGGAAGAGCCAAGGGAGGTCCTCGCTGGTGGGCAGAGCTCTCCAGCCCTGAACATCTCCGCTGGCCCTGCCAGCCTTGCCCCACGCAGGCAGGACAACGATTGCCTCATTCCAGCTAAAGCCAAACCTCCAGCTCACGTCCAAGCTGGTATCGCTCCTGCCCCACCGGCCAGGTGCTCGCTGAGCCTCTCCCTGAGTCAACGTTCTCCTGCTTTGGCCCCAAATCGCCCCGAGCCACCAGGAAAAGCCCCTTGGAGGAGGAACATCCACCTCTGGTCCTGGGAGAGGAGGAACATCCACCTCTGCCCCTGGGAGAGGAGGAACATCCACCTCTGCCCCTGGGTAGAGGAGCCAAAATGAGGATCATCAACCTCTGCTCCTGGGAGAGGAGCTGAGAGGAGGAACATCCACCTCCATGAGGAGGAACATCCACCTCTGCTCTGGGTAGAGGAGCCAAAATGAGGATCATCAACCTCTGCTCCTGGGAGAGGAGCTGAGAGGAGGAACATCCACCTCTGCTCTGGGTAGAGGAGCTGAGAGGAGGATCATCAACCTTTGCTCTGGGTAGAGGAGCTGAGAGGAGGAACATCCACCTCCATGAGGAGAAACATCCACCTCTGCTCTGAGTAGAGCAGCTGAGAGGAGGATCATCAACCTCTGCTCCTGGGAGAAGAGCCGAGTGGCCACGTGGAGAACCACAGGGTGTCCAGGCCAGGCCAACGCACCCACAGCACTGGTATCCTTAGCCTGGGGAAACTGAGGCAGCGCAGAAAGTGACGTTCCCTGACCTTGGTAAACCACCCTTTCCACCTCCTCTAGCTCCACGCTGGCCCCTAGGCCAGCAGCAAGGTGTCCTGCTCACCGTCCTGCTCCAGATCTGCCCTTCCCAACGCTCTCTGCTACTCAGCCTCGGAGCTGGAGGCTGCAGGTGCCTCCTCGCTCAGGGAAAAGCGGATATTAGGGATGGGCACCACACAGCTCCCCGATTTCTCCATCTTCAGCCAAAGGAGTGCGCTTCAGGGTGCAAAAAGGCATCAGGGAGAGTAGGAAAAGACCCTAAAATTAACGCTTGGGCTGCGAAACGCTCTTCTCTTCCCCCTAACGCCCACGGCTGGGCCCAGCGGCTCCTTCAGCGGCCGCGTGCGAGACAGGGAGAGGAAGAAGGATCAGATGAGTCAGGCTGCAGCTCCTCTCTGGGACAATCGCGGTGGGGAGCGGCCGGTGGCAAAGCAAACAAGCCCCGGGGAGCCCCAACGCTGGAGCAAAGGGCACGGCGGAGAAGTTGGGAAGAGATGGCGATCCGAGCGCTGATGGTGGCTGCGGCAGCTGGGCCAGCTCTGTGGCACCCAGAGAGCCAAGAGGTTGCCATAAGAATCACAGAATCACCAGGTTGGAAGAGACCCACGGGATCATCGAGTCCAACCATTCCCATCTCACTAACCCGTGTCCCTCAGCACCTCGTCCACCCGGCCCTTAAACCCCTCCAGGGAAGGGGACTCAACCCCCTCCCTGGGCAGCCTCGGACAGGGATCAATCACCCTTTCCGTGAAAAATTTTTTCCTGATGTCCAGCCTGACCCTCCCCTGGTGGAGCTTGAGGCCATTCCCTCTCGTCCTGTCCCCTGTCCCTTGGGAGAAGAGCCCAGCTCCCTCCTCTCCACAACCTCCTTCCAGGGAGTTGGAGAGAGCAATGAGGTCTCCCCTCAGCCTCCTCTTCTCCAGAAGCGCCTCTGGTTGAGCTTTTCCTCTTTATCCCTTTCGCTGGGAGCCTCTGCCCTGGGTTCGGAGCTGTGGGATGAGGACAAGGCCTCGCTGTGGCATCCACAGGGTTCCTCGAGGAACCTCCGAGCCAGCCTGGCCCCACAGCTCCCCAGTTCCCGACCTGGCGAGGCCGCGATGGAAAAACAACAACGCAGGCCACGCGCGGCTTTGGAACCGGAACGAGCGGGCTTTAAATCCTTTAATAAGGATTCTCTGGAGGGAAAGCCGGAGCCGGCAGCCGGGATAAGGCCGTTCGGGCAGCAGCAGGACGCTGCTTCCGTACCACCGGGTTCGGGGAACAGGGGCGAGCCAGGTGGCCGCACGCGCTCCTCGGGTGGTTCTTGAGAGGAACAGAAGGAAAAGCGCCTGCCAAGAGGTTTCCACTCCTCAGGGCAGCTCTGAAACGACGCGATCCCGTCGCTGAGCCGCGAGCGAGGGGCTTTATTCCCGTGCCGATGTTTCTGGGCACCAGTGTCTCTGCCCTTGGGGATCAGCCACACACGGATCCACCAGCTCCCAAACCCTCACCCGAGCTCCGGCTGAGCTCTAGCTGCAGGAGGGATTAGGAGATTCCCTAAATCCTAAAGCTCTGCATGATTTCCCTCCTGATACGTCCAGGACGCTGCAAACCCCCAGAGCAAAGCGCGGGGTCACGCACGGCTCAGGCTTGGCCCAGCATCTCCCAGCGTTCCCGTATCCCGGGTTGGACGCGGCAGCCGATCCGGTGCCGGCAGGAGCTTCGAGAAGCTGGAGGGAGCTGGAAGGTGCCCGGTGTGTTTGGCAGAGCCCAGTGGGGCCCCCGGGGCAGCTCAAATCCTGCCTCTGAGCTTCCCCAGCCTTTCCTGCTCCCGCTGGGATCAACCCGGGTCGTGCTCCGCTCTCAACCCTCCGATCGCTCTCGGCTTTAGGCGCCACGAGTGGGAAGCAGAGCAGGAGCGAGATCCAGCACCGAGCTCCCCGTTCCCCACGGCAGGGAAGGGCGCCAAGCCCAAACCAGGGAGCCGAGCCGCTATTCAAGGGCCTCCGGGGCTGGCAATTAAAACTAAGGAGCAAGTAAACATTCCCAAAGTGTTTCCGGGGGCTGGCGCTCAGCACCGGAGCTTCTGACGCCGATAAAGCTTCCCTCACGGCACAAAAACCCAGGAGCCCCCGGTTCTGCCCAGCACCAGCACTGACCCCAGCGCTTGATCCCTCCTGATCGACACGGACCCCACGCAGCCCAAAACTCCCTGGAGTTCCGCTTCCAGCACCCACCGGCTTCCTCCACACGGAAGCAAGCAGCACCCCCGGAAAAGCGTCGTCACCCCCTGGCCCCCTCACCCTTTTTGAACTCCTCCAGCATGGCATCCAGCTTGGTGTCGTGGAAGACGACGTGGACGGGGTGGTTGTAGAACTTGGTGATGGTTTTGAGGGGGGTGCAGTCGTCCGGGTCGACGAAAGCCAGGTCCTTGACGTAGAGAATGTCCATGATGTTGGAACGCTCGTCCTCGTAGACGGGGATGCGGGTGTAGCCGCTCTCCATGATCTCCGACATGGTGTTGAAGTCCAGGATGGCGTCGCTGTTGATCATGAAGCAGTTCTGCAGCGGGGTCATCACGTCCTCCACCGTCTTGGTGCGCAGCTCCAGGGCTCCCTGGATCATGTTGAGCTCTTCCCTCACCAGGTCATTGTAGGGCTCCGTCACCTTCAGCATCTCCACCAGCTTCTCCCGGTTGTAGACGGTGCCGATCTCCTGGCCCAGGATGCAGTCGAGGAGCTTGCTGATGGGGTAGGAGAGCGGGAAGGTGACCAGCATGAAGAACTTGGTGACCACGATGGTGTTGGCGCCGACAGCCAAACCGTGGCGCGAGCAGAGCGCTTGGGGCACGATCTCCCCGAAGATAACGATGCCGATGGTGGAAGCCACGACGGCGCCGATCCCGGAGCCGATGAGGTCGTCGAGGAGGATGGTGAGGGTGGTGTTGACCAGCACGTTCCCCAGCAACAAGGAGCAGAGCAGGTAGTTTCCTTTCCGCCGGATGGGCTCGATCTTACGGGCGTAGCGCTTCTCCTTCTCGGTGCCGCAGTTCTGGACGATGCGCAGCTCCATGGGATCCAGCGCCATCAGCCCCAGGTTGAGCCCGCTGAACATTCCCGACAGCACCAGCAGCCCCGCGATCAGGATAATCTGCAGCCAGAGCGGCAGCAACGATTTCTTCTCCTCCAGGACCAAGATATGCCCATCCGAGCCCTGGTGGGGCAACCAGGGCTGGCCCGGCCGGCTCTGGGTGCAGAGGACGTAGGTTTTGTCGCGCTCGTCCTTGCGCAGGGGCTGGACGTGGACGCGCAGCAGGGCCGACGTGTCCTGCGGGGGCTCGGCCGGGCCGGACTGCACCAGCAGGTCCTGCGAGCGCTCGGGGCAGGTGCCGTTGGGCGCCGAGGCGTTGGCCACGAGGCGCAGCTCGGCGAAAGCCACTCGCTCGGCGGCGCGGGGACCCAGGCCGTGCCCGTAGAGGCGCAGCAGCACCTCGCTGCCCTCGGTCACGCGGATGGGGCCGCGGGACGGAGCCCCCACGGGCTTCGTGCTCTCCTCCAGCCGCATCCCCAGCACCACCGTGTCCCACGGGGGCTTCGTGCTCTCCTCCAGCCGCAGCTCCAGCGCCACGCCGGCCAGCGCTGGCCTCGTGCTCTCCTCCAGCCGCATCCCCAAGGGCTTGGCGTGCTCCTCCAGCCCTATCCCAAGCGCCACGCTGTTCCTGGGGTGCTTCACGCTCTCCTCTAGCCGCATCTCCAAGGGCTTGGCACTCCGCTCCAGCCGCACCCCCAGCACCGCGCTGTCCCGGGGGGACTCCAGCCCTGTCCTTGGGGGCTTCAGCTGCACCTCCAGGGGCTTCACGCTGTGCTCCAGCCCCATCCCCATCCCCACACCGTCCTTGGGGCGATGGATGCTCTGCTCCAACCGCAAGTCTGGAGGCTCCGTGCTCTGTTCCAGCTCCATCCTCACCCCTGGGGCCTCCGTTCTCTGCTCCAGCCCCATCCCGGGCACAACGCTGTCCCTGGGGGAACTGATGCCCTGCTCCAGCCGCATCTGCAAAGGCTCCCGGCTCCGCTCCAGCTCCATCCCCAGCCTCACACTGTCCCGGGGGGGCTCCAGCCCTGTCCTTGGGGGCTTCAGCTGCATCTCCAGGGGCTTCACGCTGTGCTCCAGCCCCATCCCCATACCGTCCCTGGGGCGATGGATGCTCTGCTCCAACCGCAAATCTGGAGGCTCCGTGCTCTGCTCCAGCTCCATTCTCACCCCCGGGGCCTCCGCTCTCTGCTCCAGCCGCATCTCCGAGGGCTCCCGGCTCCGCTCCGGCCCCATCCCCAGCCTCACGCTGTCCCTGGGGCGATGGATGCTCTGCTCCGGCTCCGGCCCGAGCGCCAGGGCCCCGCGGGGCGGCAGCAGCAGCGCCGGCAGCAGCAGCGGGAGCAGCGAGGCCGCGGTCGCTGTCCCGGTCCCGGTCCCGGCCCCGCGGCCCCGTCGCCGCCCGCCGCCCGCCGCCATCTTCGCGCGTCTGGAGGCAGCGGCGCGCGCGGAGCCACTTCCCCCCACCTCGGCTTAAAGGGGCAACGGCAGCGGGTGGGGCCCGCACAGAAGGGTGGAGGGAGGGAGAATAGGGAGAAAGGTGGACGCGGAGGAGGGAGCGTCGAGGTGTCCTCTAGGCAAGGGTTTTTCCCCCCAGGGAAGGAGGATGCAGAGGGTCGGGAGGCGCTAGGACTCGTTTAGGGGGTGTTAGAAACTAGGCGACGGAGGCATTTTGGGGAGAGGTAGTAGGAATTGAGGGGGTACAGGAACCTGGCGGGGAAGCGTTAGGACCCGGGGGGGGGTGTGGGCGGGCAATAGGACCTGAGGGAGAGGCTTTAGGACCCGACTGGGGCGGGGGGAGGGAGAGCAATAGGACCCGGCTTGCGGGGGGAGAGCATTAGGACCCGGCTTGGGGTGGGGGTGGGGGTGGCACTAGGACCCGGCTTGGGGTAGGGGTGGGGGAGCATTAGGACCCGGCTTGGGGTGGGGGGGGGTGGCACTAGGACCCGGCTTGGGGTAGGGGGGGAGCATTAGGACCCGCTGGGGTTGGGGGGGCACTAGGACCCGGCGGCGGTGGTGGGGGCACTAGGACCCGGCTGAGGAGGGGGCACTAGAACCCGGCTGGGGGGCACTAGGACCTGGGGGAGAGGCGTTAGGACCCGGCTGGGGCGTGGGGAGGAAGAGCTTTAGGATCCGGCTTGGGGGGGTGGGGGCACTAGGACCCGGCTGGGTCGTGATGGGATGGGGATGAGCACTAGGACCCGGCTGGGGAACACCAGGATCTATGCGGCACTAGGACCCGGGGGCACTAGGACCCTGGGGCGGGCCCTAGGACCTGGCTCGGCGCGGTCCCGACAGCTTTGAGGCATCTAGAACTACATTACCCATCACCCCTTGCGCCCCTCCAGTTCTCCCCCCCACCCCCTTTCCCCCAGTTGACAGGCGGGCGGGCGGGCGGCCAAGGGGGGAGGGGGGAGATGGGGATGAATGGGGGGGGTCCTGGGGGGGGTTTCCATGATGGGGGGTGCCATGGGATGAATGGGGGGTCCTGGGGGGGTGGGGGGGGGAGAGAGGTCGATGGGGGAGATGTGGGGGTCGGGGGGGGGGTCAATAGCGGGATGGGGAGAGCGACTGGGGGGGCGGGCGGGGTGGGGAAGGGGTGCAGGGGGGACATGGTGGGGGGTCGATGGGGATGAGTGGGGAGTCCAAGGGGGGCGGGGAGGGGGTCAGTGGGGAGCTGGGGGGGTCGATGGGATAAATGGGGGGGTCGGGGGGGATGGGGAGACCATAGGGAGGGGGGTCCAGGGAGAGATGAGGGGATGGATGGGGGGGGGAGATGGGGGGAAGGGAATCATGGGGATGGGGGGGGGCGGGGCGGAGCTGTCGGGGGGCGGGGGGGATCGATGGGGAGGGGCACGGGAGGGGCGGTGCTTTGAGGGGGTCGTGGGGGGCGGGGCGTGTCCGTGGGTCTGTCCGTCCGTGTGTCCGTCCCCGGGATGGCGGCGGGGCCGGGGCTGCGGGCGGCGCTGTGGCTGGCGGCGCTGTGGGCGCTGCGGGCCGAGCAGACCGAGGAGCACCTCAAACGGGAGCACTCGCTCTCCAAGCCCTACCAGGGTGAGCGGAGCCCGGCACACCCTGCCCCCCTTTCCCCCCTTTCCTCCTTCCCCCCTTTCCTCCTTCCCCCCTTTCCTCCTTCCCCCCTTTCCTCCTTCCCCCCTTTCCTCCTTCCCCCCTTTCCTCCTTCCCCCCTTTCCTCCTTCCCCCCTTTCCTCCTTCCCCCCTTTCCTCCTTCCCCCCTTTCCTCCTTCCCCCTTTCCTCCTTCCCCCCTTTCCTCCTTCCCCTCTCCCCCTCTTCCCCTCCCCCCTCTCCCCCCTCCATTTCCCTCCCCTTCCCCCCTTATTTCCCTCCCTATTTCACCCTTTCCCCCCTCTTTCCTAGTTCCCATTTCCTATTTCTCTCCCTATTTCCTCCTTCCCTCCCCCCTCTCCCTCCCCCCTCTCCCTCCCCCCTTGATTCCCCCTTTTCCCCATTCCAGTTCCCCCATTTCCTCTCTCCCCCATTTCCCCGCTCCATTTCCCTCCCCTTCCCCCCTTTTTTCTCTCCTTATTTCACCCTTCCCCCCCCCCCCAATTCCCTTTTCCTATTCCCCCATCTTTCCCTCTTCCCCCCCATTTCTCCAGTTTCCCACCCCCTGCTCCCCCCTCATCCTCTCCTCACTCTCCCCTCCCTGTTCTCCCCCCCTTACCCCCAGTTCCCTTTGCTTCTTTTTCCCCATATTCCGCCCCGTATTCCCCCCTTTTCCGCCTTTTCCCCCTTCCCCCCATTCCTCCCTTTTCCTCCCTTTTCCGCCCTTTTCCCCATTCCAGTTCCCCCATTTTCCCCTTTCCCCCCTTTCCCCTCTCCATTTCCCTCCCCCCAGTCTCCCAATTCCCTTTTCCCCAGTTCCCAGTTCCCATTTCCCCTTTCCCCAATTCCCATTTCCCATTTCCAATTTCCCTCCCTATTCCCCCCTCTTCCCCAGTTCTCATTTCCCCCTTCCTCCCCTCTTCCCCAGTTCCTGTTTCCCATTTCCCCCTTCCCCCGTCTCTCCCAGTTCCCATTTCCCTCCCTATTCCCCCCTCTTCCCCAGTTCTCATTTCCCCAATTCCTGTTTCCCGTTTCCCCCTTCTCCCCTCTCTTCCATTTCCCGTTTTCCTCCCTATTCCCCCCTTTCCCCAGTTCTCATTTCCCACTTCCCGCTTTCCTCCCTCTCTCCCAGTTCCCATTTCCCTTCTTATTCCCCCCTTTCTCCCAGTTCCCATTTTCTCAGTTCTCATTTTCCATTTCCCCCTTTCCCCCTTCTCCCCTTTCCCCAGTTCCCATTTCCCTTTCCCCCCTCTCTCCCAGTTCTCATTTCCCAGTTCCCTCCCTATTCCCCCTCTCTCTCCCAGTTCCCCGTTCCCTCTTTCCCCAATTCCTATTTCCCATTTCCCTCCTTATTCCCCCCTCTTCCCCAGTTCTCATTTCCCCAATTCCCGTTTCCCATTTTCCCCTTCCCCCCTCTCTCCCATTTCCCATTTTCCTCCCTATTCCCCCCTTTCCCCGGTTCTCATTTCCCATTTCTCTCCTTATTCCACCCTCTTCCCCAGTTCCCATTTCCCCAATTCCTGTTTCCCATTTCCCCCTTCCACCCTCTCTCCCATTTCCCTCCCTATTCCCCCCTCTTCCCCAGTTCCCCTTTCCCCAGTTCTCATTTCCCATTTCCCTTCTTATTCCTCCCTCTCTCCCAGTTCCCATTTCCCTTCTTATTCCCCCCTCTCTCCCAGTTCCCATTTTCTCAGTTCTCATTTTCCATGTCCCCCCGTCTCCCATTTCCCTCCCCATTCCACCCTCTCTCCCAGTTCCCGTTTCCCCTTTCCCCAGTTCCCATTTCCCTTTCCCCCCTCTCTCCCGGTTCCCGTTTCCCCTTCCCCGCTCCGGGTGCCGGCACCGAGTGTGGTTGTCCCCGCAGGCGTTGGTGCCGCCAGCTCGGGGCTGTGGGACCTGCAGGGGAACGCGATGGTGATGCCGCAGCACATCCGCCTCACGCCCGACCTGCAGAGCAAGCAGGGGGCCCTGTGGAACCGAGTGGTGAGGGGGACGGGGGCTTTGGGGGGGCCAAGAGGGTGGGAGGAGGCTTTGGAGGGGGCCAAGAGGGTTGCCTGCATCTAAAATCATGAAATCATGGAATGGGTTGGGTTGGAAGGGACATCCAAGCCCATCCAGTTCCACAGACAGGGACACCTCCCCCTGGATCAGGGGCTCCAAGCCCCATCCAACCTGGCCTTGAACCCCTCCAGGGATGGGGCAGCCACCTCTGCTCTGGGAAACCTCTCCCAGCAAAACATTTCTTCCCAAGATCTCATCTCGATCCCTCTCACATCCCGACTTCTCTTGCAGCCGTGTTACCTGCGGGACTGGGAGATGCAGGTGCATTTTAAGATCCACGGGCAAGGCAAGAAAAACCTGAACGGGGACGGCTTCGCCATCTGGTACACCAAGGACCGCATGCAGCAAGGTAAAACCCTCGCAGGAGCTGCTGGGGCCAAGGGAGGAGGTGTTTGTTGGGGCTGGGGACCAAGGGAGAAGGTGTTTGTTGGGGCTGGGGACCAAGGGAGAAGGTGTTTGTTGGGGCTGGGGACCAAGGGAGAAGGTGTTTGTTGGGGCTGGGGACCAAGGGGGAGAAGGTGTTTGGGGGTGGGGACCAAGGGGGAGAGAAGGTGTTTGAGGGTGGGGACCAAGGGGGAGAGAAGGTGTTTGGGGTTGGGGACCAAGGGGGAGAGAAGGTGTTTGGGGTTGGGGACCAAGGGGGAGAGAAGGTGTTTGGGGTTGGGGACCAAGGGGGAGAGAAGGTGTTTGGGGTTGGGGACCAAGGGGGAGAGAAGGTGTTTGGGGTTGGGGACCGAGAAGGGGAGAACGTGTTTGGGGTTGGGGACCGAGAAGGGGAGAACGTGTTTGGGGTTGGGGACCAAGGGGGAGAAGGTGTTTGGGGTTGGGGACCGAGAGGGAGAGAAGGTGTTTGGGGTTGGGGACCAAGAAGGAGAGAAGGTGTTTGGGGTTGGGGACTGAGAAGGGGAGAAGGTGTTGGGGTTGGGGACCAAGGAGAAGGAATTTTGGTTGGAAATGCCTGCCTGGCCTTGCCACCCTTATTCCGAGCTTCTCCTTCCTTTAGGACCTGTCTTTGGAAGCAAGGATAACTTCCTGGGCCTGGGTGTGTTTGTGGACACCTACCCGAATGAGGAGAAGCAGCAGGAGGTGAGCTAGAGAGGACAAACGGGACCGTGCCTGCGGCGTACGGCTCGCGTCGTTGCGAATGCAGCTCTTAATTGGTGCAGCGTGATCTTCTTTGAGCTGAATCGGGGACCAAACATCATTGCGCCTCCTCCTCGTGCCTCGTTCTCCTCCCTAGCGAGGCAATAACTGGACTCGATGATCCAGTGGGTCTTGAGGCTTCTCCTGCTCTCAGGGATGCAGTGTGGCTCTGCCTCTTTGAAGACCTGGCTCAAGGTCTGGGTGTTCCAGAGGTTCCTGTTGGTTGCTTGGGGTTCGTTCATGTCCATTCCTGGGAATAAGGGAGCGCAGAGGCAGTTAAACCCGAGAAATAGATGGAACAGAACCATAGGATGGTTTGGATTGGAAGAGACCTTTACATGTCATCCAGTCCAACCCTCCTGCAGGAGCAGGGACATCTCCACCTGGGTCAGGCTGCTCCAAGCCCCATCCAACCTGGCCCAAGATCTCGTCTCAATCTCCCCTCTTGAAACTGAAAACCATTCCCCTTTGTCCTGTCACTGCACTCCTTGATCCAAGAGCCTCTCCCCAGCTTTCCTGCAGCCCCTCTCTGTACTGGAAGCGGCTCTAAGGTCTCCCTGGAGCCTTCTCCTCCCCAGGCTGAACAACCCCAACTCTCAGCCTGTCCTCATACAGGAGGTTCTCCAGCCCTTGGATCATCTCCGTGGCCTCCTCTGGAGTCCCTTTGACAGCTCCATGTCTTTCCTGTGCTGAGGACTCCAGAGCTGGATGCTGTTTCATGACTCCAAACCCAAAGCTGGATCCTTTCTTCCAGCTTCCCCTAAAAAATAGGTGCTGTTTTACCCCAGGACCTTGGTGCCAAACCCCAGCGCCTGCAGGACCCGCGTTGTCCTGGGGAGAGAGATGAAGGATACAGTCAGGATGCCCCCTGACCTTAGAGCTGCCGAGCAAATGTTAACTCTCAGCTTTTGTTCAAACATCCCAACCAGCCGGCGCGGGCACCGGGCTGGACTTTGTGCTCGTAAAAGACCTTCCCGATCCCCCTGGCGCTGCGTTACCGGATCAGCGTGGTTTGGATGGATCCTGTTGATGTGCAGGGTGGCAGCTCTGCTTTTGTGGGGTAAAGGGATGCACGACGGGTCTTAATTAGAAGAAATCATCAGTGGAAGGTGGGCGTCTGCAACCCGAGGGCACTGCCCTTGTCTGGCCAAGCACCGAGGAAGGGAAGTGATGGAGAAATGCTGCTCGGCCGGTTGCTGTAACGGTGTGTGGGGTCATGGCCGCTTTCTCTCGCCTTTAAAAGGATAAAATAAGTGTCTTTTTCTCAAGGGAAGAGGGGCAGGTTAGCTGGGGGTCCTGGGGAGCGCTTGTGGCCGTTGTGTTCCCTGTAGGGCGCTGGCTTTGGGGTGAACAAGCTGCTGTGCAGCGAGGAGGAGAAACGCCACCACGCTCCACGTGGTTTCCTATCTGTGTGTCCTGGGATTCGTCACCAAACGCCTAAGCCTCTCTGCGCTTGGGTCTCCTCTGGGGAGGAAGCTTCCAGGTTAATGCTAAACTCCGGTCTGTGACCGTCTTGCTTCTGTGCTCTTTCTTGCTTTGCGTTAACCCTGGACTGGCAGGCTCAGAAGAGGAGGTACAGCCCGGGAAACCAGGTACCTGCTCCTTGCTGACCTACCCGTTCCCAACCTGTGGGGTTCCGCTTTGGCTCGCAGTCGAGGAATTCCCTCCTCTGAGCTCCAAAAATATCCTGGTGTGAGCCCATAAATCCCAGTGTGAGCTGGGAGAGACTGCATGGAAAAATCCCAGTGTGAGCTGGGGGAGGCTGCGTGGAAACCAGCTCTCCTGCATCCCAGGTGTTTGAGGGCTGGGGATGGAGCGGGGTTGTGATGTTGTCTTGTTGAGGCAGGTTCTTGGAGGGGATGAAGGAGTTTGGGGTCCGTGAGCCGCCCCAGGCCGTGTAGGCAGGCGGCAGAGCCGAGCCGCGGCGAGCAGGGCAAAGAGCAGGAACTCACTGCTGGCTTTTCCCACCTCACAGCGCGTCTTCCCCTACATCTCGGCCATGGTGAACAACGGCTCCCTCACCTACGACCACGACCGGGATGGGCGGCCGACGGAGCTGGGGGGCTGCACGGCCATGGTGCGCAACCTCAACCACGACACCTTCCTGGTGATCCGCTACGTCAAGAGGAGGCTGACGGTGAGTGCCACGCGCCGGGGCAGGGCAGGCGGTGGTGCCGTGCCGGGGGCTAAGGAAACACCTTCTTCCTCAGGTCTTGATCGATATCGACGGTAAACACGAGTGGCGAGACTGCATCGACGTGCCAGGCGTGCACTTGCCCCGCGGCTACTACTTTGGGACATCTTCTGTCACCGGAGACCTGTCAGGTACCACCCTGGGGTCCCCAGTGTCCTTTCCCAAGCAGCTCTGGCAACTCCTGTGCAGCTTTGGGGCCCTGGAGGTGCCGCTTGGAACCTGGTGGGGCTTACGGAATGGTTTGGGTTGGAAAGGGACATCAAAGCCCATCCAATTCTCAGCCCCTGCCATGGGCAGGGACACCTCCCACTGGATCAGGAGCTCCAAGCCCCATCCAACCTGGCCGTCCAGGGATGGGGCAGCCACCACTGCTCTGGGCAACCTGGGCCAGGCCCTCCCCACCCTCACAGAGCAACATTTCTTCCTAAGATCTTGTCTCCATCTCCCCTCTTCCAGCTGAAAACCATTCATAGAATCACCAGGTTGGAAAAGACCCACTGGATCATCGAGTCCAACCGTTCCCATCAATCACTAACCCATGTCCCTCAGCACCTCGTCCACCCGTCCCTTAAACCCCTCCAGGGAAGGGGACTCAACCCCCTCCCTGGGCAGCCTCTGCCAGGGACCAATCACCCTTTCCATGAAAAATTTTTTCCTAATGTTCAGCTTGACCCTCCCCTGGTGGAGCTTGAGGCCATTCCCTCTCGTCCTGTCCCCTGTCCCTTGGGAGAAGAGCCCAGCTCCCTCCTCTCCACAACCTCCTCTCAGGGAGTTGCAGAGAGCAATGAGGTCTCCCCTCAGCCTCCTCTTCTCCAGGCTAAACACCCCCAGCTCTCTCAGACGCTCCTCGCAATCCTTGTTCTCCAGCCCCTTCCCCAGCTTCGTTGCTCTTCTCTGGACTCGCTCCAGAGCCTCAACATCCTTCTTGTGGGGAGGGGCCAGAACTGACCCCAGGATTCAAGGAGCGGTCTCAGCAGGTCTCCCCTTGTCTTGTCACTATGAGAAGCATGTGAGGACCGTTCCATGCTTTAAGCATCCTTGAGCTGTGAGCTGGAGCCTTTTATTTCTTCTTGCAGCGACTCCTGAGGAGCCAAAAGCCCAGTCTGATGTTGCTCCCCCGAGTGCTTTGTGCAGCACTTCCCATTTTCCTCGAGCTCCCTGCGGGGCCACAGTCTGACCTCTCTTAATGGCTTGGTGGTATTTGCTCAGCTGCAGGGTTTGTCTCCAAAACTGCCCTGGGAGGAGTGAAAACAGGATGAGCATTTTAAAAAAATCTCCTGTACTCTCATAGAATCCCTAGGCTGGAAAAGACTTTTGAGATCATTGAGTCCAGCCGTCACTGTCCATGACTAAACCAGATCCCTGAGCACCTCATCTGCCCGTCTTTTAAACATCTCCAGGGACAGGGACTCCACCACCTCCCTGGTGAAGGAATTTTTCATAATATCTAATCTAAACCTGCCCTGGTGCAGCTCAAGGCCATTTCCTCTCATCCCATCCCTTGTGACTTGGGAGCAGAGCCCAGCACCCACCTCACCACAACCTCCTCTCCAAGAGCTGCAGAGAGTGATGAGGTCTCCCCTCAGCCTCCTCTTCTCCAGTATAAACACCCCCAGGTCCCTCAGCTGCTCCCACAACTCCTGTTCTTCAGCCCCTTCCCAGCTCCGTTCCCTTCTCCGGACGCGCTCCAGTGCCTCAAGGTCCTTCTTGGAGTGAGGGACCCAAAACTGAACCCAGGATTCGAGATGCGGTCTCACCAGTGCCAAGTCCAGGGGGACAATCCCTTGGCCCATGGATCCAGCCTTGTTCATTCCCCCTGTAGATCCTTCCTGCCCTCCATCCATGGATCCAGCCTTGTTCATTCCCTCTGTAGATCCTTTGTGCCCTCCATCCATGGATCCAGCCTGGCCAGGTCCCTCTGTAGATCCTTCCTGCCCTCCATCCATGGATCCAGCCTTGTTCATTCCCTCTGTAGATCCTTCCTGCCCTCCTTCCATGGATCCAGCCTGGCCAGGTCCCTCGGCAGAGCCTTCCTGCCCTCCAGCAGATCCACACTCCCTCCCAATTCTCCAGGCTAAACAAGGGTTATGAGGAGCGCCTAGGGGACCTGGGGGTGTTCAGCCTGGAGAAAAGGAGGCTGAGAGGAGACCTCATTGCTCTCTGCAGCTTCTGAAAAGAGGTTGTGGTGAGGTGTGTGCTGCGCTCTGCTCCCAAGAAACTAGCAAAAGGATGAGAGGTGAATGGCCTCGAGTTGCACGGGGGCAGGTTCAGGTTGGAGATTAGGGAACATTTCATTATTGTAGGGGCTCTCGGGCACCGGAACGGCTGCCTGAGGAGGTGGTTGAGTTCCTGTCCCTGGAGGAATTCAAAAGATGAGTGGATGAGGTGCTCAGGGATGGTTCAGTAGCAGACAGGGACAGTTGGACTCGATCTCAAAGGTCTTTTCCAACTAAATGATTCTATGATTCCATGAACTGGCTTTTGCCGAGAGCTAAAACCAAAGCCCTCTGCCTTTCCTCAGCGTAAAACCTCTCTTCTGGTGCTGCTCAAGGTGCTGCGAGGCCTGATGTTCCCCTGCTGTGCCTCTTTCAGCAAGTTTTAAGCCCGATTTGAGTTGTGCCTCTACAAAAGCGCATTGATGGCCAGTGTCTGGGCCCATTGTTGGCTCCAACAAAAGTTCCTTTTCCTTTTCCCTCTCAGCTCGGCACGGGGGGAGCAGAATGCTTGCCCTGTCCCACTTTGCTGCTCCATCAGGAGAAGGCAGCAGGGCCACGTGAGGCTAACACGTTCCCTTCGGGCAGCCTAGTGCTTTCGAGTCAGATGATTTCTGGGTCTGAGCTCTTGTTTTTAAGTAGCTTAAAGGTTCCTCTTGGCTGAGGGCCCTGCTGGGGTGCGATGCTCAGCCCAGTGCGGTGCAAACGCGAGGTCTTCCCCCTTGGGAGGGAGAACCGGCGCCGTTTCATCTGGTGAGAACGTCTCACGGTGCTGCCTGTGGCGCTGGGATCCCTGCCCAGAGCTGGATTTATTGAACACGTTTCTGCTCTGCTTCCAGACAACCACGACATCATTTCGCTGAAGCTTTACCAGCTGACGGTGGAGCGGACGCCAGAGGAGGACAAGCGGGACAGAGAAGTCTATCTGCCGGTCGTGGACAACCTGAAGCTGCCGGGAAGTGAGTAGGAGGCTCTGGGATCGAGCAGGGGAAGGTGGGACTGGTAGGGATTGGGGAGAGACTCGCAGGGTTGTGGAGTCGTGATCCTTGTGGAGCATCATCTCGCCAGCAAACGAGGGGAGACCTCATTGCTCTCTACAACTCCCTGAAAGGAGGTTGTGGAAAGGAGGGAGCTGGGCTCTTCTCCCAAGGGACAGGGGACAGGACGAGAGAGAATGGCCTCAAGCTCCACCAGGGCAGGTTCAGGCTGGACATCAGGAAAAAGTTTTTTATGGAAAGGGTCATTGGGCACCGGCCGAGGCTGCCCAGGGAGGGGGTTGAGTCACCTTCCCTGGAGGGGTTTAAGGGACGGGTGGACGAGGCGCTGAGGGACATGATTTAGTGATTGATGGAAATGGTTGGACTTGATGATCCAGTTGGTCTCTTCCAACCTGGTGATTCTATGATTCAGACCAGCTGAGCTCCAGCTGGAATGGAGAGGTCCATGCCCTGTTCCTCCCATTGTGTCCTCTCCGGTCACACCATGTGCTGATGCGCTGGAAGCTCATGGAGGTTTGAACCTTGACGGTGTCACCTCCCCTCCAGAAATCCCATCACAGCCACATCTGTGAGCCCTTAGTGTGCCCTGAGGTCTTGTGGCTCCAGCCTGTGCGATGAGCTGGGCCTGGAAGCTTTGGGAAGCCAAACCCTGGCCTGTGGGGTTACTGGTGTGTTGGGAAGTGGGGGGGCTAAACCCCCCCCGAGCAGGCAAATCTCAGCTGGGTTTTGGGGCGCTGGGGACTCACAGGCTGCTTTTCTTCCTTCATCCCTCAGTGGAGGCGCCGCTGGAGCCCATGAGCGGCCTGGCTCTCTTCTTGATTGTCTTCTTCTCCCTTGTTGCCATCGTTTTCGCCATCGTCATTGGAATCATCATCTACAACAAGTGGCAGGAGCAGAGCCGGAAACACTTCTATTGACTTGGGCAAGCCCGGGGTGGCCCGTTGCTAGTCCTTGCTAGCCACCTCCTGGCTCCCACCCATCCCGCACTGGCCAGGGCGTGACGGGCCGCAGCGGGGACCCTCGTGTCCTCCCGCAAACCCCAACGGGGACGGCTGCTGCTTCTCGTCGGGCTCCAGAACTCTCCTGCTGTTCCCGGTGGGAGCAGAGCGCTGCGGGGCTGGACTCGCTGCCCCCGATGGATCTTTGAGCGGAGGCTGAGGTGTGTGTGGGACGCTGGCTGTGCTGAGCCGTCTGCGCCATGCGGGGAGCCCGAACGTGGGTAGGAGTCACCCCCTTGGTGAAATCCCAGCTGCTTTCCTCACCAACCTCCCCCCGTAACCACTCACAGCATTACCGTAACCCTCACAACCCCTCGTCTCGAGTGGTTTCACGTCCAGGAGGGATTTTTCTAAGCTGCTTGTTCTGCTCCAGCTGTTTTCTGTTGCTTGCCTTGGGCTGTCTGTAGAGACTGGCCAGCTTTGCCTCGTAATTCAAATCCCAATTCCCTGTCCTGCCCGTTGCTGCGTTTTGGGGCCAAGGAGGCCGATGGTTTTTGCTGGTGGAGCTGGGAACCTGCCTGGCTGCCAGGCTGAGCCCTTGGCGAGCGGCTGGTTCTCCCTCCAGCGCCGACCCGGGGCTGGAACGCTGCGTTCCCAGCCTTTACTAACCATTTGCTGCTGCCTCTCGGGGCCTGTCCCCGCTCCGGAGGGTCTCTGCCCAGCATCCCGCTGCCTCCACGCGTCTCCCGTGGCGCCACGGCCTCCTTTGCATGTCGTGTTGTGGCTTCTGGCAGCGTCCCCGGGGTCGATTCCCTTGCCTCTCGCTGCCTTTCAGGGAGTCGGGGTTTACTCCTACCTCAGTGACTGCTTTGGTCAATGATTTCTCTTGCCCGTCGGCGCAGCCGCCTTTGCCCCCCGGGGAGCCCATCGCTCGCTCACAGAAATCCCGAAGGGAGCCAGGAGAGCGAGGTCTCCAGTCACTTTGTCCCAGGGGAGTCTTATAGTGGCTCTGGGAACATCAGGAAGGCAAATTTGTTACCCCACAACCCCCGTCCCTGCCAGCGCTCTCCTTCCCTGTGTCCTGGGGCGTCACATCCGTGCCCCATGGCTTTCCGGGGGCCCCGGGAGATTCCCCACGAGGGTCCAGGCTGGACACACACGCGTGCCTGGACTATTTTTTACCAGGATGCTGTCACCGGGGCGGGTGGGAGCTTTATTCCAAGGGAATAAAGGAGATCTGGGGGGGTTGCTTGGCCTCTTTTTGCCCCGTAACCCAGAAGGAAAGGTGTGAGCCTCTCCCTGGAGCTGGAACTGGTGTCTTGGAATAAACATTGGTGTGTGTGTGTGTGAGATGTGGCCGTGCTCCTTGTCACCTCCAGGGACCCTGGATGCAGCTTTTCCTCCTCAAGGTGATGCTGTCAAGCGCCGCAGGGAGTTGGGGGCTGTGTCCCAGTGCCACGGGTCTTTGAAGCCCTTAGGTGCAGCATTTCCTCCCCAAAGTGAAGCTGTGAAGTGCTGTGGGTCTTCAGAGACCCTGGATGTAGCTTTTCCTCCCCAAACTGGTAGCCCTGTAGGGAGTCTGGGGCTGTGTCCCAGTACCATGGGGCTCTGAGGCCCCTGGATGCAGGTTTTTCTCCCCAAAGTGATGCTGTTGAGCGCCGTAGGGAGTTGGAGGTCGTGTCCCAGGGCTGTGGGTCTTTGAAGTCCTTGGATGCAGCGTTTCCTCCCCCAAGTGAAGCTGTTGAGCACCAGAGCGGGTCAGGGGCCGTGTCCCAGTGCTAGAATGAGTTTGGGCTCGTGTCCCAGTGCCGTGGCGCTCTGAGGCCCCTGGATGCAGCGTTTCCTCCCCAAAGTGATGCTGTCAAGTGCTGTACGGAGTCAGGCAGCCACATCCCAGGGCCGTGGGTCTTCAAAGCCCCTGGATGCAGCGTTTCCTCCCCAAACTGGTGCTGTCGAGCCCTGTAGGGAGTCTGGGACTGTGTCTCAGTACCATGGGGCTCGGAGGTCCCTGGATGCAGCTTTTCCTCCCCCAGGTGATGCTGTCGAGCACCAGAGCGGGTTAGGGGCCGAGTCCCAGTGCCAGAATGAGTTTGGGTTCATGTCCCATTGCCGTGGGGCTCCGAGGCCCCTGGAAGCAGCGTTTTCTCCCTGAAGAGATGCTGTCGAGCACCTCAGTGAGCTGTGTCTCGGTGCCACAGGGCTCCCCAAACTGCAGTAGCCCCTTTGCCCCCCAATCCCAGCCCACGGAGCCGGGGATGAGGCTTTTTCCACTCCTGGATGTGGCTTTATTAAAGAGGTGATGCCGGAGGGTCGATCTCCCCGCGGATGGTGGCACTCATGGTCTATCAGCTGCGGGATGCTTGGCGCCACCAAGGTGCAAACTCTCGAGAGGGTCAACCAGCTTCATGGCCAGATAACCCTGCAAGGAGGGCGAGAGGGAGCTCGGGGCGGGCTCTGCAGGCGAGGATGGGGGTTCTGGGGGTGCCCGCGCCCCTCACTCACCGGAGTGGAGTAGAGGAAGGTGAGGAGCAGAGCGAGGAGCATCCCCAGGGCCAAGGCCAGGCAGAGGCGGCAGCGGTTTTGGCGCCAGATGCTGTAGCGCAGGGTGCGCAGCGGAGCCTGCAGCCACAGGACCGACGTCTCCGGCCGCCTGCAAAGGGACGCGGGCATCAGGGACCCCTTGTAGCCACCTTCTTGTCACCCCGCGGGGACGAGCTGCTCGCCCCAGGGACTCACACGGGCGCCGGGAGCGTTGGGTACATGTTGGGATCCTCTCGACCTTTCCCCACCGGCCGCTCTTCCGCCTCCTTCGCCGTCAGCACCTCCAGGCTCAGCTCCAGTTTACCCTGGAGGGGATGATGAGTGGGAAAGGGGGGGCGCAGGATTTGTCCCCCCAGCCCCGGTGTCCCCCACTTACCGAGAGGCGCCGCGTGTTGCCCTCCTGCACGGTGCAGGCCCACCAGCCCCTCGCCCGTCGCTGGCGGAAAAGGGAGAAGCGGGAGGGGAGCTGCGCCCCCCACCAGCACCAGGGGCTTTTGGGGGTCCCTTGTGGCTCCGCGCTGCAGTCCTGGGCGCGCGGGGCTGGCCGCGGCAGCCTGGTGAGCTCCAGCTCCACCGTGCCTGCAGGGGAGAGCCAAGGTGATGGGTGCTCCCCATCAATTGTGGGTGCCCCTATCACCCATGGGTGCTCCCCATCAATTGTGGGTGCCCCCATCACCCATGGGTGCTCCCCATCGATTGTAGGTGCCCCCCATCACCCACGGGTGCTCCCCAACACCTGTAGGTGCTCCTCATTACTCATATGTGCTCCTACCACTTGTGGGTGCCCCCCATCACCCATAGGGGCTCCCCATTACTCGTACATCCTCCCTGTCCCCTGTGGGTGCTTCCTACTACTTCTGGGTGCTCCCCATCACTTTACGGGTGCCCCCATCAATTGTGGGTGCCCCTATTACCCATGGGTGCTCCCCATCAATTGTGGGTGACCCCATCATCCGTGGGCGCTCCCCATCACCTGTAGGTGCTCCCCATTACTCATATGTGCTCCCTGTTACCCATGGGTGCTCCCCACCACTTGTGGGTGCTTCCCATCACCCATGGGCGCTCCTCAACACTTGTGGGTGCTCCTTGTCATCCATGGGTGCCCCCCATAACCGCTCGTGGGTGTCCTCCACTATCTGTGGGTGCCCCCAAGCTTGTGGGTGCTCCCTATCCCCCGCGGGTGCTTCCCGTCACTTGTGGGTGCTCCCCGCCCTGGAAAATAGGTGGAAAACGGGGTCTCACCCAGAAAATCATCAGCTGAAAACTTGTCGTTGTCCCACACTTGGAGGATGAGTTTGGGGGGCACCTTCAGCACCGTCTCGTCCAGGCTCCAGAAATGCTCCTGCCGTGGCGGGGAGGAGAGAGAGGTGTCAACTTTGTCCCCCGGGTGTCCCCAGCCCCAAAAAAAACCCATCCCCGGGGTGTCCCTCGCCTTCTGGGGCAGGACGCAGAGCTGCTCGGCCACCAGGTACTCGAAGGAGAAGACGAATCGCCAGTTGAAGTTCCCTTCGCCCTGCAGCGAGCGGTAATGAACGTCTGTCCTCTGCCGCTGCTCCTCCATTCCCTCCAGCCACCTGGAGTGAGGGGACAAGGGGGGTTCCCCAGGGCTCAGGGCTGGCTCCAGCCCTGGTCAGTGTCTTTATCAATGACCTGGATGAAGGCATCGAGGGCACCCTGAGCAAGTTTGCGGATGACACTGAGCTGGGTGGAAGCTGGATCTGCTGGAGGGCAGGGAGGCTCCAAAGGGATCTGAACAGGCTGGATCCATGGGCTGAGACCAACGGCAGGAGGTTTAACAAGGCCAAATGGCGGGTCCTGCACTTGGGGCACAACAACCCTGAGCAGCTCCAGACTAGGAGAAGTCTGGCTGGAAACTGCCTGGAGGAGAAGGACCTGGGGGTGTTGGTTGAACAGGAGCCAGCAGGGGCCCAGGGGGCCAAGAAGGCCAAGGGCATCTTGGCTTGGATCAGACACGGCGTGGCCAGCAGGGCCAGGGAGGTTCTTCTCCCTCTGGACTCGGCCCTGGGGAGACCGCTCCCCGAATCCTGGGGTCAGTTCTGGCCCCTCACCACAAGAAGGATGTTGAGGCTCTGGAGCGAGTCCAGAGAAGAGCAATGAAGCTGGTGAGGGGGCTGGAGAACAAGGATTGCGAGGAGCGGCTGAGAGAGCTGGGGGTGTTTAGCCTGGAGAAGAGGAGGCTGAGGGGAGACCTCATTGCTCTCTGCAACTCCCTGAGAGGAGGTTGTGGAGAGGAGGGAGCTGGGCTCTTCTCCCAAGGGACAGGGGACAGGACGAGAGGGAATGGCCTCAAGCTCCACCAGGGGAGGGTCAGGCTGGACATCAGGAAAAAGTTTTTTATGGAAAGGGTGATTGGTCCCTGGCAGAGGCTGCCCAGGGAGGGGGTTGAGTCCCCTTCCCTGGAGGGGTTTAAGGGACGGGTGGACGAGGTGCTGAGGGACATGGGTTAGTGATTGATGGGAGTGGTTGGACTCGATGATCCAGTGTGTCTTTTCCAACCTGGTTATTCTACGATTCTATGATTCTATGACAGTATCACCGTTCTCCCCAGCCCTGTGTCACCTCCTTGGCATGGTGGCACTGTTGGTCTCGCTCACCCAGTGACGTAGATGTCGCTCATCCGCTCACCAAGCAGGTTGACGTCCACCAGGTCCACGTCCTGCGTGTTCCAGACCACGCAGCGCAGCTCATACCTAGAAGAGGGGGGGCACGAGGACGTGTCACCTTCCCCCCCAGGGTGTCCCTGTCCCCGTGGAGGGGCCTGGGCGTGTGCTCACCTCTGGGGCTTGCGGGGGGTGATGTCCACAGCGGGGCCGGGGGGCCCGAGGCTCGCAGGGAAGACGTCCACCCACATCTGCACCTTGCCCTGGGTGACGTGCAGGGAGGCTGGAATCTGCGCTTGGCCCCACGGGTCCTGTCACCCCACCCTGGTGTCCCCTCCATCTCCTCTAGGGTCCCCATCACTCCCTGACCCAGCATTCCTCCCTGCCCTGTGGTCCCTCCTTGTCACCCATGAGTCCCCAGCACCCTACCCTGTGGTCCCTCCATCTCCCCTGAGGTCCCCATAACTGCCCCCAGGGTTCCTGTCACCCCCATACCCTGAGGTCCCATCAACCCGGGGTCCCCATCACCCTCCATGGGGTCCCTGTCACCCCAAGGTCCTCTTGCCCTGTCACCCCCCATACCCAAGGTCCCATCACCCTGGGGTCCCCACCAACCACCATGGGGTCCTTGTCCCCACCAACCACCATGGGGTCCTTGTCCCCCTGTCACTCCCCATATCCAAGGTCCCATCTGAGGTCCCCATCACCCCCTCCAGGCTCCCAGTCACGCCAAGGTCCTCATCCCCCTGTCCCTTCCCATCCCTCAAGGTCCCATCACCCTGGGGTCCCTCCCTGGCCACGTCCCTGTCCCCGCAGGCTCTGGGTCCCTGTCCCCACCTGCTCCAGCCCGGGCTGGGCGCTGTTGTAGAGGGTGCGGGTTTCGAGGTGCTCGGGGACGAGGTGGCAGGCGTGGAGCACGTGCAGGGCGAGGCGCTCGCGGGGCGCCCCAGGGTGCTGGTGTCTGGGGGGGCCGCTTTCTGCAAGGCCAAGCCAGGGCACAGGGTCTAGGACCCCCCAGAAACCCCTAGATCCCTTCAGACCCCCCCCAAACCCCCTCACACCACCCCCAGATGCCCCCAGGCCACCACTCACCAAAGTGGCTGAGGAGGAAGGTTTGGTCCCCAAAGGTGACGGCGGTGCCCTCGGCGCTGAACTCAGGTGCCGGGAGCCCTCGGGTGCGAGCAAAGCGTTCCAGTTCCTGACTGGGGGGCAACTGGTCCCTCCAGCGGCCAGGGCCAGCGCTGTGGGGACAGCGGGAGGGCTGGGGGCTGCGGTGTCCTGGGTGTCACCACCCCAGCGTGGTCCCCATCTCCCTGTGCCACCTCGGTCCCCTGTGCCCAACCCCATTCTCAGCTTCTTGTGCCTCCTTGCATCTATCTCCACCCCATAACCATCTCACCTCCACCCCTGTTCCCACCCCATCCTCATCTCCTCAGCTTCCCTGTCACCCCAAGGTCCTCGTTCCCCTGTCACTCCCATACCCCAAGGTCCCATCTGAGGTCCCCATCAAGGTCCTCTTGCCCTGTTATCCCCCCATACTAAAGGTCCTATCAACCTGGGGTTCCCACCACCCTCCATGGGGTCCTCCTACCCCTGTCACCCCCTCTATCCCAAGGTTCCATCACCCTGGGGTCCCTCCCTGGCCACATCCCTGTCCCCTGAGGCTCTCAATCCCCATCCCCATGTCTCCACCTCATCGCCTGAGTGTCCCTGTGCCACCTCCCATGCCTGTCACTGTGCCAACCCCATCCCACCTTGTCCCTGTCCACTCCGTTGCTGTCTGCATGGATCCACCCCACCGCCCTGGGCCACCCCTATTCCCACCTCCTCGTGCCCATCCCTGTCCCCATCCTGTCCCCATCCTCCTGTGTCACCCCTGTTCCCCTATCCCCAACCCCTTGTCCCCACTTGTGTCCTCTCCCACCCCACCCCTAAGTCCATCCTATTCCCATCTCGTGTCCATCCTTCTCCTCATCCTGTTCCCATTCTGTCCCCATCCATTCCCCATCTCCCTGTGACACCCCTGTCCCCATCCTGTCCCCATTTCCCCTGTGCCACCCCTGTCCCCATCTCCTTGTGCCCTTCGTGTCCCTATCTCCTCGGGCCAACATCTCCCTGTGCTCACCCTGTTTCCACCTCCTCATCCCCATCCTGTCCCCATCACCTCACACCCCCTCCTGGCCTCAGGACGGTGCCCCCTGATGTCCCCAGCTCCCCGATGTCCCCATCCCCAGGGACACCCACGTGCGGTAGAGGGCTGGCAGCCCGCAGTGGGCACGGAAGCGGGACAGCAGGCGGTTCTCCAGGTCGATGGTGGTGGTGCCGATCTCCTGGTCGGGCGGCACGAGGTCGTAGTCCACCAGGGTGACCCGCAGGTCCTTCTCCAGCGGGATAGTGCCCGTCACCTCAAACAGCCTGGCAGCAGGGGACATGGGGACATGGTGGAACAGGGACCTTCCAGCATGAGGAATGGGGCATCTGGTGGCACAGGGACTTGCTGCTGTGGGGAAGGGAGACCTGGTGGCATGGGGACCTTGGTGGACTAGGGATTTGCAGATGTTGGGAATGGGGACCTGGTGGCATAGGGACCCACCAGCATGGAGAATGGGGACCTGGTGGCATGGGGACCTTCTGTTGTGGGGAAAGGGGACCTGGTGACATGGGGACCTTGGTGGTCTAGGGATTTGCAGATGTTGGGAATGGGGACCTGGTGGCTTGGGGACCTTCTGTTGTGGGAAAAGAGAACCTGGTGGCACAGGGACCTTCTATTGTGGGGAAGGGGGACCTGGTGGCATGGGGACCTGCAGATGTTGGGAATGGGGACATGGTGGCATGGGCACCTGCAGATATCAGGAATGGGGACCTGGTGGCACAGAGATGTATCAGCATGGGGAATGAGGCATCTTCTGGCATGGGGACCTTGGTGGCATGGGGATGTAGTGGCATAGGGACCCACCAGCATGAGGAATGGGGCATCTGGTGGCATGGGGACCTTCTGTTGTGAGGAAGGGGGACCTGGTGGCATGGGGACCCTGGTGGTCTAGGGATTTGCAGATGTTGGGAATGGGGACCTGGTGGCACAGAGATGTATCAACATGGAGAATGGGGTATCTGGTGGCACAGGGACCTGCTCTTGTGGGGAAAAGGGACCTCGTGGCATGAGGACCTACAGATGTTGAGAATGGGGACCTGGTGGCACAGAGATGTATCAGCATGGGGAATGGGGTATCTGGTGGCATGGGGACCTTCTGTTGTGGGGAAAGGGGACCTGGTGTCATGGGGAGCTGCAGATGCTGGGAATGGGGCATCTGGTGGCACAGGGACCCTCCAGCTGAAGGGATGGGGACCTTCTGTCATGGGGGAATGGGGACCTGGTGATCTGGAAACCAGGTGATGTGGAGACCCACTGGTGTGCCCTAGGGACCTGGTGGCACAGGGCCAGGCTGACATGGGGAATGGGATCCCACCAACCCCACCTTGGGCCCCTCATCTCGGTGCCACTGGGCAGCCTGCTCTGGCCATACCTGCCGAAAACGGGCTCCAGGGTGTTGGGCACGTACTGGTCCCGCTGGCCGAGCACCTTCGTCCCCAGCGAGACGCGGATGTAGGGGTCACACTGCCAGCAGGGAGGGGACCGTCAGGTGGCACCGGTGGGTGGGAGGACAGGGGATCCCTGCCCAGCACCCATGGGTGGTCTTACCAGCCCGTTCCTGTCACGGGGAGGAAGGTCGAAGGCGCGGACGATGTAGACCCTCACGAGGCACTTTTGGGGTTGGCTGGGTGGTAGCTCCTGGAAGTGGCGCGGTGGCGGGGCCACCCTGGGGTCCTCGGGCAGGGGGTAGATACAGAAGAGCCCCTGCAAGAACCAGCCAGCCATGCATCTCGAGGTGATCCCACCGTGGGTCTGGGGTCCCCCAGGGGCTCTCACCCACCTTGAACTCGCCCACGGGCACGGGGTCCTCACCAGCCGCAGGGGGACGTCCCGGCTGGTAGAGCGGGAAGGTCTGGCAAAAATCCTGCAGCCCCTCGAATTCGGGCACCGCCTCCAGCTCGCAGCTGTAGATCTGGAGAGCACGTCCTGTGCTCATCCTTGTCCCCATCCCATCCCATCCCCATCTAATCCCTGTCCCCATCCCTATCTTGGCTTCTCCCCATGCCCTTCTTCATCCCTGTCCCCATCCCACCCGTGTCCCCATCCCATCCCTGTCCCCATCCCTATCTTGGTGCTTCTCCCCGTGCCCTTCTTTATCCTTGTCCCCATTCCTATCTTGGTGCTTCTCCCCATCCCATCTTCGTCCCTGTCCCCATCCCTATCTTGGTGCTTCTCCTTGTCCCCATCCCATCCCTGTCCCCATTTCCATCTTGGTGCATCTCCCTGTGCCCTTCTTCATCCTTGTCCCCATCCCATCCCATCCCATTCCATCCCTGTCCCCATCCTGATCTCGGTGCTTCTCCCGTGCCCTTCTTCATCCTTGTCCCCATCCCATCTTCATCCTTGTCTCTGTCCTCATCTTGTCCTCCTCTCCTTGTCTCCATCCCATCCCCTTCCTCATCCCCGTCCTTCTCCACAGCCTGTTCCCCACCCAATCTCCATCTCTGACCTTGTCCCTTCACATTTTCACCCCCGTCCCCATCTCCATCCTCATCTCCCATCTATCCCATCCCTATCCTACCTCCATCCTTATCGCTGTCCCCACCCAACCCCGTCCTGCTCCCCTGCTGCGTTCCTGTCCCACCCGTGTCCCCTGTCCCCTGCTCCAGGTCCCAGACTCTGCGTCACCTTCAGCCTGTCCCTGTTGTTCCGCCGCTGGCTTTTAGACGTGTCCCCCATGGCTGCGTAGAACTTGCTCCACCAGTCGTCCTCCTCATCCTCCTCTTCCTCCTCCTCAGCCTGAGGGGAGCAGGGGAGGTGGAGATGGGTGTTCCCGGTGTCCCCGGTGTCCCCACGTCCCTGTCCCTGCACCTACCTTGCCCGCAGCCCCCTTCTTGGTGGTGATCTTGGGCAGCATCTGCAGGGAGAACCGGGGAAACTGAGGCATGAGGCTGGAGACGCTGGGTGGGAGCTGGGAGCCGAGGGCCTGGGGACTCACCTGAGTGATCCGGCCCCAGCGGGAGCTGCCGAGGAGAGGGCTGAGGGGCCTGCCTGCAGGATGAGATGGGATGGATGGGGTGGGATGGGGTGGGATGGGATGGATGTGATGGGATGGGATGGGATGGGATGGGATGGGATGGAGGGATGGGATGGATGGGATGGGACGGGGTGGGAGGGGGTGGGGATGGGATGGGATGGGATGGATAGGATGGGGTGGGATGGGATGGGGCAGGGTTGGGGATGGGATGGGATGGGATGTCATGGGACATGATGTGATGTGATGTGATGGGGTGGGGTGGGATGGGACAGGGTTGGGGATGGGATGTGATGGGTCAGTGATGGATGGGATGGGTCAGGGATGGATGGGATGGGTCAGGGATGGGTCAGGGATGTGGCAGGGCCGTACCGGAGCCTGGAGGGGGGTTCCCAGCGCTGTGGGGCTGGCAGCGGTACCGCCCCAGGCTCTGCACACACGCCTGCCCCACCTCGGGCCGGTACCCGAAGTTCCGCGTGTCCAGCACCCGCAGCCGGATGGGGGGCATGAACTCCTCGTCCGCCGGCAGGAGCTGGAGCGAGCCAGGGTCACCAGGGGTGCCAGAGGCAGCACCCATAGGTGCGGGGCTCCCCCCACGCCCCCTGCTCACCAGTGTCATCAGGAAGGCATTGACAGGGAAGTTAGGGTTGGCGTTGAGGTCAGCGATGGTTGGGGTCTGCAGGATCCGGCCCCCGCACTGCAGCTCCAGGCTGGGCGCCCGCACGCCACCGCACAGCCCCCGCAGCCCCCACGCCAGCACCTGCGGCACCCAGCACCATCACCCCCTGACACCTCGAGTCGGGGACGCTGGAGGTGCCCGTCCCCATCCTTCTCCCTGTCTCCATCCCGGTCCATGTCTCCATCCCCATCCCTGTCCCTGTCTCCATCCCCATCCTGGTCCTCGTCTCCATCCTGGTCCTCGTCTCCATCCCCGTCCTTGTCTCCATCCCCATCCTTGTTCCCGTCTC
Organism: Phaenicophaeus curvirostris; assembly: GCF_032191515.1. Taxonomy (NCBI): domain Eukaryota; kingdom Metazoa; phylum Chordata; class Aves; order Cuculiformes; family Cuculidae; genus Phaenicophaeus; species Phaenicophaeus curvirostris. Next base: position 5,536,393 of record NC_091418.1, on the reverse strand, counting down.
CATCCTCATCCCTGTCCCCGTCACCATCCCCATCCTTGTCCCTGTCTCCATCCCCATCCCTGTCCCTGTCTCCATCCCCATCCCTGTCCCTGTTTCCATCCCCATCCTTGTCCCTGTCACCATCCCCATCCTTGTCCCTGTTTCCATCCCCATCCTTGTCCCTGTCTCCATCCCCATCCCTGTCCCTGTCTCCATCCCCATCCCTGTCCCTGTCTCCATCCCCATCCTTGTCCCTGTCTCCATCCCCATCCTTGTCCCTGTCTCCATCCCCATCCCTGTCCCTGTCTCCATCCCCATCCCTGTCCCTGTCTCCATCCCCATCCTTGTCCCTGTCTCCATCCCCATCCCTGTCCCTGTCTCCATCCCCATCCCTGTCCCTGTCTCCATCCCCATCCTTGTCCCTGTCTCCATCCCCATCCCTGTCCCTGTCTCCATCCCCATCCTTGTCCCTGTCTCCATCCCCATCCCTGTCCCTGTCTCCATCCCCATCCTTGTCCCTGTCTCCATCCCCATCCTAGTCCCTGTCTCCATCCCTATCCTTTCCTCATCTTGTCTTCGTCCCTCTGTTCCTGTTCCCATCTTCATCCCTGTCCTTGTCCCTGTCCCGTCTCTATCCTCTTTGTCATCCTTGTCCCCATCCCTGTCCATGTTCCCATTCTCAGGACCTGTCCCTGTCCCCAGCCTGTTCCCCTCCTAATCGCCATCTTGGACTTAGATCCCATCCCACCTTCCTCCCTGTCCCTATCCCTGTCCCCATCCCATTTCCCATCCCAGACCTTGTCACTCCTGTCTCCCTCCCTGTTCTAATCCCTGTCCTTGTCCCCAGCCATCCCTGTCCCCATTCCCCATCCTTGTCCCAAATCCATCCCCTTCTTCATCCCTGTCCCAGTCCCCAGCTACCCCTGTCCCCTTTCCTTGCCCGCATCCCATCCTGTCCCCTTCTCCATCCCTGTGTCCCCAGCCTGTCCCCATCCCATTCCCCACCCCAGACCTTGTCCCTCCTGCTTCTATCCTTGTTCCGATCCATGTCCCCAGCCACCTCGTCCTCTTCTCTCTCCCTGTCCTTGTCTTTCTCCCATGCCTTTCCCCATCCTATTCCTGTCCCCAGCCTGTCCCCATCCCTCTCCCTGTCCTTGTCTCAAATCCACCCCTTTCTTCATCCTTGTCTCTATCTCCAGGCTTCTCCCACCCCACTCCACATCCCAGACCTTGTCCCTCTTGTATCTATCCCTGTTCCAATCCCTCTCTTTGTCCCCATTCTCCCCTGTCCTCATCCCCCCTCCCTCTCCCTGTCCCAGATCCATCCCCTTCCTTCTTGTCCCCATCCCTGTCCTGACCCTGTTCCCATTCTCTTCTCAACCCCTGTCCCATCCTGTTCTCCTTCCACTCCTCATCCCAGACCTTGTCCCTCCTGTCTCCATCCCTGTCCCATCCTGTTCTCCTTCCACTCCTCATCCTAGACCTTGTCCCTCCTGCCTCCATCCCTGTCCCATCCTGTTCTCCTTCCACTCCTCATCCTAGACCTTGTCCCTCCTGCCTCCATCCCTGTCCCATCCTGTTCTCCTTCCACTCCTCATCCCAGACCTTGTCCCTCCTGCCTCCATCCCTGTCCCATCCTGTTCTCCTTCCACTCCTCATCCTAGACCTTGTCCCTCCTGTCTCCGTCCCTGTCCCAGTCCATGTCCTGGTCTCCAGCCACCCCACCTGCATCCTTCTCCTTGTCCCAGATCCATCCTCTTCCTCATCCCTGTCCCCAGGTCTCACCTCCAGTGCCACCACCTGCAGGAGTGGCCGGATTCCCGGGGGAATGCTGAAGACCCCGTTCCTCCACGGTGGGACGCTGACCCGTGCCAGGGCTCCGTCCTGCTGGGGATGGTGACGTTGGTGGGACCCCATCACCCCGACGCCCTCACCTCGATGCCCTCACCCAGGCCCTGGCTGCCCCTCACCTCGGTGTCGTGCAGCAGCTCAAAGGCAGCCAGCAGCTCCCCGGCCGGCCCCCGCGGCCCCTCCAGCGGGGAACGACGAAGCCGAGGGGGCTGCCGGCGCCCTGCGTCCAGCCAAACCTCTGGAGTGCACACGCTCCTCCCCAGGAAACCTCTGGATCCCTGCAAGGTGTTATTCGGGTGTTGTGGTGCCCCCACCCATGGGTGACCCCCCACCCATGTCTCCAACCACCCCTGTCCCCTTCCCTCTCCCTGCCCTTGTCCCCAACCACCTTGTCTCCTTCCCACTCTCCGTCCCAGACCTTGTTCCTCCTCTCTCCATCCCTGTTCCTCTCCCAGTCCTTGACCCCAACCATCCTGTCCCCTTCCCTCGTCCTTGTCCCCAGCCCATCCTGTTCTTCGTCCCTGTCTCCAACCACCCCTGTCCCCTTCCCTCTCCCTGCCCTTGTCCCCAGCCCATCCTGTTCTTCATCCCTGGCCCCACCCTGTTCCCATCCCACTCTCCATCCCAGACCTTGTTCCTCCTCTCTCCATCGCTGTTCCTCTCCAAATCCTTGTCCCCAACCATCCTGTCCCCTTCCCATTCTCCATCCCAGACCTTGTTCCTCCTCTCCATCCCTGTTCCTCTCCCAGTCCTTCACCCCAACCACCCTGACCCCTTCCCCCATCCTTGTCCCCAGCTCATCCTGTTCCTCATCCCTCTTCCTGCCCGCAGCCACCCCGTCCCCTTCCCTCTCCCTGTCCTTGTCCCCACTCCATGAGTCCGTACCCTTCCATCCTGGTCGTAGATCTCCACCACCACGGCGGGGGGCTCATCCTGGATCCCCTGGGGGTCCCCGTAGAGCAGCACCCGGTGAAAAATCAGCGTCTGGTCCCAGAGCGGATCCAGGGTGCTGGGCAGCACTCGGGTGCTCTGGCTGACGTGCACGAAGGAGACGTGGGCGACGGGGTCTGCGTGACAGCGGCACCATCAGCACCCTGGGGTCCCCCACTTTGTGGGGTGCTGGGGGCCAGGGGGTCCCACCTGCGGTGGCCTTGGTGCCACAGGGTGCCAGCTCCAGGGCCTGGAAGATGTAGCAGCGGAGCTGGAAGAAGTTGGGCTCTGTGGGAGAGGAGGGGGTTGGCAGGGGGGCCGGGGTGTCCCCAGCCCCTCCCGGTGTCCCTGGAGCTCACGGTGGAAGGTGCAGAGGATGAAGGGCACCAGTTGCTGCAGGAGGATCCGGGATGAGCACTGCGCCTCCTGGTCTGTCTCAGACGGCTGATACTCCTCGTCCAGGTCGTCCACACTCTGTGGTGGGATTGGATGTGAGGCAGGGGGTCTCCTTGTCCCTGCTTTTCCCCAACCCTGTGTCCTGCTGTCCCATGTCCTACTGCCCCAGCACCACAACATCCCCACATCCCTCTGTTCATCCCTCATAGAATCACAGAATCACTAGTTTGGAAAGGACCCACTGGATCATCGAGTCCAACCATTCCCATCAATCACTAAACCACGTTCCTCAGCACCTCATCCACCTGTCCCTTAAACCCCTCCAGGGAAGGGGACTCAACCTCCTCCCTGGGCAGCCTCGGCCAGGGACCAATGACCCTTTCTGTGAAATATTTTTCCTGATGTCCAGCCTGAACCTCCCCTGGTGGAGCTTGAGGCCATTCCCTCTCGTCCTGTCCCCTGTCCCTTGGGAGAAGAGCCCAGCTCCCTCCTCTCCACAACCTCCTTTCAGGGAGTTGCAGAGAGCAATGAGGTCTCCCCTCAGCCTCCTCTTCTCCAGCCTAAACACCCCCAGCTCTCTCAGCCGCTCCTCGCAATCCTTGTTCTCCAGCCCCTTCCCCAGCTTCGTTGCTCTTCTCTGGACTCGCTCCAGAGCCTCAACATCCTTCTTGTGGGGAGGGGCCAGAACTGACCCCAGGATTCAAGGTGCATCCATCCCTCCATCCCTCTGTTTCTGCATCCCTCCATCTCTCTGTCCTCCTATCCCTCTGCCTTTCTCTCTGCATCCCTCTCCTTTCACCTATCCATCCCTGTATCCCTCTGCCCTTCTATCCCTCCCTCCCTTCATCGCTCTCTCCCTACATCCCTTCATCCAGCCCTCCATCTCTCCCTCTGCATCCCTCCCTCTCTCTCTGCATCCCTTTATCGAGCCCTATCCCCATCCATCCCTCTTTGTGTCCTGGCATCCCTCCCTCCCTCTCTCCTTGTGTCCCTCCATTCCTCTCCCTCTGCATCCTTATCTCCTTCCATCCCTCCCAGCAGCTCCCAGCTCTCCTACCGAGGAGCCCTCCAGGAGGAACAGGGGCGCCACGGCTTGGGGCTGGCTGGGCACCATGTCCCGGTGCCAGCACCGCCGCCGGCACGTGTCACCCGCGCGGCGCTGGAGATGGAAGTGGCTTCCCCAGAGGGAACTGTACTCCCAGGCCTCGGTCCCAGCTGCTGCCTCGGTGCTGCGCTGTGGGGACACGGGGCACACATGGGGCAGCTGTCCCCCTCCCCGCTATTCCCATCCGTGGTGTCCCCATTCCCTGCTTTCCCCATCCACTGCCACTCCTCTCCCAGTCACACAGATCCCTGTTGTCCCAGTCCCTGCCAACCCCCTTCATCCATCCCCACACATCCTTGCTGGTTCAACCCAGCCACCCTCACCCACTGCCATCCCCATCCCTGCCATCCCCAGCCCTGTTGTCCCCATCCCCGCCATTCCAATCCCTGTTGTCCCCATCCCAGTCATTCCCATCTCCACTATCCCCATCTCTGCCGTCCCCATCCCCGCCGTCCCCATCCCCGCTGTCCCCATCCCCACTGTCCCCATCCCCGCTGTCCCCATCCCTGCCATCCCATCTCCGCTGTTCCCACCCCAGTCATTCCCATCTCCACTGTGCCCACCCTTGCTTCTCCATCCCAGGCACCCCTGTCCCTGTTGTCCCCATCCCTGCTGTCCCCATCCCTGCCATCCCCATCCCTGCTATCCCCATCCCTGCTGTCCCATCTCCGCTGTCCCCACCCCAGTCATTCCCATCTCCACTGTCCCCACCCTTGCTTCTCCATCCCAGGCACCCCTGTCCCTGTTGTCCCCATCCCTGCTGTCCCCATCCCAATCATTCCCACCCCTGCTGTCCCCATCCCTGCCATCCCCACCCCTGTTGTCCCCATCCCTGCCATTCCAATCCCTGTTGTCCCCATCCCAGTCATTCCCATCTCCACTATCCCCATTACCTGCCGTCCCCATCTCCGCTGTCCCCATCCCTGCCGTTTCCATCCCTGCCATCCCCGCCCCTGCTGTCCCCATCCCTGCCATTCCAATCTCTGTTGTCCCCATCTCAGTCATTCCCATCTCCACTATCCCCATCCCTGCTGTCCCCATCCCCGCTGTCCCCATCCCTGCCATTCCAATCCCTGTTGTCCCCATCCCAGTCATTCCCATCTCCGCTATCCCCATCCCTGCTGTCCCCATCCCTGCCGTCCCCATCCCAGCCGTCCCCATCCCCGCTGTCCCCATCTCCGCTGTCCCCATCCCTGCCGTTTCCATCCCTGCCATCCCCGCCCCTGCTGTCCCCATCCCTGCCATTCCAATCTCTGTTGTCCCCATCCCAGTCATTCCCATCTCTGCTATCCCCATCCCTGCTTTCCCATCTCCACTGTCCCCACCCCAGTCATTCCCATCTCCACTGTCCCCACCCTTGCTCCTCCATCCCAGCCACCCCTGTCCCTGTTGTCCCCATCCCTGCTGTCCCCATCCTTGCTCCTCCACCCCAGTCACCCCAGCCCCTGCCACCCCACCCCTGTCCCCTCACTCCTCCGTCCCCGTCCCTGTCCCCTGACCACCTGTAGGAAGGTGGCCACGTCCTGCTGGTGTCCCTGGCTGCTGGTGTCCCTGCGGCGGGTGCGCAGCCATCGCCGGCGCCGGTGCGTGTGGTAGGTCTTCTCGGCGGCGTTCCACGCCAGCGGGGGGCTGCCGGGGTCCAGGCTCACCGCGTATTGCCAACCTGCGCCACCCAGATGTTCTTGTCACCATCACCCCACATCCCACCCCGGGGTGCCGGTGGGGACCTCGCTCACCAGCCTCGTCCACAGCTCCAGCCACATCCACCCGCCAGCCGTCGGTGACGTGCCAGCCTTGGGGACACTCCACCTCCTCCCTGGGTGGCACCACTGCCCCACTCTGCGAAAGCGGGAGAGAGCTGAGCCCCGATGCGCTCATGTCACCCCATGAGTCCCACCACGCCGATGGCTGCTCACAGCATCAGTGTTGGCCACGGCCGCCGGGCCCCACGCGCCGCTCAGCCGGCGGCTCTCGTTCTCGTAGACCTCCTCCAACACCTCGCCCACGTTGGTCTCCATGTCCAGCAGCAGCCTTGGGGACAAGGGGACAACGTTAGGCTGGACATTAGGAAAAAATTTTTCATGGGAAGGGTCATTGGTCCCTGGCAGAGGCTGCCCAGGGAGGGGGTTGAGTCCCCTTCCCTGGAGGGGTTTAAGGGACGGGTGGACGAGGTGCTGAGGGACACGGTTTAGTGATTGATGGGAATGGTTGGACTCGATGATCCAGTGGGTCTCTTCCAACCTGGCGATTCTATGATTCTAAGGGTGGTGTCGCCTTCTCTGGGGTCCCCAAGGTGTCACCCATCCCATCTGATACATTGGCCTGAATCAGCCATGGGGTGGCCACCAGGAGCAGGAATTGTCCCCCCGTGCTCGATGTCGGTGAGGCTGCACCTTGAATTCTGGGTTTGGTTTGCACCCCTCACTCCAAGAAGGACCTTGAGGGGCTGGAGCACGTCTGGAGAAGGAAACGGAGCTGGGGAAGGGGCTGGAGAACAGGGATCTGGGAGCAGCTGAGGGACCTGGGGGTGTTAATCCTGGAGAAGAAGAGGCTGAGGGGAGACCTCATCACTCTCTGCAGCTCCTGAAAGGAGGTTGCGGTGAGGTAGGTGCTGGGCTCTGCTCCCAGCTAACAAGGGATGGGATGAGAGGGAACAGCCTCGAGCTGCACCAGGGGAGGTTCACATTGGACTTTATGAAAAATTTCTTCACCAGAACTGTTCTCGGGCACTGGAACAGCTCCCAGGGAGGTGATGGAGTCCCCATCCCTGGAGGGGTTTAGAAGACGGGCAGACGAGATGCTCAGGGGTGGTTTAGCAGCGGACAGGGATGACTGGGCTTGATGACCTCAAAGATCTTTTCCAATGCAAGGATTCCACGACTCCATCCCATGGGACTCACCGCCGCTGCGGCTCCACGGTCCAGGGTCCATCCCAACGCCAGCCCCTGGGGGGTCGGATCTGGTGCCGGGGGAGCCTGGTTTTGCCGGCGCTGTCGGAGAAGCTGCCACACCCCAGCAGCACCCGGGAACTCCACTTGCCCAGCAGCTTGGTCTGGTTTTCATACTGGGAGGGGGGACACATGGAGTTGAGGGGGGGACACATGGGGTTGAGGGGGTCTGGGGTCACCGTTGAGTGTCCCCAGGTCCCCAGCGCTCACCGTCTCAGCGTAGAAGCGCAGGGAGCCCTCGAGGTGCCGTGACAGGTCCCCGCTGTCCGCCACGCGCCCCAACCACAGCCGCAGCCGGAGCTGGGCACGCGTGTCCCCTGAGCCTGGCACCTGGGGGACACAGGAGGGACACGAGGGGACAAGGAGATGTGGAGATCTTGGGGGGATGTGGTGGGGACAAGGAGGGGACCAGGAGGGGACAAGGAGATAACCAGGAGGGAGATGTGGAGATCTTGGAGGACAAGGAGGGGACGAGGAGGGGACAAAGAGGGGACAAGGAGGGGACCAGGAGGGAGATGTGGAGATCTTGGAGGACAAGGAGAGGACAAAGAGGGGACAAGAAGCAGGCATGTGGAGATCTTTGGGGACATGGTGGGGACAAGGAGGGGACAAGGAGGGGACCAGGATGGAGATGTGGAGATCTTGGAGGACAAGGAGGGGACAAGCAGGGAGATGCGGAAATCCTGGGGGAATGTGGTGAGGACCAGGAGGGGACAAGGAGCAGGCATGTGGAGATCTTTGGGGGACAAGGAGGGGACAAGGAGAGGACATAGAGGGGACAAAGAGGGCACAAGGAGGAAGATGTGGAGATCTTGAGGGGATGTGGTGGGGACAAGGAGGGGACATAGAGGGGACAAGGAGCAGGCACGTGGAGATCTTGGGGGGACGTGATGGGGACAAGGAGGGAAATATGGAGATCTTGGAGGGATGTGGTGGGGACAAGGAGGGGACAAGGAGGGGACCAGGAGGGGACAAGGAGCAGGCATGTGGAGATCTTGGAGGGATGCGGTGGGAACGAGGAGGGGACACAGAGGGGGGACATATAGGGGACAAGGAGGGGAGAAGGAGCAGGCATGTGGAGATCTTGGGGGGATGTGGTGGGGGCAAGGAGGGGACATAGAGGGGACAAAGAGGGGACAAGGAGGGAGATGTGGAGATCTTGAGGGGATATGGTGGGGACAAGGAGGGGACATAGAGGGGACAAGGAGGGAGATGTGGAGATCTTGAGGGGATATGGTGGGGACAAGGAGGGGACATAGAAGGGACAAGGAGGGAGATGTGGAGCAGCGGGACGTGGGGGGACACAGGGGACATTACGGAGACACGGAGGAGTCATAGAGGGGACAGGGAGGGGACACAGGGGGGAGGTAAAAGGTTCATGGACGGCGCGCAGGGGAGATGGAGACGACATGGATGGTACACAGGGAACATGGAGGGGACATGGAAGGGACGTGGAAGGGACACAGATGGGACGTAGGTCCCTACTGTCAGGAAGAGGGTCTGGGTCCGTCCGCAGAGCCGTCCGCAGGCGCCGGGGCCGTGCCGGGAGAAGACGATGTCGGGCACGGGGATGCGGGCACAGGCCACCCGCCGCTCCCCCCGCAGCAGCCAGAGCAGCACGTCGGGCACGGCCACCTGCGGCTGCGGGCAGAGACGCCGACGGCTGAGACCGGCCACAACTCATGGCAGCGATGGCCCCCGCGCCCCCCGATCCCCACCTCGACAGCCAGGGAGCCCACGCGGCACAGCCAGCCCTCGGCCACCGGCACCAACGCGGCCCAGCCGGATCTCGGTGGCGTCGCCGCCGCCGCCGCCACGTGCCGGAGGAGATGAAGGCGTGCGGCGCACAGGTGGGTGTCCAGCGGTGTTGGGGTCGGCTGCACCTCCAGCCAGGACAGCGCTCGCCTGTGAAAACCCTCACAAAATGGCCTGCTTCACCCCAAAATAGCCTGGTTCCTCCCCAAAATTCCCTGTTTCCCCCCAAAAACAACCTGATCCCCCAATAAATGCCCTGTTTCCCCACCAAAACAGCCTGATTCCCCCACAAAATGCCACGTTTCCCCACCAAAACAGCCTGATTCACCACAAAATGCCATGTTTCCCCACCAAAACAGCCTGATTCCACCACAAAATGCCACGTTTCCCCACCAAAACAACCTGATCCCCCAAAAAATGCCACGTTTCCCCACCAAAACAGCCTGATTCCCCCCAAAATGCCACGTTTCCCCACCAAAACAGCCTGATTCCCCCACAAAAGGCCACGTTTCCCCACCAAAACAGCCTGATTCCCCCACAAAATGCCACGTTTCCCCACCAAAACAACCTGATCCCCCAAAAAATGCCACGTTTCCCCACCAAAACAGCCTGATTCCCCACAAAATGCCGTGTTTCCCCACCAAAACAGCCTGATTCCCCCACAAAATGCCACGTTTCCCCACCAAAACAGCCTGATTCCCCCCCAAAATGCCACGTTTTCCCCAAAACAGCCTGATTCCACCACAAAATGCCACGTTTCCCCACCAAAACAGCCTGATTCCCCACAAAATGCCACGTTTCCCCACCAAAACAGCCTGATCCCCCCACAAAATGCCACGTTTCCCCACCAAAACAGCCTGATTCCCCCACAAAATGCCACGTTTCCCCACCAAAACAGCCTGATTCCCCCACAAAAGGCCACGTTTTCCCCCAAAAACAGCCTGATTCCCCACAAAATGCCACGTTTCCCCACCAAAACAGCCTGATTCCACCACAAAATGCCACGTTTCCCCACCAAAACAGCCTGATTCCCCCACAAAAGGCCACGTTTTCCCCCAAAAACAGCCTGATTCCCCACAAAATGCCACGTTTCCCCACCAAAACAGCCTGATTCCACCACAAAATGCCATGTTTCCCCACCAAAACAGCCTGATTCCCCCAAAAATGCCACGTTTCCCCACCAAAACAGCCCGATTCCCCCACAAAATGCCACATTTTCCCCCAAAACAGCCTGATTCCCCCACAAAATGCCACATTTCCCCACCAAAACAGCCTGATTCCACCACAAAATGCCACGTTTCCCCACCAAAACAGCCTGATTCCCCCCTCCAAAAGCCCTATTTCTCCTCAAAACAGCCCCGTTCCCCCCCAAAACTCTCAGTTTCCCCACAAAACAGTCTGGTTCCCCCCCAAAATGCCGTGTTTTCCCCTCCCAACAGCCTGATTTCTCTTCAAAATTTCCCATTTCTCCTCAAAACAGCCCCATCCCGACACGAAACTCTCAAAGCAGCCTGGTTCCCCCCAAAAATGTCTCATTTCCCCCCAAAAGAACCCAATTCCCCTCCAAAATACCCCGTTTCCTCCAAAAACCAACCCAATCCTCCCCAAAATACCCCCAAATCCCCCATTCTCCTTTAATTTTCCTCACTTTTCTCCTGATTTCCCCCCAAATGACCCATTTTTCCCCACGATACCCCATTTTCCCCACGAAATGCCCCATTTCTCCTCAAACCAGCCCTATTCCCCCAAAAAACTCTCAAAGCAGCCTGGTTCCCCCACAAAAATGCATTTCCCGCCCCCCAAACAACTCAATCCCCTCCAAAACACCCTGTTTTCCCCAAAATCCCCCGTTCTCCTCTAAATTTCCTCATTTTTCTCCTGTTTTCCCCCCAAATGCCCCATTTTCCCCCCCAAATCCCACGTTCTCCTCGGAATTTCCTCACTTTTCTCCTGATTTGCCCCCCAAATACCCCATTTTCCCCCAAAATAGCCTATTTTCCCCGAAATCCTCCATTCTCCTCTAAAAATCCTCATTTTCTTCCAGTTTCCCCCAAATGCCCCATTTTCCCCCCAGATCCCCCATTCTCCTCAAAATTTCCTCACTTTTCTCCTGATTTCCCCCTAAATGCCCCATTTTCCCCCCAGATCCCCCATTCTCCTCGAAATTTCCTCATTTTTCTCCTGATTTCCCCCCAAATGCCCCATTTTCCCCCCAAATCCCCCGTTCTCCTCAAAATTTCCTCATTTTTCTCCTGTTTTCCCCCCAAATGCCCCATTTTCCCCCCCAAATCCCCCGTTCTCCTCAAAATTTCCTCACTTTTCTCCTGATTTCCCCCCCAAATACCCCATTTTCCCCAAAAATAGCCTATTTTCCCCGAAATCCTCCATTCTCCTCTAAAAATCCTCATTTTCTTCCAGTTTCCCCCAAATGCCCCATTTTCCCCTCAAATCCCCCGTTCTCCTCAAAATTTCCTCACTTTTCTCCTGATTTCCCCCCAAATGCCTCATTTTCCCCCCCAAATCCCCCGTTCGCCTCGGAAATTCCTCATTTTTCTCCTGATTTCCCCCCAAATGCCCCATTTTCCCCCCAGATCCCCCATTCTCCTCAAAATTTCCTCATTTTTCTCCTGATTTCCCCCCAAATGCCCCATTTTCCCCCCAGATCCCCCGTTCTCCTCAAAATTTCCTGATTTTTCTCCTGATTTCCCCCCAAATGCCCCATTTTCCCCCCAGATCCCCCGTTCTCCTCAAAATTTCCTCATTTTTCTCCTGATTTCCCCCCAAATGCCCCATTTCCCCCCCAAATCCCGCGTTCTCCTCGAAATTTCCTCATTTTTCTCCTGATTTCCCCCCAAATGCCCCATTTCCCCCCCCAAAACCCCCCTTTGCCCCCCAAATCCCCTCTTCTCTTCTAAAATTCCTCATTTTCTCCCTCCCATTCCTCCTTCCCCCCCCCCAAATTCCCCTTTTCCCCCGTCTCGGGCCCCCCCTGACCTGCAGTCCTGCGCCAGCTCCCGCAGAAGCCTCCGGCCCACGGTCCCCTCGCTGTCCCCACGCGCTCCCCGCAGCTCCGTCACGTTCTTCTCCTGCCAAGATGTTCCTCAAACCGTCCCAACCCTGAGCTGGGAGGGGAGGTCACGTCCCACCCCACCCCAGCCACCACCCCTGGGTGCTCACCAGTCGCCGGCACAGGGCTCGCAGGAGGTTGAGGGCGTCCCAGCGGTGACTGGCGTCCTCCCAGGAGGAGGTGACAGCCACCACTGGCTTGTCACCGTACCACGGCAGGTAGTGATAGCGGTTACCTGCATCCAGAGGAACTTGAGTACCTCAGAGGGTTCCAAATTGGTGTCCCCACCAACCCAGCATCTTCCTCACCTGGAGGGTCCAATCCTTGTGTGCCTCCACCCAGCATCCCGGAGGGTCTCAACCTGGTGTTCCCCATCCCACCATCCCAGAAGGTCCCAACCTGGTGTCCCCCATCCCACCATCCCAGAAGGTCCCAACATGGTGTTCCCCATCCCACCATCCCAGAAGGTCCCAACCTGGAGTCCCCCATCCCACCATCCCAGAGGGTCCAACCCTGGTGTTCCCCCAACTTAGCATCCCAGAGGTTCCCAATGTGGTGTCCCCCCATCCCACCATCCCAGAGGGTCCAACCTTTGTTTCTCTCCATCCCAGCATCCCAGAGGATCCAACCCTGGTGTCCCCCCAAACCCATCACCCTGCTCACCATCGAAGACAGGACAACCATGAGAGGTGACAGAGGCGGATGGCTTGCAGGTGACATCCCCAGTGTCCCCATAGTTTCCAATGCTGATCTCAAAGCGCAGGAGCTCGGGGCCAGGTGGGACCATAGTGGCTGAATAAAAGACCCCGCAGAGCCCAAACTGGTGACGGGGCAAGTGGCGCTGTGGCAAAAATGTGGATGAAGTACCCCAAAAATACTCAAATGGCACTTAAAAAGGGGGTGGGAAAAAGAGTCCATGGTGAGGTGGCACCACCCCATGTCCCACCTGCACCTGAGCGACGTCCTCGGGCGCGATGGTGTCTCGCTGGCGCCTGTCCGGGGTCCCCATGTGGGTGCTGAGCTCCAGCAGCACCCGGCCCCGATAAGCCTGGAAAATAAGGACAAAAAGGGGTGAAATATAGTAAAATTGGGGTTGTCCAGGCTGGAGAAGAGAATGGGGAGACCTTAGAGGAGCTTCCAGTGTGGAAAGGAGTTCCAGGAAAGCTGGAGATGGGCTTTTGATCAGGGAGCGCAGGGACAGGATGAGAGGGATGGTTTTGAGGTGAAAGAGGGGAGATTGAGGTGAGATCTTGGGGAGAAATTCTTAATTTTGAGGATTCTGCACCAGAGCGGTGGTGGCTGCCCCATCCCTGGAGGGGTTCAAGGCCAGGTTGGATGGGGCTTGGAGCCCCTGATCCAGTGGGAGGTGATGGAACTGGATGGGCTTTGAGGTCCAATCCAACCCATTCCATGTCTCCATGGTTGAAATCAGTCACGCAGAGGCCCCTGGGTGTCCCCCTCACTGGGTGCTGTCCCCCCGCTGCCACCACTCACGGTGTCACAGGTCCTGGGAGAATCCGAGCGGGGGCCGTAGAAGGGGAGGAAGGTGGGTCCGAAGCACGGTAAGAAGCCAGGGGTCCCTTCTAGGAGAGAAAGAAAGGGCTCAGGAGGGAGAAGAGGGTTCTGGGTGTTCTGGGGAGCCCCCACCCAAAGATGGATCTTGCTCACCCTCAAGCTCGGCGCCGGCGGAGGAGATGTGAGAGAGGTGGAGGGTGGCGGTGCCCAGGACCTTGCTGCTGCAGGAGGCAACGGGGGCTGTGAAAGGAACCCCCAGAACCAGGGGGGTCCCCCCAAACCAGGAGGCTCCACCAAAACCAAAAGGGTCCTCCAAAACCAGAGGGGTTGCCCAAAACCAAGAGGGTTGCCCAAAACCAGGGGGTTCTCCCAAAAATAAGGGGTCCTCCAAAACTGGGAGAGCCCTCCTAAACCAGGGGTTATGCCCAAAATCAAGGGGTTCCTCAAAACCAGGAAGGTCCCCCCAAAACCAGGGGTTTCACCCAAATCCAAGGGGGTTCCCCAAAACGAAAGAGGTCCCAAAACCTGTGGATTTTGCTGAAAACCAAGAGGGTTCCCCAAAAATGTGAGGATCTCCTAAAACCAGGGGTGTCCCCAAAACCAGGGGGGTCTCCCAAAGTGGGAGGGGTCCCCCTAAACCAGGGAGGTCCTCAAAACCAGGGGATTCTCCCAGAAATGAGGGGTCCTCCAAAACTGCGAGGGTCCTCCTAAACCAGTGATTTCAACCAAAACTAAGGGTGTTCCCCAAACTGGGGAGGTCCCCAAAAGTGGGAGGGTCTCCCAAAACCAGGGTATGTCCCCAAAACCAGGGCTTTTCCCTCAAAACTGGGAGGATCCCCTCAAACCAGGGGTGTCGCCCAAAACCAAGAAGGTTCCCCAAAACCAATGGGTGTCGTCAGAGCTGGGAGGGTCACCCAAAACTGGGAGGGTTCCCCAAAACCAGGGGATTCTCCACAAAATGAGGGGTCCTTCAAAATAGGGAGGGTCCTCCTAAACCATGGGATTTCCACAAAATCAAGGGGGTTCCCCAAAACCAAGGAGGTCCCCAGAACTCGGGAGGTCCCCAAAACCAAGGAGTCCCCCAAAACTCACCTGCTGAGGATGGCTAGCTGGATCCCATCACAGATGGGGGGCAGCTGTGGGGAGAAAAGAAAGGAGGGAGCAGGTAACGAAATGTGGGTCCTCCCTGATTTGGGGGGTGCAGGATGTGCTGGAGGCAGCACCTTACCCTCAGGGGGAAGAAGAAGACCTCATTCCACACGGGGTTGGCGTCAGGGGGCATCACTCGGGTGCAGAGCTGTGAGAAGCAGAGGTGTCAGCACCCCCGGGAAGATCGGTGTCCCTCAAAACCCACGTCCCCTGCCCGGCACCCACCGTCCTGCCGGCAAAGCTGGCCCGCACCGCTGCCGCCACGAAGCCCCTCTTGCCACCACCCGGCAAGGGAAGCCGAGCCGGCTCCGCTGCAGAGAGGATCATAGAATCTTGGAACGGTTGGGTTAGACCTCAAAGCCCATCCAGTCCCACCCTCTGTGATGGGCAGGGACACCTCCCACTGGATCAGGGGCTCCAAGCCCCATCCAAGCTGGCCTTGGACACCTCCAGGGATGGGGCAGCCACCCCTGCTCTGGGCAACCTGGGACAGGGCCTCCACACCCTCATTGTGAAGAATTTCTCTCAAAGATGTCGCCTCAACCTCCTCTCTTTCAGCTCAAAACCATTCCCTTCATCCCATCCCTGCACTCCCTGATCAAGAGCCTCTCCCCAGATTTCCTGGAGCTCCTTTCCATACTGGAAGCTGCTCTAAGTTCTCCCCTTCCCTTCTCTTCTCCAGACTGAACAACTGTGTTCAGTTCTGGCCCCTCACCACATGGGATGTTGAGGCTCTGGAGCGAGTCCAGAGAAGAGCAACGAAGCTGGGGAGGGGCTGGAGAACAAAGATTGTGAAGAGCGGCTGAGAGAGCTGGGGGTGTTTAGCCTGGAGAAGAGGAGGCTGAGGGGAGACCTCATTGCTCTCTGCAACTCCCTGAGAGGAGGTTCTGGAGAGGAGGGAGCTGGGCTCTTCTCCCAAGGGACAGGGGACAGGACGAGAGGGAATGGCCTCAAGCTCCACCAAGGGAGGTTCAGGCTGGACATTAGGAAAAAATTTTTCAGGGAAAGGGTCCTTGGTCCCTGTCCGAGGCTGCCCAGGGAGGGGGTTGAGTCCCCTTCCCTGGAGGGGTTTAAGGGACGGGTGGACGAGGCACTGAGGGACATGGGTTAGTGATTGATGGGAACGGTTGGACTCGATGATCCAGTGGGTCTTTTCCAACCTGGTGATTCTATGATTCTATGATCTCCGTGGTCTCCTCTGGACCCATTCCCCATTCCAAGTCCTTCTTGTGGATGGGATGGGGAGACGTGGCCATGAGGGGGTGTCCAAATCCACCCCAACCCCAAACCCCAGTGCCCACCCTGTGGCAGGTCCTCAGCACGGTAGATGCGGAGCTCAAGTGTGGCAGCACACGGTGGTGGCTGCAGCAGGTTGGCCTCCACGTCTTCATCCTCCGCCGGTTCCTCCGGCTCCTTTAGATGGAGGGTGGAAAATTAGGGACCCCTGTCCGCGGAGAATTCTAGAGGTGCTGGGGTTGATGAGGTGCTCACCAGCACCGTCTCGCCGGCGCGGAGCACGGCCAGGCTGACGCGCAGGTAGCCCTGGGAGCCGGCATCAGGGCGCTGGGGATGCTGCAGGCTCAGCCACTTCCAGCTCAAGGTGTGTCCTGGCAGGGTGAGAGACCCCAGCGTCACCCCAGAGTCACCCCGGCGTCACCCTGGAGTCACCCTGGAGTCACCCCAACCCTCCCGCTTACCTGGGGCGCAGTAGATGGTGCCGACGTCGAGCTGTGGGGATGGCAAAGGAGGTGAGAGCGGCTGAACCGCGGCGTGATGCATGTGCCCACCCATCGTCCCTCACCTGGAAGACACCGATGATGGCCTGGGCGCGCAGGGCCCGCGAGTTCAGCACCTGTGACCAAGGGGACACAGGGTCAGCCACCAACCCACCGTCCCCATCGCTGCCGGTGCCACCGATGCCGCCCCTGACCTGGATGTGGATGGGCTGTGCTGCCAGCTGGCCGGGTGTCTCGTGGAAATTTTGGTAGAACACCTAGAAATGAGCAAAATGAGGTGAGAGTGGGGTGAGGGGACGCCAGCAGGTCCCCGTGTCCCCTCCCTGCGGTCACCTCATTGTAGTAGGGGCTGTTCCCCACCCGGATCCTGGTCCTGAAGCGGTGCTGGCCGATGAGGACGGTCACCACGGGTTTGATGTTGTTGCCCTGGAGCTGGTGGCCTTTGATGATCCTCACTCGTACCTGGGGGACAAGCGGTGGCGCGGTGGCCGCTGGTGGGACATCACCTTGGGTGCCACCGCACCTCTGGGTGCCTTACCTGGAAATCTTCTTTCCTCCCTGCTTGGTGAGGCTTGGTGGGGCAGTGCGGTGGCCCTGGTGACACCGCCCGTGGTGGCACCTGTCCTTGCAGAGGGGCCGCAGCGCCACGGGGAACGTAGGAGCAACGGAAGGTGATGGTGCACTGCAAAGGGACAGGTGGCACCCGAGACCGTGCCTGGTGGCACCCTGGGGTGCTGCTGGGGGGGCCGCAGGGGGTGCTCACCCCTGTGGGATGTCCCTGGGGGTCCAGAAGTGGGACGTCGCTGAGGGCCAGCGTTAGCCCAGGATCGGCCTCCAACCGCTCCAGTGAAACCATGGTGGTACCCAAGTCCCTGCAGGGACACGAGGACACGGTGAGGGTGGCCGTGCTGGGGAAGGTCCCCCTAGGGTGCCCACCCATGGGTGCTACTCACCCCTGGAGCGCTGGTTGGCCCCAGTGCCGGAGACGCAGGGTGACGGTGGCCATGGGGTGCAGGGGACGCACGCCCAGTGGCCATGCCAGCGTCTAGGGAGAGGTGACGAGAGGTTGATGAGGTGACCCGAGTGTCCCCACGCCGCCACAGGCCACCCGGGGGTCACCTCACCTCATTCCAGATGGGGCTGTGCTCCTCTGGCACCACCCGGGTGCTCCTGGGGACACCTGGGAGGGACAGGAGGGAGGGTGGTGGCACGTTGGCATGGGGACACGGGAGTACAGGACAGCTGGTGGTGCTGCCACACATGGGGACGGCCAACGCTGTCCCCAGGCATGGCCAGCACCACCCTGTCACACTAGGATGCCACCCCCGGTGCCGATGCCATCCCATCCCACGGCCACAGCACCCACGCGGACGGCCACCACAGTGTCCCCATTGTCCCCAGCGCTACCTCGGAAGCGGGCAGACACGTGCACCCCGGGCCCAGAGCCAGTGGCCTGGGGGATGTAGGCGCTGGCCACCAGCAGCCGCAGCATGGCCACCTGCCCCTGTGCCACCGAGGTGCCGTTACCGCGGCGCCGTTACCGCGGCGCCAGACACGCCTCACGCCAGCAGCGTGGGGGGAGACGGGGCACAGCTCGGGGGGTGTCGCCGTGCCACCAGGTGTCCCTGTGCCCCCAGGGACCGCGTGGAATCTCCGAGTTGCCCTGGTTGGAAAAGACACACGTCATGTCACATCCTCCAGCCATAAATGGTGGGAAATGGAGTGAACTCCAGCTGGAGGCCAGTGACAAGTGGTGTCCCCCAGGGCTCAGTGCTGGGTCCAGCCCTGTTCAATGTCTTTATCACTGACCTGGATGAAGGCATCGAGTGCACCCTGAGCAAGTTTGCGATGACACTAAGCTGGGTGGAAGCTGGATCTGCTGGAGGGTCGGGAGGCTCCAAAGGGATCTGAACAGGCTGGACTGCTGTCCATGTGCGTGTTGTAAGGGACTGTTACCACTGAACTGCTTTGGCTCAACATCGCTGCCAACCCCCCATGATCTCGTAAGGGATCTTTATTGCAATGAAGAGCTGATCTCGTAAGTGCTGCCAAACTGTCCCCAACGGAAAAACCATGACATCCACCCGAAGCGTGCTTATCAAGTTGCACCTGGGCATGGCAATGCCTTCCTGAAAATGGGTGGACTATTCGGGGAAATCATGGACTGGGGCAATAAATGGGGGAGCCTCTGGCTTCTTTGTTACTCAGTGGGCTCGGGGTGCTCGACTTCTTCACTGCTTGGTGGGCTTGGGGTGCTCAACTTCTTCATTGCTCGGTGGGCTCAGAGCCTCTTGATTCTTCATTGCTCGGTGGGCTCGGGGTGGTCGACTTCTTCATTGCTCGGAGGGCTCAGAGCCTCTTGACTCTTCATTGCTCGGTGGGCTCGGGGTGCTCGACTTCTTCATTGCTCGGTGGGCTCGGTGGGCTCAGAGTCTCTTGATTCTTCGTTGCTTGGTGGGCTCGGGGTGCTCAACTTCTTCATTGCTCGGTGGGCTCAGAGCCCCTTGATTCTTCGTTGCTCGGGGGGCTCGGGGGGCTCAACTTCTTCATTGCTCGGTGGGCTCAGAGCCTCTTGATTCTTCATTGCTCGGTGGGCTCGGGGTGCTCAACTTCTTCATTGCTCGGTGGGCTCAGAGCCTCTTGATTCTTTGTTGCTCGGTGGGCTCGGGGTGCTCAACTTCT
Organism: Phaenicophaeus curvirostris; assembly: GCF_032191515.1. Classification (NCBI taxonomy): domain Eukaryota; kingdom Metazoa; phylum Chordata; class Aves; order Cuculiformes; family Cuculidae; genus Phaenicophaeus; species Phaenicophaeus curvirostris. The sequence continues at coordinate 5,517,280 of NC_091418.1, read as the reverse complement.
TCATTGCTTGGTGAGCTCAGAGCCTCTTGATTCTTCATTGCTCGGTGGGCTCGGGGTGCTCAACTTCTTCATTGCTCGGTGGGCTCAGAGCCTCTTGATTCTTTGTTGCTCGGGGGGCTCGGGGTGCTCAACTTCTTCATTGCTTGGTGAGCTCAGAGCCTCTTGATTCTTCATTGCTCGGTGGGCTCGGGGTGCTCAACTTCTTCATTGCTCGGTGGGCTCAGAGCCTCTTGATTCTTTGTTGCTCGGTGGGCTCGGGGTGCTCGACTTCTTCATTGCTCGGTGGGCTCAAAGCCTCTTGATTCTTCATTGCTCGGTGGGCTCAGGGTGCTCAACTTCTTCATTGCTCGGTGGGCTCAAAGCCTCTTGATTCTTCATTGCTCGGTGGGCTCAGGGTGCTCAACTTCTTCATCGCTCGGTGGGCTCAAAGCCTCTTGATTCTTCATTGCTCGGTGGACTCGGGGTGCTCAGCTTCTTTGTTGCTCGTGGACTCGACCTTGTGTGTGTTGCTGCGTTTGCCTTCCCCGGTCTTCCTGGAGCTTGGAACATCATCATCACTCCGTGGCTCTGTCTTCACCATCACCTGCACCGAGACCGATCCAACGGGACATCGCTGGATTCGTGGTGGTGGTAATCAGCTGCATCTCTACCGTCTTCTGGCTTAGGGATTCTAACTTTTCTTTTGTTTTTCTCTCTGCCCTGTCGCTGTTGTCAGTTGTTAAAATAAAGCTCACAAGATTGTACGGCATCTGACTTCGTTTGTGTCTTAATCTTGGTCTCTTGGAATCATTTAAGAACCCTCCCTGATATTGGATCGGGACACGTGTGTCCCCACGTCTGTGTCCATGTGTCCCGTGTCTGTGTGTCCCCTGTGTCTGCGTGTCCTGCGTGTCTGCGTGTCCTGTGTCCTTGTACTCCCATGTCCGTGTATCCCCATGTCCATTTGTCCCCATGTCTGTGTGTCCCCATGCCCACGTCCTGCGTTTGTGTGTCCTGTGTCCATGTGTACGTGTGTCCTAGTGTCTGCGTGCCTCATGTCCCTGTGTCCCCATATCTGTGTGTTCCCCATATCTGTGTGTCCCTGTGTCCGTTTGTTCCTTTAACCCCATGTCTGTGTGTCCCTCATGTCCATGTGTCTCTGTGTTTGTGTCCCCCGTGTCCCCATGTCCCTGTGTCCCCGTGTCTGTCCCCCATGTCCATGTTCCCCGTGTCCCGTGTCTCCTCTCCATGTGTCCCCTCTCCACGTCCCTGTGTCCCCATATCTGTGTGTTCCCCAAGTCTGTGTGTCCCTGTGTCTGTTTGTTCCTCCGTCTCCATCTCTGTGTGTCCCTCATGTCCACGTGTTCCATGTCCCCAAGTCCGTGTGTCCCGTGTCCCTGCGTCCCCATGTCTCGGTCCCCCATGTCCATGTTCCCCGTGTCCCGTGCTTCCTACCTGTGTTTCCTCTCCACATCTGTGTCTCCGTGTCCCTATGTCCGTGTCCCTGTGTCCCCGTGTCCCTCATGTCCCTATGTCTCTGTGTCCCCAAATCTGTGTGTCCCCATGTCCGTGTGTCCCCCGTGCCGCATGTCTCCTATCCGTGTGTCCCCTCTCTGCGTCCCTGTGTCCCCATATCCATGTGTTCCCCATGTCTGTGTGGCCCTCATGTCCATGTGTTCCACGTCCCCAAGTCTGTGTGTCCCGTGTCCCCGCGTCCCCACGTCTGTGTCCCCCATGTCCCGTGTCTCCTACCCGTGTGTTTCCTCTCCACATCTGTGTCCCCGTGTCCCCGTGTCTGTGTGTCCCTCATGTCCCTATGTCTCTGTATCCCCAAATCCGTGTGTCCCCATGTCCATGTCCCCATGTCCCTGCGTCCCCATGTCCATGTGTCCCCCGTGCCCGTGTCCTCCGTGTCCCGTGCCTCCTATCCATGTGTCCCCTCTCCGCGTCCCTGTGTCCCCATATCCGTGTGTCTCCCATGTCCCTGTGTGCCTGTGTCTGTGTGTCCCCGTGTCTCTGTGTCCCCAAATCCCTGTGTCCCCATGTCCCTGCGTCCCCATGTCCGTGTGTCCCCCGTGCCTGTGTCCCCCGTGTCCCGTGTCTCCTCTCCGTGTGTCCCCTCCCCCCGTCCCTGTGTCCCCGTGTCCCTCTCTCCGTGTCCCCTACTCCCCGCGCCCCCTCACGGCACCGACCCCGCCCAGTCACGTGACCAGCCCCCCCCCCGCGGAGACCACGCCCACCCCCACGTGACCGCGCCCCCTCCGCGATCCCCGTTCAGCGCATGCGCATGATCCCCCCCCGCACGCACCCCGCCCCATTACGCGCCTACGCACAGACCCCGCCCTGCTAACCCCGTTCTGCGCATGCGCACACGCCACACGCCCCGCCTATGCGCACACCCCCGCTCTGCGCATGCGCACAGTGCCGCCCTAGCCCCATTCACGACCACAGACCCCGCCCCGCCACTCCCTCCCGGTCTGCGCATGCGCAGAGCCCCGCCCCGCGGCCCCCCGCGCATGCGCAGAGCCCCGCCCCCGCCCCGCCCCGCGCACGCGCAGCCGCCGCCATGTCGCACCGCGGGGACGACCCCGACCGCGACGCGGAGCCGCCCTGGTCGGCGCGCAAGATGGGGAAGTCGCTGCTGCTGCAGCTGTCGGTGCACGAGCGGGAGCTCGACCTCGTGTGCCTCGACCACAGCTACGCCAAGCCCTGGAGCGCCCACCCCGACGCCAGCGCCGCCCGCCCCGCGCGGATGCTGTTCGTGCCGCCCCGCAGGCAGCCCGGCACCGGCCCGTGAGTGCGGGGGAGGGTGGGGGGCTGTGGGGGGAGGGAATGGCGCTGGGTGGCGCTGGGAAGGGAGAGAGTGGTACTGTGGGGCTGGGGGTGGCAGGGAGTGGGACTGAAGGGGCAGAGAGTGCGGTCTGTGGGGTAAGAAAGTGGGGCTGAGGGGTCTATGAGGGGAGAGAGTGGGACTGGGGGGTCTGGGAGGGGAGAGAGTGGGACTGGGGGGTCTGTGAGGGGAGAGAGTGGGACTGGGGGGACTGGGAGGGGAGAGAGTGGGACTGGGGTGTCTGTGCGGGGAGAGAGTGGGACTGGGGTGTCTGTGCGGGGAGAGAGTGGGACTGGGGGATCCGTGAGGGGGGAGAGTGGGACTGGGGGATCCGTGAGGGGGGAGAGTGGGACTGGGGGGTCTGTGGGGGGAGAGAGTGGGACTGGGGGGTCTGTGGGGGGAGAGAGTGGGACTGGGGGGTCTGTGGGGGGAGAGAGTGGGACTGGGGGGTCTGTGGGGGGAGAGAGTGGGACTGGGGGGTCTGTGGGGGGAGAGAGTGGGACTGGGGGGTCTGTGGGGGGAGAGAGTGGGACTGGGGGGTCTGTGAGGTGAGAGAGTGGGACTGGGGGGTCTGTGGGGGGAGAGAGTGGGACTGGGGGGTCTGTGAGGGGAGAGAGGGGTACTGGAGGACGCTGGGAAGGGAGAGAGGGGGACTGGAGGGCGCTGTGAGGGGAGAGAGGGGGACTGGAGGGCGCTGTGAGGGGAGAGAGTGGGACTGGGGGGTCTGTGAGGGCAGAGAGTGGGACTGGGGGGTCTGTGAGGGGAGAGAGTGGGACTGGGGGGGTCTGTGAGGGGAGAGAGTGGGACTGGGGGGGTCTGTGAGGGGAGAGAGTGGGACTGGGGGGGTCTGTGAGGGGAGAGAGAGGGACTGGGGGGTCTGTGAGGGGAGAGAGGGGGACTGGAGGGCGCTGGGAAGGGAGAGAGTGGCACTATGGGACTGGAGAGGGGGCAGAGTGGGGTCTGTGGGGTAAAAGTGGGGCTGAGGGATCCGTGAGGGGAGAGACTGGGGCTGGGGGTCTGTGATGGGGGAGAGTGGGGCTGGGGAGGTCTTTGAGGGGAGAGAGTGGGGCTGGGGGTGCATGAGGAGAGAGAGTGGGGCTGGGGGTCTGTGAGGGGAGAGAATGGAGCTGGAGGTTTGTGAGGGTAGAGAACGGGGCTGGGGGTCCAGGAGGGGAGAGAATAGGGAGCTGTGAGGGGAGAGAGTGAGGCTAGGGGACAGAAAGTGGGGTCTGTGGGGAAGAAAGTATGGCTGACATGGCTGGGAACAGTGGGGAGAATGGAGCTGTGGGGCAGTGGGCGAAAGAGTGGGGTCTGTACGATAAGTTTGCGGATGACACTAAGCTGGGTGGAAGTGTGGATCTGCTGGAGGGTAGAGAGGCTCTGAAGGGATCTGAACAGGCTGGATCCATGGGCTGAGACCAATGGCAGGAGGTTTAACAAGGCCAAATGCCGGGTCCTACGCTTGGGGCACAACAACCCTGAGCAGCTCCAGACTAGGAGAAGTCTGGCTGGAAACTGCCTGGAGGAGAAGGACCTCTTCTGTTGGTTCAACCTGTTGGTTGAACAGGAGCCAGCAGGGGCCCAGGGGCCCAAGAAGGCCAATGGCATCTTGGCTTGGATCAGACACGGCGTGGCCAGCAGGGCCAGGGAGGTTCTTCTCCCTCTGGACTCGGCCCTGGTGAGACCGCTCCTCGAATCCTGGGGTCAGTTCTGGCCCCTCACCACAAGAAGGATGTTGAGGCTCTGGAGTGAGTCCAGAGAAGAGCAACGAAGCTGGGAAGGGGGCTGGAGAACAAGGATTGCAAGGAGTGACTGAGAGAGCTGGGGGTGTTTAGCCTGGAGAAGAGAAGGCTGAGGGGAGACCTCATTGCTCTCTGCAACTCCCTGAGAGGAGGTTGTGGAGAGGAGGGAGCTGGGCTCTTCTCCCAAGGGACAGGGGACAGGACGAGAGGGAATGGCCTCAAGCTCCACCAGGGGAGGTTCAGGCTGGACATCAGGAAAATATTTTTCATGGAAAGGGTCGTTGGTCCCTGTCAGAGGCTGCCCAGGGAGGGGGTTGAGTCCCCTTCCCTGGAGGGGTTTAAGGGACGGGTGGACGAGGTGCTGAGGGACATGGGTTAGTGTTTGATGGGAATGGTTGGACTTGATGATCTGGTGGGTCTCTTCCAACCTGGTGATTCTCTGATTCTTTAAGAGAGTGAGGTGCTGGCAGGGGAGAGAGTGTGGGACAGGGGTGAGAGAGTGGGTCTGAGGGGGTCTGTGAGATGAGAGAGAGTGGGGTGGGGCTGGGGGAGCAGTGGGATTGAGGGGCAGAGAGTGGGGCTGGAGGGACAGTAGGGGAGAGTGGGGCTGGGGGAGAGTGGGACTGTGGGGGCTGTAGGGGGAAGAAAGTGGGGCTATGGGGCAAGAGGAGGGCTGTGGGGCAGGGGTGTAGTATGAATGGGGAGAGTGGGGCTGGAGGCAGGAGGGGGTTCTGTGGGTCTGAGAGACTGTGTAGGGGCTGTAGGGTACAGGGAGGGGGTGCTCCTGTGGGGCTGAGGGGCGCGTGCACAGTTAGGGATTCTTGAAGGGTCTGTGAGGGGAAAATGTGGGGCTGGGGGTCTGTGAAGGGAGAGTGTGGGGCAGGTGTGGTGGTTCTGAGGGGCCTGTGGGACAGATGTGGGGCTGGGGGTCTGTGAAGGGAGAGTGTGGGGCAGGTGTGGTGGTTCTGAGGGGCCTGTGGGACAGATGTGGGGCTGGGGGTCTGTGAAGGGAGAGTGTGGGGCAGGTGTGGTGGTTCTGAGGGGCCTGTGGGACAGATGTGGGGCTGGGGGTCTGTGAAGGGAGAGTGTGGGGCAGATGTGGTGGTTCTGAGGGGCCTGTGGGACAGATGTGGGGCTGGGGGTCTGTGAAGGGAGAGTGTGGGGCAGGTGTGGTGGTCCTGAGGGGCCTGTGGGACAGATGTGGGGCTGGGGGTCTGTGAAGGGAGTGTGTGGGGCAGGTGTGGTGGTCCTGAGGGGCCTGTGGGACAGATGTGAGGGCTGTGAGGCAATGGTGTGGGGCTGGGGGGTCCTGAGGGGCCCGTGGTGTGGGCTGGGGTCTGTGAGGGGAGACTGTGGGGCTGGAGGAAGGTTTGGAAGGGTCTGTGAGGGGAGAGGGTGGGTCTTGTGGGGCTCAGAGGCTTTTGGGGGGGCTGGGGGTTTCTGAAGGGTCTGTGAGCAGAGAATGTGGGGCTGGGGGGTCTGAAGGGAGAATGTGGGGTCTGTGGGGCAGGAGGGGTGTCCTTAAGTGTTTGTAAGGGGGGAAAAATGTGGGGTCTTTATGGCAGGGGCGGTTCCTGAAGGGTCTGTGAGGAGGAAATGTGGGGCTGGGGATTCTGTGAAGGGAGAATGTGGGGTCTGTGGGGCAGGAGGAGGGTCCTGAAGGGTCTTTGAGGGGAGAAAAGTGTGAGGCTGGGGGTTTGTGAAGAAGAGTGTGGGGCAAGAGGCGGGGGAGGGTCTTGAAGTATTTGTGAGGGGAAAATGTGGGGATGGAGGGTTTCTGTGAAGAGAGAATGTGGGGTCTGTGGGGCAGGGGGCGTTCCTGAAGGGTCTGTGAGAGGAGATGTGGGGCTGGGGGTCTGTGAAGGGAGAGTGTGGGGTCTGTGGGACACGAAGGAGGTCCTGAAGTGTCTGTGAGGGGAAAATGTGGGGCTGGGGGGTTCTGTGAAGGGGGAATGTGGGGTCTGTGGGGCAGGAGGAGTTCCTGAAGGGTCTGTGAGAGGAGGAAATGTTATGCTGGGGGTCTGTGAAGGGCAGGGTGGAGGATTTTGGGTAGAGGATGTCTTGTGGGGCAGGGTGGGAGCTATGAGGGGAGAATGTGGGGCACCTGTGGGGGATGTCATGCAATTGTTTGGGGCAGAGGCGGCTCTGCAGGGGTCCTGAGTGCCCTGAGGGGTGGAGGAGATCCTGAAGGGTCTGTGGGGCAGAGGCTTCACTTTGGGGTTCAGGGTCTCAGACCAGGATTACCTGGGCAGCTCGTTATGGAGCTGAGCCCCACGGTGAGTGAGCCGCTTGTCTAAAGTGCTGTTGTTGCCAGCAGCGAGGTGGATGTCCCCATTGACGTCGAGACAGTGACGCCCACGCCCATGCTGCTCTACGATAACCAGAAGGCTCGCAGTGTGATGAACGAGTGCGAGCGCCACGTGATGTTTGCTCGCACGGATGCGGATGCCCCGCCGCCACCGGACGACTGGGAGGAACACGTCAACAGGTACCGTGGGGATAGCAAAGAAGAGAAATCTGGGTGCTGAAGGGCCGCCTGTGGCATGGTGGGGGGTTTTGTAGTTATAGAATCAAGGAATGGGTTGGGTTGGACCTCAAAGCCCATCCAGTCCCACCCCTGCCATAGGCAGGGACACCTCCCACGGGATCAGGGGCTCCAAGCCCCATCCAACCTGGCCTTGAACCCCTGCAGGGATGGGGCAGCCACCACTGCTCTGGGCAACCTGTTCCAGGGCCTCCCCACCCTCATTGTGAAGAATTTCTTCTGAGTGTCCAGTCTAAATCTTCCTTCTTCCAATTTAAAGCCATACCCCCTTGTCGTGTGCCTGTCCTCCCTGATCCAGAGCCCCACCTCAGCTTTCCTGCAGCCCCTTTCCGTACTGGAAGCTGTTCTAAGGTCTCCCCAGACCTTCTCCAGGCTGAACAACCCCAGCTCTCTCAGCCTGTCCTCATAGCAGAGGTGCTCCAGCCTTTGGATCATCTCTGTAGCCTCCTCTGGACTCGCTCCAACAGCTCCATGTTCTTCTTATGCTGGAGATTCCAGAACTGGACACAACACTCATAATTTGGTCTTATGGCAGCAGAGTAGAGGGGCAGAATCCCCTCTGGTCCCACTGCTTCTGATGCAGCCCAGGACATGGTTGGTTTCTGGCTGCGAGCGACCATTGCCGGCTCATGTCAAGCTTCTCATCCCCCAGCACTCCAAGTTCTTCTCCTCAGGGCTGCTCTTGATCACATCATCCCCTATCCTGTACCAAAACCTGGGATTGCCCTGACCCAGGTGTGGGACCTTGCCCTTGGCCTTGTTGAGCCTCACAAGGTTCACACAGCCCCACTTCTCCAGCTTGTCCAGGCTTTAGGTGTGATTTGATACAGTGACATTCCTGAGCTGAATAACGTTCAAAGAAAACGGGTTCTTATGTCCACGTTCCTCGCCTGACAGCTGTGGAAGTGCTTGGATTTAATGAACCTCTCCCACACGCTTCCTTTGAAGCCGTCTCCTCTGTTCAGAGGAGGTTGGGACAGTTGAGTTGTTAGATTAGATCCTCAATTCACCCGTAGTCCCATGTCAGAAATGGAAAATGAGGAGGTGCTGGAATCCACCCTTTTGAACCTCCTCCCTGGAGCTGCAGTCCAGCCACGCCGCGGCCCTGATGCTACGATGGGATTGTGTTTGTTTGGGAAGCATGGTGGTAACATGTGCTAAAAGGAGTGATTGTTTTGGTCTTATTTACAGCTTCTGCTGTCTCTCTTGTCTTTCTGATGCTTGGTTTATAAACTACATTTATGGGTTGTTTTATCGAGTCATATTACTAATTTAAACTCACTTGCTAGCCATAGATTGGTTCTCGAGGCTGCGGTTGCAGCCGATGCCCAGTTGTGTTCCAGACTTTGGGAACAGCAGGAGTGTGTGGGACCTGGGTGGCCACTGAACAGCAACCTACATTTTCTCTCTCCATTTTCTCGACAGGACGGGTTGGACAATGGCCCAGAACAAGCTGTTTAACAAGATTCACAAAGCACTCCAGTCGGACAGGCTGGCTCGTTTGGCTAACGAGGGGGTAAGGTCATCTCCCTGTTTCATTTCCCAACAGAGTTGCTGTGTGTGTGTTATCACTCAAAGAATCATTAAGGTTGGAAAAGCCCTTTAAGCTCATCCAGTCCAACCATCAGGCCAACCCCACCGTGCTGACTAAACTGTGTCCTGAAGCTCCACATCCATGTGTTCTTTGAACTCCTCCAGAGATGGAGACTCCACCACTGCCCTGGGTGGCCTGGCCCAGGGCTTCACCGCTCTGTCAGGAAAGAAATATTCCCCAATATCCAGCCTTAATCTCCCCTGGCACAACTTAAGGTTCTTTCCTTTCGTCCCATCCCTTGTGACCTGGGAGAAGAGACCAAAACCCACCTCATCACAACCTCCTTTTTGGGAGCTGCAGAGAGCGATGAGGTCTTCCCTCGGCCTTCTCCTCTCCAGACTGAACAGCCCCAGGTCCCTCCGCTGCCCCTCGTAAAACTTGTTCTCTAGACCCTTCCTAGCAAAGCCAAACTGAGTCAAGATGAAAGTCTTGGCTGTTGGGTTCTGTAGCCTTAAGAAAGAGGCAGCTCTGGGCTTCTCCAAATGATTGCTTTGTCCTTACTGTGAGGATGTTGGTCTTTGCTTGCTGCCAGCAGACTTTGGGCTGCTCAGGCCAATACTTCCCTGTGGCTTGGGATGCTCATAGCATGCTTGATTTTTCCCGTAACTATGTTTCTTTTTAATTTGTTGGTTTTTAGGCCTGCAACGAGCCAGTCCTGAGGAGGATAGCAGTGGACAAATGTGCTCGGAGGGTTCGCCAAGCTCTGGCCAGTGTGAATTGGGACACCAAACTGATCCAGTGGCTTCACACGACGTTAGTGGAAACCCTCAGCTTGCCAGTACTGGCTGCTTACTTGGATGCTCTGCAAACGCTTAAAGGAAAGGTGAGAAGAGCAGTGAAAGACTTTCCTGTTGCTTACAATGTTCCCCCTTATAAAGCTCGTTAAAGGAAGCTGATGGAGTCTTTATCCTCCTTCTTTGGAGTGTCAGGGGTGATGTTTAAAAGCCCCTGGAGGAGGCTGTGTGGGTTTTCTCAGTCCTTCCTGGCCTCTGATTTCAGATCCCCACGCTGATCGACCGGATGCTGCTCTCCTCTACGGCCAAGACGGGGGCAGCGGGTGCCGAGGCGCTGTCTCTGCTGCTGAAGAGACCGTGGGACCCGGCAGTCGGCGTCCTGTCCCATAATAAACCAGTGAGTACCTCCTGGAGAGGCAATCTCACATCAGCTTTGTTCTTCCCATCCATCTCCTGTCCTCTTCCTCTCTTCCTTTGACTTCTCTCTTGCTTCCTGGACTCTCTTCCTTCTGCTGGACACTGCTCTTGGACACATTCTTCCCAATCCATCCTGGGGTGGCTTTGCCCGGGGAGAGCCATAGAGTCATGGAATGGTTTCAGGTGGAAGGGAGCTTAAAGCCCATCCAGTCCCACCCCTGCTACGGGCAGGGGCACCTCCCGCTGGATCAGGGGCACCTCCCGCTGGATCAGGGGCACCTCCCGCTGGATCAGGGGCACCTCCCGCTGGATCAGGGGCACCTCCCGCTGGATCAGGGGCACCTCCCGCTGGATCGGGGCTCCAAGCCCCATCCAACCTGGCCTTGAACCCCTCCAGGGATGGAGCAGCCACCCCTGCTCTGGGCAACCTGGGCCAGGGCCTCCCCACCCTCACAGCAAAACATTTCTCCCCAAGATCTCATCTCAATCTCCCCTCTTTCCGCTCAAAACTGCTCCCCTCGTCCTATCCCTGCTCTCCCTGATCCAGAGCCCCTCCCCAGCTTTCCTGGAGCCCCTCTCCATGCTGGCAGCTGCTCTTGTTCTCTGTGATCCCTCCTGCTTTACGAGGTTTGCAAGATCCCTCCTGCTTCATTGTTTAGGCCAGGCTGGGCAGTGCGATCTCAGGTGGGGAAGTGGCTTTCCCTTACATGTCTTCTGTGTTGAAATTTGTAGAGCAAATTGCCTGGTTCCCCCCTCATTCTGATTGCTTCCTCCGGACCCTCCAATTCCATGTTCCCCACTTCTCGACGACACCGATTCTGGCAGTCGCAGCTTTCCTGCTTGGGAAAGGTTTGTATGGGAGAGGCTTTGGAAGGAGGGAAGTTGAAACTGGCAGCTGCTGAGTTTGCTTTTTGTCAGCAACAATACTTGTTGCTGCTGAAAGCAGAGGCTGGCATCTGCCGCCTGCTGCGTTTTTCATTTGAGACACTACACAGCGAAGGAAGTTGCCGGAATCTGATGCATTAAAGGTCCATTGCTGACCAAAGTCATCCAGCAGTTCAGATCGTATCATTACTGTTATTAAGGTTTGAAGGAAGGAAGGGGCTGGAAGAGGAGAGCATTGCGGAATCATAGAATAGTTTGGTTTGGAAGGGACCTCAAAGCCCATCCAGTTCCACCCCTGCCATGGGCAGGGACACCTCCCACTGGATCGGGGACTCCAAGCCCCATCCAACCTGGCCTTGAACACCTCCAGGGATGGAGCAGCCACCACTGCTCCGGGCAACCTGGGCCAGGGCCTCCGCACCCTCACAGCAAAACATTTCTTCCTAAGATCTCATCTCAATCTCACTTTTTTTGGCTCAAAACCGTTCCCCTCATTCTGTCCCTGCATTCCCTGATCAAGAGCCCCTCCCTGTCTTTCTTGTAGGCCCCTTGAGTATAGGTCAGTTTAATTCTCTGCCTGGATACAGAGCTGCTCACACACCTCCTGATGAGGTAGATACACTGCATATGGAGGGATGAGGTGGGTAGCAGGGGTTGTCTCCGTTAGGAATTCTCTACTTCTGGTTTCGGTAGCTAGAAGTGAATCCTGGGGGAAAAAGAGCGAGCAAGCACAAATTTGTGCATAAACTGGGTTCTGGTCTGTGCTTGTTATTGTCGATACCCCAGTAATGGCTCTGTTATCCATCTCTCTTTCATTCCAAACGGCAGGTGATTCCCATCGCCACCCACCTGCTGAACAACGGCAGTGGGGTGGGAGTGTTGCAGTGTCTCGAGCACATGATCGGGGCGGTGAGGAGCAAAGTGGCAGAGGTGAGTAAGGGGCACGACCGTGCTCAGGAGCCTTTGCTGCTCCCTCCAGCTCGCTCTCCTTGCCTGTAGGTGCTGTTTCCTTCAGTGCCTCATCCTGTTTGCTCTCTCTCTCTTCACCATCGTTGACTTTTTGATTTCTCCTGTAGATTCACAGCCACTTTTCCCACAAGCCGATCATCCTGATTGGGTGGAACACCGGTGCCTTGGTGGCCTGTCATGTAAGTACCTGGTTTGTAGAATCATAGAATTGTAATGTTGGAAAAAACCTTTTGGATCATCAACTCCAACTGTACCTGTCCACTACTAAATCATATCCCTAAGCGCTTCCATCTACTCACGTTTTAAACCCCTCCAGGGACGGGGACTCCACCACCTCCCTGGGCAGCCGTTCCTGTGTCTGAGAACCCTTTTGGTGAAGAAATATTTCCTAATGTCCAATTTAAACTTCCCTTGACTCAACTTAAGGCCATTAGCTCTTGTCCTATGATCTATCATGTGGGAGAAGAGACCAACACAACTCTCTGCAACCTCCTTTCAGGCAGAGAGTGATGCGGTCTCTCCTCAGCCTCTTCCAGGCTAAACAACCCCAATTCCCTCAGCTGCCTCTTGTAAGACTTGCTCTCCAGCCCCTTCCCCAGCTCCATTCCCTTCTCTGGACATGTTCCAGGCCTTCAATGTCTTTCTTATAGTGAGGGGCCCAAAACTGAGCCCAGGACTCGAGGTGCAGCCTCCACAATGCAGAGTACAAGGGAAGGATCGTTCCTTTACATCCTGTCAGACACCCCCTTGACAGCTCCATTCAGAGTTAGATTTTAATTATTGTTTCATTTAAGGCTCTTTGGAGTTCTTCTGATAAGAATCGTGGAATATCCTGAGTTGGATGGGACCCCCAAGGATCATGGAGTCCAACTCCTGTCCCTGCAAGGACAACCCCAACATTTACACCCTGGGGCTGAGAGCGTTGGCCAAATGCTTCTGGAATATTATCCAGCTCGGCGCTGTGACTGCTTCCCCAGGAGGGTTCCAGGAATCCACCACCCTCTGGGGGAAGAACCTTTTCGATTTGGCTGTTCAGGTGCCACCTGTTGCCTTTTCTACCCAGGTTTCAGTGCTGGAATACGTCACTGCAGTTGTGTGCCTTGGGTTCCCGCTTCTCTCCGTTGATGGCCCCAGAGGGGTAAGGACCACAGGGAGAAAGGAGCCTTTCAAATAAATGTACTGTTTTTAATCTCCCTAGATTGGCCTTAGAAGCCCAGTGATAACTGGCAGATTTTTTGAGGAATGTCTGAGTGATAATGGATTGGGAGCAGCCCTGAGGAGAAGGACTTGGGGTGCTGGGGGATGAGAAGCTTGACATGAGCTGCAATGGGTGCTCACGGCCCAGAAGCCGAGTGTCCTGGGCTGCATCCAGAGCAGTGGGACCAGCAGGGCAAGGGAGGGGATTCTGCCATTCCCTCTCATCCCATCGCTTGTTACTTGGGAGCAGAGCCCAGCACACACCTCACCACAACCTCCTTTCTAGGAGCTGCAGAGAGAACTGAGGTCTCCCCTCAGCCTCCTGTTCTCCAGGCTAAACACCCCGAGGTCCCTCAGCTGCTCCCCACAACTCTTGTTCTCCAGCCCTTTCCAGCTCCGTTCCCTTCTCCAGACACACTCCAGCCCCTCAATGTCTTTCTTGGAGTGAGGGTCCAAAACTGAGCACAGTATTCGAAGTGCGGCCTCGAAAGGGCAGTCTCAGTGGTTTATAGAGCAGATATTCACTCACTTTCTGAGTCAGTTTTTTCCTGAGACGCTCGAACGAACTGCACGGTTTATACTTCTCTCCTTTCAGGACACACTTGGTGTGTACTGGGATTGCCACAAAGTCCTCTCTGCCCCTGTGGCGCATACCTTCCCTTTCTAGAAATGCTCATCTGACTCGGAAAGTTGTTCAGCTCCAAAGACTCTGTGTCCTGAATCAGTTCTTCTGGGTTACAGTTCCCCTTGTTGTTGCAGGACGTTGATGACCCCCTCCTGGAGATGAAGAGCCCTGTCCTCTTTGTCATCGGTCAGAATTCCCTGCAGTGCAACATCGAAGTGATGGAAGACTTCCGGGAGAAAATACGAGCCGATAACAGCATGGTGGTGGTGGGAGGAGCAGATGACAACCTCAGGTAACGGTCTGCGAGGTGGATATCTCTTCCCAGGAACCCTGGGCAAGATCCGAGTGTGCTCCATATGTAAGTACCCCCAGATTTGGTACTGGAGCCAGATGAGAACTGCATAAAAATGGTCCACGAAGGTCATCTTTGTTATTCTGAACCTATGATAGATGGAAGGTTGGTTTCCTGTGATACCACTGGGAGAAACGATGCAGATTTCAGTTAAAGATCCACAGTGCCGTGTGGTACAAAACTAGAGCAAGTGTTTCCTTCTTCATGCTGTTTGGAATCCATAGCTTTTGGAGGCTGCGCATGGGGTCAGGGAGGCTGCAAGAGCCTGGAAAGGCATGGAGGGTTTCAATAAACTTCAGAGCTTGTTCTGCCACACCTGTGTGTGTTTGGAATAACTGCCCCAAAAACCTGAGCAAGTCGTGTAAGAATAGGATTGACCTGAGGCCAGAGTTGGGCCCAGCAGCGCAGAGAAGGCTTTGGAGTGTCTTAGGGGTCTGAAATCTAGAGGAGGGATAATTGGTAAAGGAGAGGAAAGAAAGCAATGTAAAACTGTGATTCTGGGTCTGAGGACAGAGCTCTGAAGGAAAGGACATGTATTTCTTTCTTCCCCTCGCTTCAAGAAAGACATTGAGGGGCTGTAATGCATCCAGAGAAGGGAGTGGAGCTGGGGAAGGGGCTGGAGAACAGGGGTTGTGGGGAGCAGCTGAGGGACCTGGGGGTGTTTAGCCTGGAGAAGAGGAGGCTGAGGGGAGACCTCATGGCTCTGTACAAGTCCCTGAAAGGAGGTTGTAGCGAGGTGGGTGCTGGGCTCTGCTCCCTAGTGACAGGTGATAGGACGAGAGGAAATGGCCTCAGGTTGTACCAGGGGAGGTTTGAATTGGCTATCAGGAAAAATTTCTTCACCAAAAGGGTTCTCGGGCACTGGAACAACTGCCAGGGAGGTGGTGGAGTCCCCATCCCTGGAGGGGTTTGGAAGATGGGCAGATGAGGTGCTCAGGGATGGTTCTGTAGTGGCCAGGGATAGTTGGACTTGATTTCAAAGGTCTTTTCCAACCAAATGATTCTATGATTCTATTTCCTTTCATACTGCTTGGGGATGCTGGGCTTTCTTCCATAGTTTTCTCTCAGCACTTTCAAGGGATGAATCTCGTCTTTCCAGCAGACGGTGCTCTTGAGTGGAGAGCTGGCAGAGCTGGCTCCAGCCTTGCTCTGCGTCTGGTAGTGAAAGGGAGATCCTGCTGTTGCTCAAACTCGCTCTCATGTGAAGAACGATAATTCTGAGCATGGAAAAAGTAATGTGTGTTGATTTCTGTCTTTTTTTAATAGGATAAGCAAAGCCAAAAAGAAGTCAGAAGGTCTGACCCAGAGTATGGTGGACAGGTGCATCCAGGTAACCACAGAAACCTTCTGTCTACACCTCGTATCTATAAAATAATCTGTGCTGAAGGATCTCGCTGGCCAGCAGTTATAACTTACTGCCAGGACTGGTGGGATGAAGGTTAATTTGCCTCCTGAGAGAGGTTTTGAAGTGGCTGTCGCCTTTAAGGAGGAGAGATGGGAGCTTCCCAGTACTGCACCTTAACCGAAGAGCAGTCTTCCCAGTCTTCCATAGTTATGGGTTTAACATGAAAAGGGGGAGATAGAATGGTTTGGTTTGGAAGGGACCTCCAAGCCTATCCAGTCCCACCCCTGCCATGGGCAGGGACACCTCCCACTGGATCAGGGGCCCCATCCAATTTGGCCTTGAACCCCTGCAGGGATGGGGCAGCCACCACTGCTCTGGGCAGCCTGTTCCAGGGCCTCCTCACCCTCATCATGAAGAATTTCCTCTTTATGTCCAATCTAAATCTTTCCCCTTCCAATTTAAAGCCATTCCCCCTCACCCTGTCACTCCAGGCCCTTGTTAGAAGCCCCTCCTCAGCTTTCTTGCAGCCCCTTTCCATACTGGAAGCTGCTCTTGGTCTCCCTGGAACCTTCTCTTCTCCTGGCTGAACTACACGAAGTCTCCCAGCCTGGCCTCTCAGCAGGTCTATCTGTTAGAGTTTCTTTTTGTGGAATATTAATCCCTTTGTACTGTTTGGAACCTTCCCTTCTTAGTTTGTGTCAAGCTGTGAAGATCAGTTGTTAGGAGGCCTGTGCACCACTTAATCTAACGATTTGTTTCATCCTTCCTAGGATGAAATAGCTGACTTCTTGACTGGTGTTCTCACCCGAGCGGAGAGCCATGGTGGCTCCGATCCCCGTGACCTGGATGCCGAGAAGAAGAGGAAGCCACGCGACTCCACCAGGAGGGATCTGTCGTATGACTTGCCAGAAAGAACCAGCAGGCCTGCTTCACCAGCCGCCAAAGTGCCTGCCTCGCCTCTGGGCTCGGAGGTGGGGGCTCTTTCTGGGATAACTGAGCTGGGAAAGGCTGAGGTTTTGTGAGGAGATGCTTTTGTTCCACTGAAACGTTCAGTGAGAAATGTGGTTAGTGTTGGAAGAGGGAGATGAGGGATACAGACAGGCTTGTGCAGGGCAAACAAACTTCAGAAATAGGTTTGCTCTAGCAGACGACGCATGTTCTTACCTGTGTGCTGCTATGCTCAGAGTTGCAACTGCTTCTTGGAAAACATGGGGGTAAGAGGTGTTCCTTCTCCTCGAGCAGGACTTCTCCAGCGTCTCCAGCAGCCCCACTTCAAGCCCAAAGACTAAGATGGTTGCAGTGTCCTCCATCCAGAAGCCTGGCCAGATCAGCACCACGCAGCTGCTGAAGAGACAGATGCAGAGGACGGACACTGTCCTGACACACAAGCAGGCGCAAGGTAATCCCCACAGCTTTCCCACCCTCTTCCCTCCTAGCACCCAGATCTTTGGTCTTTATCTGTCCTAGTGTGCCTAGATTTTTGTCTTCAGAGTCCTGTCTTGAATTCCAAGCTCCCCGTGGCAGCTTTCTCTGCAGCTCGGTCCCCTGTTGCTGTCATCCGAAGGCAGCAGCCTAAGCAAGGTTGAAATTGGGTTGGAAATTGTGTTTCTGCAGCTTGTGGGGCTGTTCCGAGTGGGAAGGCTTTTCCCTTGCTCTGGCTGGTCAGATCGTCACGTAGCCATAATCCTGTGATTCTGTAATTCTCTTGCCTCGTATCCTGGAGCTGCTTGGGAGGGAGACTAAAGGTTCTCAGGAGATGATTGAGACTATTGAACTGTGACTGAAACAGCAGAGCTCGGGTAATCACAGAGTCATCTTGCATCAAATGGCAGCGGAAAACCTTCTCTGAATGTGAAACCAGCATGAGCTGTGGGGTTTATTTTGCCCTGTTCAATACTGATTAAAAACCTGGCGGCGCAGCTTCAGTCTGATTGCAAGTGCTGTGAATGCAGGTAATGGTTTTGTTGATGATGAGTCCTTCTGGCAAATTCCAGCGGCACCTGTGGAATAGTTCTCCATCCTCCCTTCTCTTTCTTTTGTCAGGACAGACCTGAACAGGCTTGTTTGGTCTCTGTCAATGGTGTGACCCTCCGCATTCCATAAAGTCTTTCTCTAACTCAGGATTGGCTCCAGGGGGGAAGCTGAAGCTGGGATCTCCCCTAACTTCTCAGTCCACAGAGTAAAGGAATCTATTTCTTTGTTGTTATTGTTGTAGTTGAGGGAGGAAGTTTCTTGATAGCTCACAGGAGGCTGGGTCTGTGGCGCGGGTTGTGTCGTGGCTGCTGCAGCGCGGTGTCTGGCCTGGGTTTTGTGGCTGTAGCTCTTCAGGGCTGTGCTGGCTGACATCTCCCAGCTGCTCTCAGCTTCTCAGTGTGACTGCTCAGTCACAATACTCGTGCCTCTCGCAGTCAAGCTCTTGTTCCTGAGGCACCAAACACTTC
The DNA here is from genome assembly GCF_032191515.1 of Phaenicophaeus curvirostris. NCBI lineage: Eukaryota > Metazoa > Chordata > Aves > Cuculiformes > Cuculidae > Phaenicophaeus > Phaenicophaeus curvirostris. Next base: position 5,499,625 of record NC_091418.1, on the reverse strand, counting down.
CCCAGTGGCTGTGGGGCTGAAGAAGGGTTTGTGCTGTTGGGTTGTGCTCTCTGGGATAGCTGGGATGATTCCCCTTCTAGTGCTGGATCCTGCCATCTAGAGAAGAGGTCGATGTGTTTCCTTCGTGCCCCGGGGCAGGATGAGTCCTGCGTAGAGTGCTCTGCCTGCCTGCTCCGAGGTGTCTGTGGGTCTCAGTGGTGTCCCTGGCTTTCCCTGCCCCCCTCCGGAGCTGGACTGTGATACTGTAATTCTCTCTGATTCATTTCAGCTCAGTTTGCTGCTTTTCTGAAACAAAACATGCTGGTGAGGAAAGCTCTTCCTCCTGGCACTTCTTCATGTCTCTTTGGTGAGTATCTCCTCACTTCTCGCTGTCTCTCTCTATTTCCCTCCTTTCTCTCTGTCTCTGCTCCCTTCTTCCATCATCTTTCTCTTCCCTTGCCTTGGTTTGGGGATGTGGCTCAACGTGTCCCCTTGTCCCCCTGCTTTTTGCTTTCTCATCGCTATGTTTGAAGCTAAAGCGAATGACCCACTTTCTAGCTGAGAGCATTAACTTCTCCCGAGCTCTTCCTGTTTCCCTGCCCCTCGAGCTGGCTTCCTCCGATGAACTAAAACCTTGATGAATGATGTGGTGACTTTTTTGTGATTGTGAGCTTAACCCTTTCCGATGCTGGGGCTGAGAAGGGGTGTGGACACCAGCCTGTGTTGGTGGAACGTCCCAAATGTGTGAAGCAGCGAAGAGGCTGTCAGTGGGAGCAGAAACAAAGGCCTTCCCCTTGGAAGGGGCAGATGTAGACACGAGGAGCAGTTTCTTGTCCAGAGAGAGTTAGAGGAGAGGGGAGAGGTCAGGGAGAAGAGGGATGATGATGTGGTGGGAGAGGGGTTGCTCTCTGGACCAGGAGGTGCATGGAGGTGAGCAGTTCTCAGTCCTGTGGTCTGTGGCGTTGGGTGCTGTAGCTCATGCAGAGGTGGAGCTCGTTGTGCGAGGTGCTCTGAGGCTTTGGGAGTGCGTGGGGAGATCCTCAGCGTATCTAAATATGCATTTTGCCATCTTGAATGGCGGTGACTGTGGGGACCTGGGATTAAGAGGGGGAGAGAGGTTGAAATCCAAGGTTTTGCGAGGCTGTGCTGTCATGAGGTGATCTTTTGAGTGACCCCAGGGTGCTGAGCTTGTAGACGGGGTGAGAGCTGCCTCTCCCCGGCACCCCAAGTGCTGGGGCTTTGAACTGGACGAGGCAAATGCTGGTTGCAGAGAAGCTGGTGGTATTTTGGCATGCTGTGTGGAGGCTCTGAAGGCACAGACTCCCTCCTTGCCCTGAAAGCACCTGAGATCAAGTCTAAACTGCACGCCTGCAGCCATGGTAACAAACTCCTGAGGCAAGTTTTGGCCTAAGCTGATTGTTTGCAAGGTTGGTTTCTTCCTTGATTCTTGTTTCATGCTCTCCCCTGTGTGATGAAATTAGCCTGGGAGCACACGTGGACTTATCCCAGAGTCCTCCCAGCCAGCGTCTGCTGGGAAGAGAAGCCACAGAGGATGTTACCCCACTGGCGGGGAGATGTGGAGAGGCTGACACCAGCCTGGGCTGCATTTTGATGAGATTAAAAGCAGATTAAGACCTCTGGGCTCCTTACTGCGTTGGCTCGGCTGTGTGAGGTAGGAAGCTGGCGTTTGGGAGCGTTCGCTGTTTTAGGAGCGCAGTGCTCATCCTGGACACACAGCCAACCCTCTGTGGTGGGGACTGTGTGCCCCTGCCTGAGGGGAAGCAGGATTTGCTCCGCTCTCGTTCGGTGGGGACACGGAGGGACGTTGGGTCACTGCTCGCCGATGCTTTGAGGGGCACCTAACGCCTGTGCATGTGCCGTTTCACTGTCCTGCTTGGCTGGTGGCACTTTTGAGGGGGGGCTTTAGTGCCTGCGGTCTGCACATGCCTGGTGAGGGCTCTCCGGACGGTGGTTTGGACCACGCGTGTTTGCAGGTGGGTGGGAGGCACGAGAGCATCACACGAGTGTCGTGAGTTAACAAGCGTGAGCGCCGAGTCCATCGATAGCGGGACAGCAAGCTTGGCGCTTGTCTGGGGGACCAGGGTGGCCCCAGAATGCTTGGAGCTGCCTGACATTAGGGCTTGAACTGCAGTTTTGTTCTACGGCCACAGTTCAGAGGTGTGTGGATGGTGTGCAGGGAGTGTATAAATACATACGTATACGTATAAATACATACGTAACAGGGTAGCCTGATCTAGTGGGATGCCCCTGCCCATGGCAGGGGGGTTGGAACTAGATGATCTTTAAGGTCCCTTCCAACCCTGACGGTTCTGTGATTCTATGATATATGTACACACGTGTTCACATCTGTATATTGATTTTATGTAACATCTGTATCTAGATGTAGATAAACAATAAAGGTGGTGGGTACATCTCGGCCTCTAGGCTGTACAATACAGACTCACAGAATGGTTTCAGTTGGAAAAGACCTTTAAGGTCATCGAGTCCAACAACTGATCCAGCCCTGGCTCAGTCTGCCACCAGACCACGTACCCAAGTACATCTACTTGCCTTTTGAACCCCTCCAGGGATGGTCACTCAGCCACCTCTCTGGGTTCCAGTGCCTGAGAACCCTTTCAGTGAAGAAATTCCTCCTGATATCCAACCTAAATCTCCCTTAGCGCATCCTGAGGCCATTTCCCCTTGTCCTGTCCCTGGCGACCATGGAGGAGAGACCAACTCCCACCTCGCTACAACCTCCTTTCAGGGAGTTGTACAGAGCGATGAGTTCTCCCCTCAGCCTCCTCTTCTCCAGGCTAAACAACCCCAAGTCCTTCAGCCGCTCCCACAACCCCTGTTCTCCAGCCCCTTGCCCAGCTCCGTTCCCTTCTCTGGACGTGCTCCAGCCCCTTAATGTCCTTCTTGGAGTGAGGGGCCCAAAACCCAGCACAGTATTCGAGATGGAACAGGCTGCCCAGGGAGGGGGTTGAGTCACCTTCCCTGGAGGGGTTTAAGGGACGAGTGGATGAAGTGCTGAGGGACATGGTTTAGTGATTGATGGGAATGGTTGGACTTGATCCGATGGGTCTTTTCCAACCTGGTGATTCTATGATTCTATGTGGCCTCCCCAGTGCTGAGTCCAGAGGACAATGCCTTCTGTATTCCTGGTCCCTAGAATGTGGCTTAGATGCCCACGACCATCACTAAGGAGAAAGTTTGCTGGCTCTTCAGTGTCTGGAGAAGTTCTTGATGGAGAGTGCTCTCTGTAGCTTTAAGCAAAGGCCTCCCCCCTGCCCTAGGTCGCGGCAGCACGTAGCAGTGGCTGCATTTCTGAGCGCTGGAGGCTGCAAATGCTGCAGTGGGAGGCAGGTCTGTGCCCTCATTTCCACCCAGTCCACCGGTGTTTCAGGCTGGGACTGGACAATCGTGTGGAGAACGCGTGGGCAAGATGGGGCAGTTCCTGGGCTGCCCAGAGGCACTTGTTGTGGATCCTCTGTGCTTTTGGGGGCAGCCCTGTCCCCCACGAGGCGGTGCGCTAGGCAGGATGAAACGGATGCGATGGGTCAAGGACGTGGCAGCTGAAGGAGCCGTTGGAGCAGAAGAGAGATCTCGGTCCATGGTTTTTTCTTCTGTAGTACCGAGCGGGGTAGGGTGTGGGGGGGCTCGGCTTTGCTGCAGTGCTGTTTGTGCTCACGGCTGCTTCGCTTCGTGCCTCTAAGGAACCTGTCTGCTTCAGTCCAGCTCCTGGAGGGCCACTTAGGACGTGCTGATGACTGTCACGCGGATACCTTTTGCTAGTGCGTCGGAGGAGCCGGAGGGCTGAGCTCTAATCCCAGCACTGCCAGCATGCCTGCACCGGCTCCGCAAATCCCTGCACCCCAACCCTACGACGTTGGAGGGTCCTGATGCTGGGATTGATTGTGCCGTGCTTTGAAATGAAAAGCTTTCGCGTGGAGATGCAGTATCGCTCTCGACGTCCCTTTTTCTTTGCTGCAGAGGCAAGGCAGGCTCTGTGTGCTGTCCTGCCTTAGCTCGTGAGTAGCTTAAGCAAAGTCCTGATCCTAAACCAGCAGCTTGGGGCATGCGGAAGTCAGCGCAGATGGTGAGGAGGAGCGTGAGTTCCTGGTGCATGGGAGCTGGGCAAGGCTGGCATGGAGGGAGCTGTGGGAGTGCGCATGGCATGCATCCCTCTTCCGTGCACAGTGGAGCAGCGCTGACCTCGAGGGATCAGCCGTCAGTTTTCAAAAAGCTCCTTCTGTGTCCCCTAGTTCCAGTCTCCTCAGAGCACTCGGAAGGGGCTGACAAAGATGATGTGCGTGTGCAGCTGAAGAGGCATCAGACTCCCAGCCCGACCCAGTGCACCAAATCCTCCAAACGAGCCAAAATCAAGGTGACCATTGTCTCCCACGGAGATGCCGCTGGCGTGGGGAACGGAGCGCCCCTCACCACCCAGGCAGAAAGTGAGTTGCGATCGCACAGCTGCTTTTTAACCAGAGCGTGGGGTCGTGGCTGTGCCCAGACCTGCTCCTCTGGGGCACGATGTGGGGAGGGGACGTGTGATTTCTGCTGGTTTTGGAGGAGGTTAGCTGCAGCAAACAGATGGAGGCTGGAGGTGTGAGTGACTTGGGGGTAGCTGGGGCACCGTCGGGGCTAACAGCACGTAGGAGCTTGGCAGGAGCCTCTCTTTTGCATAGCAGTTGGGACTGCCCGCTTCAGCAAAACACTTGGCTGCAGCCGTGCGAGCTGCGTGGCCAATTTTACACCTGGAAGAAGGATACCAGCCCTGCCAGACCCCTTGCTCCAAGTAGGTCGCACGCATCTCCAGTTCTGCTGCCCGCTCCTGCAACTCCTGCGTGAAGCTCATACCTTAAACCTCCTCCCACTTTAGGGATAGCGGCAACCTTTCTTCCTCTGAAGACCTTTGTGTGTTCAGACTTCACGCTTCAGCCGAGTGCCTTGCTCTGCTGAGCCTCTTTGGGCCTGAAGTCTGGCACAACACGCTTTTCGTGCTCATGTAAATACATTCCAGCTGCTTTTCTGCTTCTGCATCTGGGAAAACCCACTGCGATGAACCCCCTGCAGTCCGAGAAGAGGCGACGTGCTTGGTCTTCTTCCTCCTGAGACTTTGCGAGGGAGGCCAGAAGCTTTGACTGCTGTCACCCTTGTATCTGGAGGATGTTGCCTCGTTGCTGGCTGCATACGACTTCCTTGCGCCAGGGTGCAGAGCCCCGGGGATGTAAAGCACTCGCTTTATTAGTGTTAGTTCCATGCAGTGCGGGACTGAAAGGCCAGCAGCTCCATTCTGATAGGAAACTGGAGACTTTTTTCAGAGCTGGGAAATAATTCTGCACCTTTGGGAGCTTCTCTTGGTTGTTTTGAGCTGTGAGAAAGAATTAATGAATCCACGTCTCTTTTTTAAGGTTACGGTTTATAGAATCACGGAATCGTTTGGTTGGAAAAGACCTTTGAGATCGAATCCAACCGTACCTGCCTGCTTCTAAACCACATCAGTATCTTCTGGCAGCTTTGAAATCTCTGATTTCTGGAATCTTTTTTTATTTAATTTTCCAAACTTTACTTCTTTTCACAGAAAGGAAATGAATTTGCAGCCGTAAACATGAACCAAACCAAGAATCCCTCTTACTGCGTGTGGGCAGGAGGAACGCACCAGACAAATGCACTTGTATCCCAAAAAAGCCGCAATAAACAAATATTGTGACTCCTCGAATCCACGTGTATTTTGTAAAGTCTCTAAAGAATGCTTACAAAATTGCTCGTTAGTGACCAGCTAGAGCCGAACCGATTGGTTCAGGAGGAAGAGCCGAGCCATGATGGGCTCGGAGGAGGGGGCTAGAGGAGAGAAATGTTAGGAGAGAGGTTTGCGGTTGGTGCCGAGGGCTTGAGGTTTCACTGCTTTTGCAGTTTTGAAGCAGATTCTTTCAATCCTGTCTGTCCTAACGCTTCTGGATTGGCAGCTTTCTAGTTTTCAGTTGCGACTCTGCTCTGGTCGATCCTCTCCATCTCCCGTAGTGCGGTGGCTGGAGCGTGTGGTCCTGGCTGGAGCGGAGCTTTCCTTGAGAAGATGCTTTGTGAGCAGGACGAGCCCCTGGGCCGCAGCGCTGGGGCCATGAGAGAAAGGGGCAATCCCAAAGGACTTGTGAAGGACAGAGAGTGAGGTTTCTTCTTTCTCTTTTGCAGTTGTCGCTGGAAAGCCGGTCCCCATGGCTGTCGGCCAGGCTGTATCGGGCGCAAAGGAGCTCTCGGGGCTGCTCACCACCCCCAAGTGAGTGCAACATCGCTGTTTATAAGCTGTGGGGCTTTTTGGCAGGTTGCTGATGGGAACCGGGGTGATTTCTGCTCATGGAGCTTTCTGGTATCCAGTTTATGACTGGAATTTTATGAAGTGGAGACTTGGGCTCCTGAAAACGGTCAACCAGCAGTCAGGTCTGAGATGACAGCAATGGGAGGAAGTAGAAGGCATGGTGGCTGTCAGGCTGTGTTTCTGTATGGTTTCCCAAATCCATGCCTGCTTATCCCTGTATTTTGAGTGACTGTGATGTCTTTGCCAGAAATTCAGTGTTGTTTTTAATTCTTCCCTTCATTCCCTCTGACAGGCAAGCAGTTTTTCCCAAAGATAAGGGAAAGAAACCTCAGAGAATCCTGGAATGGTTTGGGTTGGAAGGGATCTCAAAGCCCATCCAGTTCCGCCCCCTGCCATGGGCAGGGACACTTCCCACTGGATCAGGGGCTCCAAGCCCCATCCAAGCTGGCCTTGAACCCCTCCAGGGATGGGGCAGCCGCCACTTTCCTGGGAAACCTGTTCCAGTGCCTCCCCACCTTCATAGTGAAGAAATTCCTCTGTGTGTCCAGTCTAAATCTGCCCCTCTCCAGTTTATACCCATTTCCCCTCATCCTATCACTCCAAACCTTTGTAAACAATCCTTCCCCAGGTTTCTTGTAGCCCCTTCAGTTATTGGAAGGTCTCTCTAAGGTCCCTTGGAGCCTTCCCTTCTCCAGGCTGAACCCCCCCAACTCTCTCAGCCTGTCTTCCTATGGGAGGTGCTCCAGCCCTCTGATCATCTTTGTAGCCTCCTCTGGGCTCATTCCAGCAGCTCCTTCTTAAGTTGAGGATTCCAGAACTTATCTTGCTTTGGGTTTTTGTAGCTCATCAGCTCCCCACTTTACTCTTCCAGGAGTCCTGCTCAGTTTCATTAGGCCAGTGACAGCTTGCTGTCAAAGCCATCTCACACAGTCCTGCGTAATTTTTCACTAAATGGAGTTTTTTCCCTTTTGCTGACTTTGTAGGCTGAGTTCGGCCGCAGAAACCTCTTCCACGAGTCCTGTTCCATCTGCCGTCATCCCCAGCAGCACGGCACCCAGCGCTTTCCATGCTCTGCAGAGCAGGCTGGTGGCCAGCGGTGCCCACTGCCTGCAGGCCCAGCCGGCCAGTACCCTCCAAGGTACCTGCCTCTCCATGTCTCTCTTGTGAATGTAAAAGGTAAACGAGGTTCAAAATCATTTGGTGGATCCTCTTTCTTGCGTTTCCTGGTTGCTTTGGGTGTGGCTTGAGGCAGCGTTTGTAGCACTTTGCTGTTGCAGAGCCTGAAGGGCTCCAGTGGGATGCTGTTAAGTGAGGCTGAAGGCACCTGTGACCTGTTAATTGTCTCATTTGTATTTAATGATGCCTTGAGATACTCAAACTGACCTCATTTTGCCTCCTGGCTTTCACAGCTGGTTTTATTTGTAGCTGCAGCAACAAAATGTGTAGGACTGCATGTAGAGTGTGTGGAGGATCCCTGCCAACCTCAGCGCAGGCTCCTTGGGATGTGGCTGTTGAAAGAATTGTTTTACAGACCCCTGCCATCTATCAGATCTGGAATTTCACGGTGGTGAATTCTCCAAACCCGATTTCTTTTGTTCTTTACTCTTAGGAGCAGCATCAGCGAGCAGCCTGCTGCAAGGGCTGAGCTTCAGCCTGCAGGACATCGGGACCAAGTCATCAGCCCTTCCGGCCAGCGTGTCCGCAGCAGGACAGCCCGTGCAGGTACGCGGCCTCCGAGCACCCGAGGGAAGTGGAGGATAAAGTGGTAGGAGTTGGAGGGAGCTGTGTTTGCTCCAGGACCAGAAGAGATGAGGGGTGCTGCTAGGTGTGAACCACAGCTGAAATCATGTGATTTGTTCCCATATGGCGTGAGGTCTACAAACAGGACTGTGGGAAGTTGTTTCTAGGCAGCCACCTGGAAAACGATCATAGAATCATCAGCTGGAAAAGACCTTTGAGATCATCAAAGATGAGATGATGAGGAGGTGGAGGATGGACTTTGGGGGAAACAATGCTCTTTCTCCTTCTTGCTTTTGTGTGGAAGGGCATGGCCATGGCCTCGTGAGAAATACTCTCCATCCCTTCAGCACGAGCTGACCTCATTTTTGTTAGAAGTAGAGCCACAGTTTCTTCCAGTCATGCTTTCAGGTTGAGAGGAGTCTGTGCAGGCTGGCAGGGACGGGTTTACTTGCTGTTTGATCTGCTTGTGGCCACCAGGATGAGGAAGGGGAGGCTGAGGGGAGACCTCATTGCTCTCTCCAGCTACCTGAGAGGAGGTTGTGGAGAGGAGGGAGCTGGGCTCTTCTCCCAAGGGACAGGGGACAGGATGAGAGGGAATGGCCTCAAGCTCCACCAGGGGAGGTTCAGGCTGAACATCAGGAAAAAAATTTTCAGGGAAAGGGTCATTGGTCCCTGGCAGAGGCTGCCCAGGGAGGGGGTTGAGTCACCTTTCCTGGAGGGGTTTAAGGGCCGGGTGGACGAGGTGCTGAGGGACATGGTTTAGTGTTTGATGGGAATGGTTGGACTTGATGATCCGGTGGGTCTCTTCCAACCTGGTTATTCTCTGATTCTATGTATGGAAGCTCTGACCTCTCAAGGCTTTTAGCTCCTGTGTCACGGAGAGGCTGTGCCATCCTGGCATCCCCTTTCTTCCCAGGTTCTCATTGTTTCTGCTGTTTCTCTTTCCAGAGCTCAGCTGTGAAGACGCCCACGGCTATTCAGAACCTGAGTGCCATCACCACAGGCACCGGCACGATTGTCCGCACCATCCCAGTTGCCACCTCGTTGTCTCTGGGAGCCTCGGCGAGCGGGAAGCCCACAGCCATTCACCAGCTGCTGACGAACGGGGGCCTGGCGAAGCTGGCCAGCAGTCTCCCTGGCTTGGCTCAGATCTCCAACCAGGCAGCAGGTGAGGGAGAGGGGTGACAGGCATGCAATGCAGGTGCCTGGAGCACCCCATCACCCCAAGACTGGTGTTTCCAATGCTCATTTTTGAGCGGTAGCTACGGGCAGCTGCGTGTGAGCGACTTGTGTGCTGCTGCCTCAAATGGGAAGAGGCTTCTGATGCAGGCCCTGGTTGGAGAACGTGGCCTCCGCAGTCCCTGTGTCTCACGGGTGTCTTGCTTGTGTGTTTTCTAGGCTTGAAGGCCCCAACGACCATCACTGTGACACTGCGCGGGCAGCCCAGCCGCATCACCACGCTTAGCCAGGCCGCCATGGGGACCGTCCAGCCCCAGCTCGAGGAGCAGCCAATGCAGACGCAGGCACCTCAGGTAATTTTTGACATCTCCTCTGTAAAGAAACTGCCTACTGCTGCTCCTCTGAGCTTTTTGTGACCACTGTAGTCAAGGGCAGATGGGGGAAGTGTTCTTGGTCACCTCTCTTGGGTGTGTACAGCACAGCAGGGTGTGCAGAAGCAACACTGTGGAAAGTAAGTGAGAAACAGTCTCAATTTTGACAGCTGTGGAGTGAGGAAGCTTCGGTTGACCACCCAGTGCAAGGGAAGACGTGGAGCGTTACCCTTCTGGGACCAACAGGGGCCTAGGTTGGCCCAGAAACCAGTAGGAAAACTGGTGCGTGACAGCTACAGCTCTTCCTGCTGGAGCCTAGAAACTTTTCCCAAAGGTTGGACTGAATGAAATGAATGCACATCTGATAACAACCTGGAAAATATCCTGGTATTCATCAGGAACTGCAAGTTTGCAGAAATCATGTATTGCTGAGCTCAGCCTTTGTTGCTTTGTTGAGGCCATGCAGAAAGGGGCTTCACGAGGCTGTGGTTAAGAGGACCCAGTTAACCTTCACATCTCTTAGTGGCAGGGGCAATTGTGCTTGATATCATGGTCTGCACCAAGGGAATCTCCAGCTAGGCTTCAAAAGCTGACATTAGCTTGGAAATGGTTACTGAGGCTCCAGAATTTGTGGCAGAAACAGGTTTTGGTGGGAGGTAGAACGCTGCTTGTAGGGTGTTCCGACAGGAGAGTGGGTCAGCTGTGCTGTCTGGAGCCAGATTTATCCTGGAAATGCTACTTCTGCCCCTGAGGTGCCCTGATGTGAGGCTGGGCCCTGGGGATTCAGTTTCTTTCTGCTGCCCAACTCCTGCTCTTTCCCACTGCCGTGCCGATGAAACCGTTTGTAAGTGCTGAGGGTGTGCTCCAGGGCCGTGTCTGTTCAACACAGATCTCCTTTTGGAAGAGGATCACTGACAGCAGGAAAACCTCTCGGTATTTGGACTCCAAGCGCCTGCCAGGGACTGTCTCGAGGATCCTGGCTGTCTTCCTGCTGCCTAGGTTGAGTCTTGGTGTGGCTGAGTTGGAAGCACAAGATGCCGAGTCAGAGAGGGGTTTGTTGTTGGGTCCTGTAATGTGAACCTCTCAACCCCAGATCCTCGAGGCAGCAGAAGGGGTGAATTTACTGCAGCAGTCATAGAAATCATAGAATCCTGGAGTGATTTGGGTTGGAAGGGACCTCAAAGCCCATCCAGCTCCACCCCTGCCATGGGCAGGGACACCTCCCGCTGGATCAGGGGCTCCAAGCCCCATCCAACCTGGCCTGGAACCCCTCCAGGGATGGGGCAGCCACCCCTGCTCTGGGCAACCTGGGCCAAAGCCTCCCCACCCTCATTATGAAGAATTTCTTCCTAATGTCTCATCTCAATCTCCCCTCTTGCAGCTGAAAACCATTCCCCTCATCCCATCCCTGCCCTCCCTGATCCAGAGCCCCTCCACAGCTTTCCTGCAGCCCCTTTCAGCCCTGGAAGCTGCTTTAAGGTTTTCCCACGGCCTTCTCCAGGCTGAACAACCTCATCTCTCTTGCCCTGCCCTCATACGGGAGGTGCTCCAGCCCTCGCATCATCTCCGTTGCCTCCTGTGGACCCATTCCAACAGTTCCATGTCCTCCTCATGCTGGGGATTCCAGAACTGGATGCAGGACTCATGCAGGACTGGACTGGGTCTCACCAGAGTGGAGCAGAGGAGCAGAATCCCCTCCCTGGCCTTGCTGTCCTACTGCTGTGGATGCAGCCCAGGACACGGTTGGTTTCTGGGCTGCGAGCACACGTTGCTGGCTCATGTCGAGGTTCTCATCAATCAGCACCTGGAGTCCTTCTCCTCGGGGCTGCTCTCAATTGTGCCGTCTCCCATCTTCTATTGAAACTGCAGATTGCCCTGACCCAGGTGTGGTGGGACCTTGCAGTTGGCCTTGTTGAACCTCATGAGGTTCACACATGCGTTTGACACGAGGTATCTGTGGGCGCTCTCCTAAACCACTGTCCATTTTGAGATGGATCTGGGAAGGCGAGGGCAGGAAGGTTGGCTCGGTTCCCTGCGCAGGACGGCTGTTGAGCTGTTGCTGTGTTGTGCCATCAGCAGGGTTGACCTGAGCTCAGGTGGCTTCTGCACGGTCTCAGCTCTGCTGCAGTCTTGGGTCTCTCTGGTAGGTGCTGTCCTGGATGGGGGGATGGAGGAGGAAGCGCAGCCCTGGTCTGTGATCCACCTCACGGGACTGAAGGAGGCGTTGCAGCTGCCTGGGTTGTACAGTGAGGGGCGTAACTGTCCAACGGATGCCGACTCCTATGAGCTGGGGAAAAAGTAGTTCAGAGAATGAGTCAACAAGCTCTTTGAGTGATAAATGCTGCCCCTTGGGCAGTCGGAGGAGTATGGAGCATCCAGTGGGTCTCAAGCTCCCGTTCCAACAGGGGGTTACAAACTGGCACTGAAGGCTGAGGGCGCCAAGATCACTCCAGGCTGGCAGAGTTTGTTTGGTTTTCTTATTTCTCTCGCACATCGTTTTCTTTTGATGCTCTAATGCAGGTCCTGGGTGGCTGAGCTGGTGCAGGAGAGGCAGAACAAGCTTCGCTTTGTAGCTGGAGCTCTGTGGGTTTGGTCCCTGGGTTGGGGACAGCATCCGGGAGGCAGTAAGTGTGCTTCTGCTCCTTGCTGCTGCCCACAGCGGCTGTTTGAGGTACCTTGAAGCCCTGAGATACGGTTAGGGAAGCCTTATCCTAAAGGTGAAGGCTTTGGATGGAATCTGGGTGAGTATTAACTGCAGCAGCCATAAATCCTTAATTTGTCCTGTGCTGCTTTGGAGCTGGTGCCATGTCCCCTGCTGCTGGGAGGTTCCACATAGAGTCTTGGGTTTATAGAATCACAGAATCATGGAATGTCCTGAGTTCCACAAGGAGCATTGAGTCCAGCTCCTGTCCCTGCACAGGACAACCCAACATTCACACCGTGGGGCTGAGAGCATTGACCAAACACTTCTGGAATGTTGGCAGGCTTGGGGCTGTGACTGCTTCCCTGGGGAGCTGTGCCAGTGCTCCACCACCTGCTAGGGGAAGAACCTTTCCTAAAGTCCAGCGTAACCCTCTCCTGGCATACCTTCCTGCCATTCCCTTGGGTCCAGAGAAAAAAGATTGGTGCCTTCTCCTCCTCTTCCTTTTGTGAGGAAGCTGCAGAGAGTGATGAGGTGTCCCCTCAGTCTCGTCTTCTCCAGGCTGAACAGACCCAGTGAATTCAACCGCCTCACGTGGCATCCCCTCAAAACCCTTCCTGCTGATTAAATCTCAGATTTGGGAGCATCCACATCCTTCCTCCCTCGACTCTCCTGTGTTTCTCAGTCACTTTGCTAGCGTGGCAGAGCCTGGGAGCACTGGCAGAGCTGAGCTTAGAGCCAGCCGAGGTAGAGATCAGAAACAGAGCTCAGTGCAGATCCCACCTAAGCAGTGGGTGAGTCCCTTCCATAGGGCTGAAACTCATTCTTCATGCTGGAGGCCGTTTTTGTGCTCTTCAGAGGCTGTTTAAGAAACTGGGAGAGCAGATGTGCAAGCTTTCCTTGGCTACCTTTGCGAGACTCTAAATAGGCAGCAGAGCAGTGACTCTTTGTGTGAAGGAGCTCGGTACAGACTCTAGAGAGACAGGGTTAATGAGTTTGCGTGTGGGTTGATGTTTGAGAGCACTTGGACATTGGGTTGTACACTGTGGGTTTTCATAGAATCACAGTATGGTTTCGGTTTGAAAAGACCTGTAAGATCATTGAGTCCAACCATCGATCCAGCCTGTGGAGTCTGCCACCAGGCCACGTCCCCACATAATCTACTCGTCTTCTAAACCTCTCCAGAGATGGTGACTCAGCCACCTCCATGGGCAGCCTGGTCTAATGTTTAACGACCCTTTCAGTAAGGAAATTCCTCCTGATATCCAGCATAAACTTTCTCTGGCGTGTCTTGAGGCCATTTCTGCCATTTCTCCTCTCTTATTACTGGCTACCAGGGAGCAGAGCCCAGCACCCACCTCCCCTCAGCCTTCTCTACTCCAGGCTAAACACCCCCAGGTCCATCAACTGCTCCCCATGTCTTGTGCTCTAAACCCCTCCCCAGCTCCGTTCTCTTCTCCAGGTGCGCTCCAGCCCCTCCATGTCCTTCTTGGAGTGAGGGGTCCAAAACTAAACCCAGGATTTGAAGTGCGGCCTCACCAGCACTGGGTCCAGGACGCTCCCTGCTCTGCTCCTGCTAGCCACCCCATGGCTGATCCGAGCCAGGTGCTGGTGGCCTTCTTGGCCACCTGGGCCACTGCTGGCTCACGTTCAGCTGCTGTTGCCCAGCACCCCCAGGTTCTTCTCCTCCAGGCAGCCCTCCAGCCGCTCCTCTCTGAGCCTTTTACTTCCAGTGCTGTGCTCGTGTGTTCAAGGCAGCGCTGAATGGTGTGACTGGCTGCGAGAGCCGCTTCGAAAGCGAAGCAAGAGCCGGCTCGTACAGGAAACGAGCTGAGCTCTGTTGCTGTAACTAATTTTAGCCTTGACATCATCCCATGGATACCTGGAATGCATCGGGATTGCGTAATCCAGCAGGGCTTCCTGTGAAAGAACAAGTTTATAAAAGGCTTTGGACGATAACTCCCAGGGCTTAAACTTCTTGTGTTTTCAGCTGTGGCCAAAGCTGTTGTGGGTTGGGTTCCCTTTGAAATTCCAGCTGATGGCTCCACGGTGCCGGAAGCACAAAGCCCACGCATTGGCTGTGTGCTGTGATTTTGTAAACTTTGGAGGCTGGGGCGGTGCCTGGAGCTGCTGAGATGCAGTTTGAGTGGGTGACTTGTTTCCTTCTCTTGTGGGCATTAAACTGGAGGCGGAAGATTGAGGAATCTCTCTGGAGAGCTGGGTGCAAATGCCTTCTTTGAACAGCGGAGTAAGAGGAAGCAAGAGTGTTTGGGTGGCTTTAAAGTGAAAATACGAGCAAGCTTCAGTTTCTCCTTCCAAGAAGCTGCTCTGTGGTGGGGTGGACATGGCTTTTTGTGTCAGTCCCCCCTGCACTGTGGTTGTATCATAGAATCATAGGATAGTGTGGGTTGGAAGAGACCTTAAAGCCCATCCAGTTCCACCCCTGCCATGGGCAGGGACACCTCCCACTGGATCAGGGGCTCCAAGCCCCATCCAACCTGGCCTTGAACACCTCCAGGGATGGGGCAGCCACCACTTCCCTGGGTAACCTGTTCCAGGGCCTTACTAATCTCATAGTGAAGAAATTCCTCCTCGTGTCCAGTCTAAATCTGCCCCTCTCCAGTTTATACCCATTGCCTCTCATCCGATCACCACAAACCTTTGTGAACAACCCCTCCCCAGGTTTTTTGTAGCCCCTTCAGGTACTGGAAGGTCTCTCTAAGGTCTCCTTGGAGCCTTTTCCAGGTCGAACCACCTGAACTCTCTCAGCCAGTATCCTGATAGCAGCTCCATAAAGTGTGGAGTGATGCTGATACTGGATCACACTCTTGGTTTCTGCTTAACTGGCAGGAAGGTGTATGCTGTGATGACTGGAGCTGCGAGCTGAGATCATGGTTTGAGCTTTAGGCAAGAGTCTCCCTCAGGTGGCACCAGGAGAGCTCTGACTCTGGCCTGTGCTGCTGCTGGTGGATCTGCTGAGAGCAGGCAGTAAAGACCTTTCTTTTCCTTAAGTCTGAACCTTTCCACTCCCAGGGGCAGGAATATTAATGTTAACTAATTGAGCACTGCTTAATTGCTGCAGAGGGCTTGGAAAAGCAGGTGGTGACCTGCATGAGCGTCAGGTGGGGGGCTCAGACAAGCACAAGTGTTATTTTGTCAGTGGAGGTGGCGAGCAAGCAAGCTGGGTCAGAGAAGGCTGACTGAAGAGGTGGTTGTTTGCTTTTGCAGCTGGAAATCTGTTTTGGAGCTTTAGTTCTCTCAGCCCGGGGCCGCGAGGGCTCCGGGGAGTGTAGAGGAGCACGAGCTCTGCAGTATCGCATTGCGGATGTGCGCCTGGATGAGGTCAGGCAAGGGAAGCGGACCCAGAGGTGACTGAAGAACCTCTTGAATGAGGGAATTGCAGGTATTTCGCTGAAGCTTCCCAGTGCACTCCAGGGAGCTGCCTTGGGATCCAAATCCCAACTCTCCAGTTGTCGCAGTGTTGGACATCTGTGGGCACTGGTGCTGTGGAGCCAGCTAAGCAGCTGGCTCTTGTCAGAGGGGCTTGTATGTCTTCATCCAGCAAGAGGGAAGCTCTTCTGATGCAGAGGATGCTGGGGCTCTTCCCGCTTTCGCCAAGCTTTCACCAGTAACACCGTGTCATTCTTGCAGGTGGAATTGTTCTTAAGCTTCTGGTTGTCGCTTTACAGATGAAATGAGAGCAGGACGGATTTCACTGACAGCCAGAGGAGGGGGCAGAACCATCCCGTTCCTCTCTGGAAAAAGGCAGTGATTTAGTGACACTCTCAGCCTGAGCACTGACCTTTTCATAGAATCATAGAATCACCAGGTTGGAAGAGACCCATCGGATCATCGAGTCCAACCATTCCTATCTGCCACTAAACCATGTCCCTCAGCACCTTGTCCACCCGTCCCTTAAACCCCTCCAGGGAAGGTGACTCAACCACCTCCCTCTGCAGGTTTTCACTCGATTCCCCTTTTCCCTTGAGCTTGGTAAGGACTGGCCGGAGCGAGGGCAAGGCTGGAAGGAGCAGGGAGAGAGCACGCTCTGATGTTTGTGTTCCAGGCGAGGGCTAGCGCAGGTCCCGGTGGTCTCAGCCGAGGATGCTCTCCGTTCCTTTAACCCTTCCAGGCTCCAGACGGTGCTGTTGGGAACCTGGCCGCCCCAGCTACCGGCGCCGCCTCTCCTGGCAAGCTGCTGTCTCAGATGGATCTCAGCAAAGCCCAGGCTGGCGCAGAGATGCCTCCCGCCGACCCCGCCGCACACCTGACCGCCGCTGCGGCAGCACCCGTAGGTGAGGCGCATGGCAGGCACGGGGCCCGGGGACCGGAGCCGAGGCCGGGTCGGAGCCACGCTGCCGGGTGTCGCGTGCCGAGTCCCTCCAGGGAAGAGCTGATTGCGTTGAAGCCCGTCTCTTGGGTTTTTTGGTCCTTGCCTTCAGGCTCGGTTCCCCCGTGGCTTCTTGGCACAAGGTTTGGCTCGGTGCAACCATTTTGGAGCAGTTGGTGAGGAACCGGGTGTTAAACTTGAGCCCAAACACAGAGGGATTTTCTGAGTTTGCGTCCCTGGGCCCTGTCACGCAGTCATAGCACTAAGCATATTTACTTCCCTTCCCTGGGGAGCACAGACCCACCTCATTAGAGCAAAATAAATAACATGGAGCTGCTGCCCAGCTTCAGGCTTAAAGATAACGCTGACACAGAGCAGGGATGCGGCTTGTTGCGTCCTCAGAATCGTCCGGACAGAAACGCTCGCTGCCGGGTGAGCCGATGGTTTCATTTTCTTCACACTATCTAATTTCCAGGCAAGGGGGAGCGGGGAGTCGGCACTTGGGGCTGTGCCCGTTTCCCAGAGGGCAAACGAGGCAGCTCTGGAGCTTCACCATGCAGTCGGCTTTCCTCGCAGGAGTTGAACCTAGCCAGCCGCTCTGCGGACCCTTGCGATGCGCCCGTCTCCCCCAGGACTCACCAGGGAGGCACAGAAGCACGGGGCTCAACTTGTTCTGTGTGGTTTATCTCGTTCTTTTTGTCGTTTGTTGTAGCCAGTGGGTGAAGTCAGACCTGAGAGAGCTGTGCCTGCTTCTGCTGGAGGTTCCGACTGGCTTTGCATCCAGTGGGGAGGATTCCTTTGTAGGAAAGCTGCTGGAGAAGCTGGGTAGACTGGGGTGTTAGCGCGGAGTTCCGGACTCTTCTCCCAAGTGACAATGGAGAGGATGAGAGGAAATGGCCAGAAGTTGTGCCAGGGGAGGTTTAGGTTTGATATCAGGGCCAAATTTCTTCACTGAAAGAATTCTCGGGCACCAGAACGGCTGCCTGGAGCAGTGGTGGAGTCCCCAACCCTGGTAGGATTTAAAAGACAGGCAGACGAGGTGCTCAGAGGTGGTTCAGTTGTGGACAGGTATGGTCGGATTCAATCTCAAAGGTCTTTTCCTACTAAAATGACTCTTAGTTTCGTGGAGCGATTGTTGCCGATGTTTCAGCATCACTGTGTGTCCGTGCTGCTTGCCCAGCCTGCGTGGAGGCGGCTGGAGTCGCCTCTTCCCACCGTCCTCTCTGCTTTGCTCCAGGATGGTGGGGTCATTGGTCCCGTTCTGGTTAGACGGTGGGTGCTCAGCCTTCACTCTATGTCCTCCACCCTTGAGGCGCTTCATTTTGGAGAGTTCCAGGCTGCTCTGGGGGGGTTTGTGGCTCGCTGACACCGTGAGGGATGGAGCAAGTTGCAGCCTTAGGCGACCGCACGGGGAAACCTTTCTAGCTAGCGTGGTTTTTAACCACAACGCGTCTCCAGGCTTTGTCCCGTCCCTTGAGCACGTCCCAACCTGAGGATTCATTTCAGTGAAGTCTCTCCCCTCTCTCTCTTTTTGAGCTGTGGATGCTTAGATGGGGTAACCACCGTGGTGCAACCTCTGCTGTTGCTGTAGAGCACAGAGGCCTTTGTTTCACCAAGCCTTAAGTCTTCTAGCTGCCTCCTGCGTGGTGATGAAGATCTGGCAGCCCTAGCGCTGGTGCTGGGACTGAGTTGGAGATGCCAGAGTCGAGCGAGAGCTTGACGTGAGCAGCGCCACAGGGAGCAGCGTGAGCTCGATGTGCTCCGTGGCAGCTCCGCAGGCGGAATGGGGCGAGACGGAGCAGGTTTGGCTAACGAAGGACCATGATGTCCCAGTAGGTGGGCGAGAAGATGAGGCAGAGAGGCTTCCTGCGGGGCTGTGAGTGATCCAGGAGGGGAGCAGTGCCCAGGTTTGGCTGTTGTGGTTTCCTTGCCTGTGACAGCGCTGGCGTTTGGTTTGGGGTCTTGCTCTGCGGAGCGGACAAGGCCAAGTCCTTCTGTTCAACCCCAACGCCTGCGACTCTGCAGGTGGAGCCGGGGGGGTGGGCGCCACGTCCCCACGGCCGCTCACCGTGCTCTCCCCTTCTCCGCAGTGACCAACACCAGCCCCATGAAGACGCTCTATGTCATGTCGGACGCCAAGCTGTCTGCGCTTACCAAATCCGTGATGGGAGAGGCTACCTCCGCCCCCCTCAAACTGACAGGCATCCAGCCTTCCTCCTCCTCCTCCTCCTCTGCCAGCTCTCCCACTGGCGCCATCACCTTTGCTGCCTCCTCGCTGCCCGGCACCCCCAGCGCTCCCGGCAGCCTCCTGCACTCCCGGGTGGGACCTGTCTTGCAGGCCACATCCAAAACTGTCATCCTGACCTCGACGCTGGCCGCGATGAAGAGTGAGGGACCCCTGGGACACGTGGGTGAGAAGATCAGCCTGAGCAAGAGCGCGTCAGCCCTCGGCCACGCTCTGGGGGCCGTGGAGACCCTGGGCCGGGTTCCCTCCGTGGTGGACGACGGGAGCACCGTCATCCACACCAGGGAGGCTCTGGCCAACAGACACTTGGTGCCGCAGGGGGTGCTGCCAGGAGGGGCCGGGGCCGCGCTCATAACGCTGGGCAGCGGCCTGGCCACCTCCTCCGTCATCGCTGCGGCCGGGCCCACGCTCAGCCAGAAGCCGTAGGGACCCCTGGGACCTCCTGGCTGCCACCGGCACTCTGGGATGAGCTGGGCTGGGAGAGACACAGCCCTGTGAGCTCAAGGGACGGGTTCAGGCTGGAGCAAACTGGGAGAGGAGCAGCCCCGTGGGGACAGGGGACTGGCTCAGACCCGAGCAAACTGGGGATGGTTTTCTGGTGGTGCTGTTTAATAAAAGGTTTGTTTGTTCTTTGCTGACTTCATGGTGCACGTCCCTTCCAAACGCAGCCCTCGGCCCCTTGTGGAGGGCTGATCAGTCTTGCTGAGAAGGGGTGGAGGGCGCAGCCTGGGGCGGGCAGGGCAGGATTGGTGCTGTGGGGCCTGGGGGCAGGCTGGGCAGCCCTCACCCCTCTGCCCTTGTTCCCTGCTCTGCGCAGGAGCTTCAGCTTCTGCTATTGGGAGTGTTTCTACATAGAATCAGGGAGTGGTTTGGGTTGGAAGGGTCCTCCAAGCCCATCCAGTTCCACCCCTGCCATGGGCAGGGACACCTCTCACTGGATCAGGGGCTCCAAGCCCCATCCAACCTGGCCTTGAACAATTCCAGGGATGGGGCAGCCACAGCTTCCCTGGGCAACCTTTCTAGCCAGGGTTTTTTTAGGGCTACTGGGACTCATCCCAAGGCTCCGTCTGTCCCGTGTTGCGTTGCTGTTGAGCCTTCGGCCCTTGCTTCCCTGCAGAGACACAGGGCACGATGTGGTATTTGCTAGCTAATATGCTTTTGGGGAGCACGATGCTCAGCAGAGGGCGATCCAAGGTGCTGGGGTGTCCCCGCGCTCCCACTGAGGGCACGCGCGCTCCCCAAATCTCCGCTCACTTGCTCATCCCACCGGCTCATGAGGAGATCCTGGCTTTGGCTCGGCTCGGCTTGTTACAGGGAGCCTGAAAACAGCAGGAAAACCACCGTGTTCCCCTGTGGTGGCCACGGCAGCTCGGCGCGAGAAGAGGGAGATGCTGCAAGTCCCTTCCCGGGGTCTCCGCGTGCTGCTCCGGATGCTCTCCGTCTTTTTGGAGCCTCTCACACCCTGGACTTCGCGCCACGACGATGGTGAGTAGCGGTCTAGGGGATGCTGTGCTTTGCCAGCACCCCGAGTGGGTTTTTCTTCCCTTTCTTCCCTTTTCCCTGGGGTTTTGTGGGTAAAACCCTCAAGACTGCCCTTCCAGGCAACGTGTCCTGCAGGGAACGTCGAGGATGCGGGATGACCTCAAATCCTGAGGCTGATCTGAGCCCTAGCGTGAGTTTGCTCACGGGATGCCACCAAACACGGTACCTTCTCCCCGTGCTGAGAGCCTTGGGAAATGAGCTGGGATGAACTTCAGGCTCATGGACGCAAGCGTGTCTGGTAAAAACAAGCTTCTGCTGCTGCCCTGCGGTGTTTTTCAGCACCTCATCTCCCTCTTCCAGGCTTGAAGTCCCAGTTTTTCTGCTGCGATAAGAAGACTGAGACACCCTTGGGAGGTGGCACCTCCAGTGCCCTTGCAGGAGGTGGCTCTTTGTGGGAAAACTCACGTCCTCGCTCGCAGCCTGGGGCTGGCGGTGCATGTTTTGGCAGCAAAGGTCTCTGGGTGCAGCCAGGGTGGTTTGCAGCGCCTGTAACGCTTTCCTGATGTCCACGCTGGAGGATGCTGGAGTGATTGGGTCCACGCAGCCGCTCTCCTCCCCAGGTCTAATGCTCAAAGCACCACGGAGGGACTGAGGCTGCGTGGAGCTCGTTCTCCTCGTCCAATTTCTATCCCAAAGCATTTCCCGTCTGTGGACGCAGCAGACGTTGTCCTTAGAACCAGCCTCAGTGCTCCTGCTCCACCTGAAGCCAGAACCCTCTCCAGGGATGAGCAAGTGCCACCGTCCCTCTGCTGCTGTGACGGCTCGTGGTGAGGTGGCCAGGACGGTGGGAAATCACAGGATTGCTGGGTTGGAAAAGACCTTTGAGATCATCGAGTCCAACATTCCCTGTCCACGACTAAACCATCCCTGAGCACCTCATCTACTTGTCTTTTAAACTCCTCCAGGGGTGGAGACTCCACCACCGGAGCAGGTGGACAAAGCCCAGCGGGAGCTCCTAGAAGGTAAAAGCACCTGGGCTGGTTCACACTTGGACCCTGCGCCACACAACAGCTGCGAAAACGATGCACAAAAGCATCTCCTTCCCCCTGCGATCGGCACAGGCCCCCAGGTATGTTTGGAATCACTCTTCCCGAAAGCCACGTCCCCATCCCAGAAATCGAGGATGCCCCAAATGCCACCAGGCTGGGACCAGCCAGGTGTTGTGGCTCTTTGTGGTGGAGAGAGCTGGGCAGGTGCCCAACACAGCAGCTCCTCACGCAGCCCCAAAGCCCCGAAAGCTTCTCCGGATCCCTGGATAGCGGCAACATCATTCAAACTAGGAGAAGTCTGGCTGGAAAGCTGCGTGGAGGAGAAAGACCTGGGGGTGTTGGTTGACAGTGACTGAACATGAGCCAGCAGTGGCCCAGGTGGCCAAGAAGGCCAATGGCATCTTGGCTTGGATCAGACACGGCGTGGCCAGCAGGGCCAGGGAGGTTCTTCTCCCTCTGGACTCAGCCCTGGGGAGACCGCTCCTCGAATCCTGGGGTCAGTTCTGGCCCCTCCCCACAAGAAGGATGTTGAGGCTCTGGAGCGAGTCCAGAGAAGAGCAACGAAGCTGGTGAGGGGGCTGGAGAAGAAGAGGAGCGTCTGAGAGAGCTGGGGGTGTTTAGCCTGGAGAAGAGGAGGCTGAGGGGAGACCTCATTGCTCTCTGCAACTCCCTGAAAGGAGGTTGTGGAGAGGAGGGAGCTGGGCTCTTCTCCCAAGGGACAGGGGACAGGACGAGAGGGAATGGCCTCAAGCTCCACCAGGGGAGGGTCAGGCTGGACATTAGGAAAAAGTTTTTCAGGGAAAGGGTCATTGGTCCCTGGCAGAGGCTGCCCAGGGAGGGGGTTGAGTCCCCTTCCCTGGAGGGGTTTAAGGGACGGGTGGACGAGGTGCTGAGGGACATGGGTTAGTGATTGATGGGAATGGTTGGACTCGATGATCCAGTGGGTCCTTTCCAACCTGGTGATTCTATGATACCCAGAACTGTGTGGCGTGAGCCTGCGGGGCCCGGACCGCAGAGTCACGGAGCATCCCGGGCACGGTTCAGCCTCCACACTGCAGCGAACCGCGCTGGGCACGGCTCCTCTAGCAAAATAGAAACCTCCACGACTCATTTTGCTCCCTTTTTTATGAGTGTATGTGTGTATATATATATATATAATCTCTATCTCAATAACTTGGTGATATTGGTAATTAAGTCACCGGCGTTAACTTGTCGGATACAAACAGCTCTAAGATCAAGAGTAAAAACGGCACCGTTCACATTGTCTCCTCTCAGTCCCCTTCGCAGGCTCCGAAGCGGCGACGGGCTCCGGCTCGTGCCCCGCTGCCCGGCTCCCTTTTCCGTAGGGAACACGAGCGCTCCGGAGCGGGACGGCAGCTACAGCTCGGTGTGGGGACGGAAGGCGGGCGCGTAGGCGGCTTGGCTTTGCCACGTCACCGCCGGGTAAAGCCGGTGCCGCGACGAGCTCCCGTAGGACGCCGGGTAGTGCCCGGGGCCGGTCGCCAGCGGCCGGCACAGGTTGGAAGGCTGCGTGGAGGCGGCTACCAAAGGGCTGGGGAAAGCTGGGATGATGAAGGGGTTGACGGACAGAGCCGGCGCTGCCGGCACCCCTTGTGTTTTGAGGTGCTCCAGCGGGCTCCCGAAGCTCGCTGGGAAGTGCAGCATCGCTCCCTTGTAAACGTCCGCGGCTTGCGGCAGGGACGCGGCGTAGCCCGGTTTGGCCACCACGGCCTTGGGTTTGGCCAGCCCGTGCTGGCCGCGGGGCGAGCCGGCGCCCGCGTCCCTGCCGGCGGCCTCCTTGCCGAAGGGGGAGAGGGCGCGGAGCTTCCCACCGGGGCGCAAAACCGATTCCTCGTCCCGGCCGCGCTTGCCCCTGGGCGCAGCGGGAGCGAAGGTGGCACCGGGGGCCACCCAGCAGGCTTTGACGGCGGCCGGATGGTTCTCCCTGCTCCAGCCCTGACCCGCTTTGCTCCGCAGGTCCTGGGGCTGCTCCGGCTCCTCGGTTGGCGACGGGAAGGTGGAAGGCGGCTCCAAAAACTCCTTCAAGCTGGAGAAATACCCCGAGAGGGGGTGGCAGCTGACGGGCGGCAGCGCTTCGCTGCGGTACGCGTGGAAGCAGCCGGTGAAGACGGTGGGGAGCGGAGCCCCCTCCTCGGCCCGCGGGCAGGGCTGCCCGTCCCTCCCGCCGCCGGGTCCCAACTCGCTCCCGACGCTTGGAGCCGGATCCTGAGCTCCTGCTGGCTCTGGACTCCTCTGCTCGTTGAGGTGGGGGGCGCTGGGCAAGCGCGGGAGCTCCGGGCTGGAGCCCTCGGCGCGTTGGTGGCCGTGCAAGGACTCTGCCTTGCTCACCTGGGCCAGCAGCTTCTTCTTGGCCAACGGAGACATGATGGGGTGGTTGCCTTTGGAGTAGAAGCTGGAGAAAAGGCGCGTGTTGGGTTCTCTGTGGGTCCTGCAGGGGCCAGGACCCTCCCCTGAGGGGCTCGGGACCACCGGGCTGGAGCTGCCCTCTGCCACTGCGGTGTCCCTCGTGTCCTCTGTGCTGGCGGCCACCTCCGGCTTCACCTTGTCTGGAGGCACCTGCAAGCGAAGGCGATTTGGGGGGTGGGTGATGAGCTCTGCTGGTGTCCCAGCTCCCCCAGACCCTTCAAGACCTCCGCTCCCCTCTTTGCCCAGCCAGCCCCGTCCCTCCTGGCTCTTCCCGGCCCCGCGGTGGGTTCCTCCCGGGGAGGAACAGCCGTGTGGTTACGGGGTTGCTCCCAAACCGGAGCCACACCTGCTCCCGGCCCTTCTCCTTCTTGGCCCTCTTGCTCTTCTCGCCCGTCTCGGTGCCCTTGGAGACCTTGTACTGCTTGCGGGGCTTGCTGGGGGGCAGGGGCTTGTCCTCCTCCCCCTTGAGATGCCGCACGTACGGGAGGACCAGCCTGCAGGGTGGGGTTGGCAGTGAGAACCGGCATCGAGAAGGGGGGGAAACTGAGGCACGGAGCGGGACACCCCCCAGCCTCCTCCCCTACCTCTCATAGTGCCGCCGCGTGCAGGTGGCCGCGCTGGTGCTGCCGGGGCTGCCCCCCAGCTCGTCGTAGACGTTCTTCCAGAGCCGTCGCCCCGTCACCTGCAGCGGGAGGGATGGGTTAGCCCCGGCGACCAAGGGACGTCCTGGCACCCAGGGGCCACACGTCCTGGTAACTCGGGGTGTCCTGACATCTGGGGACCATCCTGGTGACTAGGGACATGTCCTGGCACCCAGGGGCTGTCCCAGTTCTTGGAGGTTGTCCTGAGACGTGGGGACCATCCGGCCCCCAAGGGATGTCCTGGGACTTGGGGAGGATCCTGGCACCCTAAGCCCATCCCAGCATCCAGGTCACGTACCTGGGGACCAACCTGGCCCCCAGGGGTCATTCTGGCACCCAAGAACCACCCCAGCACCTCAGGTTTGTCCATCCATCCATCCATCCATAGAATCATAGAATCACCAGGTTGGAAGAGACCCAATGGATCATCGAGTCCAACCATTCCCATCAATCACTAACCCATGTCCCTCAGCACCTCGTCCACCCGTCCCTTAAACACCTCCAGGGAAGGGGACTCAACCCCCTCCCTGGGCAGCCTCGGACAGGGACCAATGACCCTTTCCATGAAAAATTTTTTACTGCTGTCCAGCCTGACCCTCCCCTGGTGGAGCTTGAGGCCATTCCCTCTCGTCCTGTCCCCTGTCCCTTGGGAGAAGAGCCCAGCTCCCTCCTCTCCACAACCTCCTTTCAGGGAGTTGCAGAGAGCGATGAGGTCTCCCCTCAGCCTCCTCTTCTCCATCCTTCCATCCATCCATCCATCCATCCATCCATCCATCCATCCATCCATCCCTCCCTCCCTTACCAGCTCATAGGCTCCCAGCTTCTCCACGGCTTTGTAGATCTTCCAGAGGTTAACTGGGAATAAAGAGAGGACACGGTGGGTCGGGGTTGGCCGTGCTGGCCCCCAGCAGCCCCTCCTGGCCCGGGGGGGGACACGCACTCTGCTTGAAGCCGAGGTGGGGGATCCTCTCAATGGGCGTGTGCCGATCCTTCATGAACTGGTAGAGGCTGACGAGGAAGGCTTCCTCCTCCTCTTTCTCACTGGTCTCCTCCACCGCCTTCTCCTCCTCGGAGCCATCCTGTGGGACGGAAGCCTCCTGCGGGACATGAAGAAAGCAAGAGGGGAAACTGAGGCAGAGAAACACCCCGCACCCCTCTCCCCAGCCCTGCTTTGCAAGCCGAAGGCACTTAACGAGCTCTCGCTTCGTTAGCCTGGGCCGCCGGCCAAGTTGGTCAAAGCGTGCGAGAACACGAGGAACGGCTTCCAGGAAAACAGAAATTCATCCTCCACAACCCCCCCTGCCGCCGCCGCCGCCTTTCTCAGCTAAAAATGTTTCTCGTTTGTTTGTTCTACATTTTCCGGAGTTATAAAACTTGTTGCTATTTTTGGGCAAAGCAGCTGCGCCGCTCCCGGTCCTTTCGGGTTTGTTTTTTTTTTTTTTGTTGCTTTAATTCTTCTTCTTTCTATTCTTTTTTGCCGCTCGTGACAGACGCGGGTTTTAACGGCTCCAACGAGCTCAAGGCTTCGTTTCTTTGGAGTGAAAAATAAAACACACTGGAGGGAGGGGGGAGAAACCAGCGCGTCCAAACCAACCCCCCTGGCTCCATCGGGAGAGGAAAATAAGTGGAAAAATGACACGATGCGAGGCGGGGGGGCAATTTTCACCCTAAAAATATCCCATTTTGGGTATATTCCCCCCCCCAGGGCTGAGAAATCCACCCTCCTCTTCCTCATATTTGATTTTCGAGCTGAAAAATTGCCTTCCTCTTCCACGCCTTTGCTTTCAAAGCTGGAAATTCACCCTCCTCTTCCTAATCTTTACTTCTCGACCTGGAAAATTCACCCTCCTCTTTGCTTTTCCAGGTGGAAATTCACCCTCTTCTCCCTCCTTTTTACTTCTAAACCTGGAAATTCACCCTCTTCTTCCTCCTCTTTGCTTTTCAAGCTGGAAATTCACCCTCCTCTTCCTCCTCTTTGCTTTTCAACCTGGAAATTCACCCTCCTCTTTGCTTTTAAACCTTGAAATTCACCCTCTTCTTCCTCCTCTTTGCTTTTCAAGCTGGAAATTCACCCTCCTCTTTGCTTTTAAACCTTGAAATTCACCCTCTTCTTCCTCCTCTTTGCTTTTCAAGCTGGAAATTCACCCTCCTCTTCCTCATCTTTGCTTCTAAACGTGGAAAATTCACCCTTTTCTTCCTCCTCTTTGCTTTTCAAGCTGGAAATTCACCCTCCTCTTCCTCATCTTTGCTTCTAAACCTGGAAAATTCACCCTCCTCTTCCTCCTCTTTGCTTTTCAACCTGGAAATTCACCCTCCTCTTTGCTTTTCAACCTGGAAATTCACCCTCTTCTTCCTCCTCTTTGCTTTTCAAGCTGGAAATTCACCCTCCTCTTCCTCATCTTTGCTTCTAAACCTGGAAATTCACCCTCCTCTTCCTCTCATTTGCTTTTAAACCTGGAAATTCACCCTCCTCTTTGCTTTTCAACCTGGAAAATTCACCCTCCTCTTCCTCCTCTCGACTTTTTCCACTGCCAAACGTGACGCTCGCCCTTCCTACCCCCCTAAATATGGGGGTTCAGCATCTTCTACCCCCCTGGAAATAAGCCGGGGGGCGGCACTCACCGCTGGGTTGGTGCCTGGGGGGTCTTGGGGGTCTTGTTGCTTGTCGTCCATGGGGGTTTTGGAGGCGCCCGGGATTCTAGGAGGGGTCCTGCAACGGAATTAAAAGTGGGGGGAGATAAGACACCCAAATTTTTTCTTTCCCCACTCAAAATTTGGGGTGATTTGGGCCACGGGGATGCCCGCCAGGCACCGAAATCGGCCGAACGGCCGATTTCGGTGCCTGGCGGGCAACCCCGTGGCCCAAAGATGCTCCCTAGGTGCCTCCCCCTAAAATTTAGGGGTCCAGCCCCCCCTTGACACCCCAAAATTCCCCTTTTCCACCCCACCCCCCACTTTTTTGGGGGACCACAGCGGCTAAACGAGCGCCAAAGCGCTGTCCCAACCTTTCAGGAGCGAGTCCACCACGGGGGACACCCTAATTCCCATGGAACCCCCCCAATTCCCATGGAAAACCCCCTTTTTTTCCACCCCCCCCCTCAAAAGCTGCTCCCAGGTCCCGCTCACCCGCGGCCGCCGCGCCATGTGACTGCGCCCCGCGAGGCCACGCCCCCTCCCGCCCTTTAGCCACGCCCCCTCCGCCCCCTGCGAGCCCATTGGCCGCGCCGCCGCGCCTCTGCGGTCTGATTGGCCGAGAGGCCACGCCCTCGCTTACTCTGATTGGCCGAGACCCCACGCCCCCGCTGCTCATTGGCTCCGCCTCAGCGCAAGGTATGCTGGGATTTGTAGTCCGTGCCGCGAGGGGACAGCGCGCGGGGGATGCTGGGATTTGTAGTCCAGCCCTCAGCACTTCATCCACTCATCCCTTAAACCCCTCCAGGGAAGGTGACTCAACCCCCTCCCTGGGCAGCTTCTGACAGGGACCAATGACCCTTTCTGTGAAGAATTTTTTTCTAATGTCCAGCCTGACCCTCCCCTGGTGGAGCTTGAGGCCATTCCCTCTCGTCCTGTCCCCTGTCCCTTGGGAGAAGAGCCCAGCTCCCTCCTCTCCACAACCTCCTTTCAGGGAGTTGCAGAGAGCAATGAGGTCTCCCCTCAGCCTCCTCTTCTCCAGGCTAAACACCCCCAGCTCTCTCAGACGCTCCTCGCAATCCTTGTTCTCCAGCCCCTCCCCAGCTTCGTTGCTCTTCTCTGGACTCGCTCCAGAGCCTCAACATCCTTCTTGTGGGGAGGGGCCAGAACTGACCCCAGGATTCGAGGAGCGGTCTCCCCAGGGCCGAGTCCAGAGGGAGAAGAACCTCCCTGGCCCTGCTGGCCACGCCGTGTCTGATCCAAGCCAAGATGCCCTTGGCCCTCTTGGCCCCCTGGGCCCCTGCTGGCTCCTGTTCAACCAACACCCCCAGGTCCTTCTCCTCCAGGCAGTTTCCAGCCAGACTTCTCCTAGTCTGGAGCTGCTCAGGGTTGTTGTGCCCCAAGCGCAGGACCCGCCATTTGGCCTTGTTAAACCTCCTGCTGTAGGACTCAGCCCATGGATCCAGCCTGTTCAGATCCCTTTGGAGCCTCCTGACCCTCCAGCAGATCCAGCTTCCACCCAGCTTAGTGTCGTCCGCAAACTTGCTCAGGGTGCCCTCGCTGCCTTCATCCAGGTCGTTGATAAAGACACTGAACAGGGCTGGACCCAGCACTGAGCCCTGGGGACACCACTTGTCACTGGCCTCCAGCTGGATTTAACACCACTTCCCACCACTCTCTGGGCCCGGCCTTCCATTTCTGTTTATCTACGTGGTTTCGTGGATTTCGGGGTGCCGGGGGGGGCACACATATGGCACACGCGTGTGCCCGGCTGCTGTCTGTGTTCCTGCCATGGCAAACGGCACTGACGCTGTTTCCTCCCTCGCTGCCAGCATGAAACTCAGGAAACCGGGGGCGGGGGGGACGCAGCAAGGGTTTTGGGGAAAAGAGGCTGATTTGGGGGCAAAAAGTGGACGATTTGGGGGAAAAGTGGTAGTTTAGGGGGGGGAAGTGATGGATTTGGCGTGAAAGGTGGTGGGTTTGGGGTGAAAAGCAGCCAATTTGGGGTGAAAACTGATGAGTTTGGAGTGGAAAATATTGGGTTTGGGGTGAAAGGTGGTGGATTTCAGGTGAAAACTGATGAGTTTGGAGTGAAATGTATTGGATTTGGTGTGAAACGTGGTGGATTTGAAGTGAAAAGTGATGGGTTTTCAGTGAAAAGTATTGGATTTTGGGTAAAAAGTGATGTATTTGGAGTGAAGTGTATTGGGTTTGGTGTGAAAAGCGGTGGATTTGAAGTGAAAAGTGATGGGTTTGGAGGGAAAAGTATTGGGTTTGGGGTGAAAAGTGGTGAAGTTGAGGTGAAAACCGATGAGTGTGGAGTGAAAAGTGGTGGATTTGGGGTGAAAAGCACTCGAGGGGTGGGGGAACTGATGGTTTTAGGGTGAAAAGCAGCCGATTTGGAGTGAAAAGTGATGAATTTGGGGTGAAAAGCAGCTAGTTTGGTGTGAAAAGTGGCCAGTTTGGGGTGAGAAGTGATGAATCTGGGGTGAAAAAAGGCAGGTGTGGGATGAAAAGCAGCTTTTTGGGGGTGAAAATTGAACGATTTGGGGTGAAAAGCAGCCAATTGGGGGTTAAAAGTTATGGATTTGGGATGAAAAGTGGCAGATTTGGGGTGAAAAGTGATGGGTTTAAGGGGAAAATCTGCCTATTTGGGGTGAAAATCAACAGATTTTGGGAGAAAAGCGGCAGGTTCAGGGTGAAAAGCGGCAGGGTCAGGGTGAAAAGCGGCAGGTTTGGGGTGAAAAGCGGCAGGTTCGGGGTGAAAAGCAGTGAGTTTGAGGTGCAAAATGGCAAGTTTGGGCTGAAAAGTGATTGATTTGGTGTTAAACAATTCAGGCTGGTGCACACAAGCTGCCCTGCTTTGAACTGGCGGGAGGATGAGCTTGATGCTGGCGATTTGGGTGCTAGAAACTGTTGGCTGGGCTGTAATTATGTGATTAATACTGTAATAATTAACTATTTTCGTGGTGGTGATTTTGAGAAACCACGACATCACTTGGTGAGAGCCGGGCTGAGGCCAAGCAGAACTCGTTGCACGTGTGGCACCATCACCCCTACCACCCCCCAGCACCTTTTGGGGTTCGTCCTCGTTATCGCGTCCTCCCCTTTCGCTCAGAATGAGGCTGTTTAGACCCAACTCGGCGGTGGCTTCGGTTGGAGCCGAGCGTCACGGCCAGGAATAGCGTGGGAGGGCGGCCAAGCCGTGACGGAGGGTGACTCATGGGTTGAAGTCATCGATGCCGGGAGGGACAACAAACCCTGATGTCACCACAGCGAGGGGGGGGGGACCCAGCGGGAGGTTGGGGGAGAAAGGGGTTGGAGATGCGTTGGGGGGTCACGGGGTCCCCATGGTGTCCCCGGGTTTGGGATCCCAACCCGGCCGGTGGCTTCTGTGCCACCGCGGCATGAGCCGAGTTTGGCTGCTGTCAGCTTGGGGGGTTAGGGGGGAAATGGGTGGGTGATGGGACCTGCTGGGGCACCCTGAGGGGCTGGGATTGAGGGACCAAGGTGACAGGATTGGGATTTGGGACCTGGATGAGGGAGCTGGATGAGGGACTGGGATGATGAGACTGTGGTGGGGGATCAGGGTGACAAGATCTGGATGAGGGACCTGGATGAGGGACTTGGATGAGGGTCTGGGATAAGTGACCAAGATGATGGGACCAGGATGATGGGACTGGGATGAGGAACCAAGGTGACAGGATTTGGATGAAGGACCTGGATGAGGGTCTGGGATGAGGGACCTGGATAATGGGACCAGGATGATGGGACTGGGATGAGGATCCAGGGTGACAGGGCTTGGATGAGGGTCTGGGATGAGGGACCAGGATGATGACACTGAGATGAGGGACCAGGGTGACAGGACTTGGATGAGGAACTTGGATGAGGGTCTGGGATGAGGGACGAGGATGATGGGACCAGGATGATAGGACAGGGATGAGGAACCAGGGTGACCTGACTTGGATGAGGGACCTGGATGAGGGTCCTGGATGAAGGACTGGGATGAGGGACCAGGATGTGGGACTGCGATGAGGGACTGGGATGAGGGACCAGGATGAGGGACTGCGATGAGGGACTGGGATGAGGAACCAGGGTGACAAGATCTGGATGAGGGACCTGTATGAGGGTCTGGGATGAAGGACTAGGATGGTGCCACTGGGATGATGAGACTGGGATGAGGGACGTGGGTGATGAGACTTGGATGAGGGACCTGAATGAGGGACTGGGATGGTGGGACTGGGATGGTGGGACTGGGATGATGAGACTGGAATGAGGGGCCTGGGTGAGGTTCTTGCCCGATCGCAATGACTGAGCTGGACTTTTTGGTCCCTAGGAATTACAATGTGGCCACGAGGCTTTGCTGGATGCTGGGTACCACTTTCCAGAGTTGCTTGTCCCTTGTCCCCAAAGCTACCCGTAAGACCAGACAGGGCGCTGCTGCAACCCCATAGCATCCTCCTGAGAATCCCCAGTGGGTTGAAGAGCCCAGAAAACCAAAGAGAAATCCCCCAGTGAGTCATTTTGGGCCAAAAAAGCAGAGAAAGCAGAAGGGGGAAGAGGCTAGAGAGGACATTTGGCTCCTGTCCCCCGCTCAGGGGCTAGAAAAGAAGGTGAAGGAATCCAAGGGTGACATTAACCCTTTCATTCCAGGAAGGTGCCGCCTTCTACTTCATAATAACGTAATTTAATGAAAAAGGATGAAAAAAACAACAATAAAAACCCCCACTTGGGTTTCTATTCCTGGCTCTGGTTTCTGTTTGAGCAGAATGGGGAGGGGGGAGGTGCTCCCCTGCCTCAGTTTCCCCTTGCACACGGCAGCTGCTGGGACTCCACCGGCCTGGCTGGGAATATCTGGAATTTCGGGCCCCTGGGGGAAGCTGAGCAGCCCTGGGGTTTGGGGGTGAAACTTCTCCCTGGGGGAGAATCCCGTGGAGGAGATGCTGGAGGAAAAGGGGGTCGTGGAGGTTGAAACGTGTCACTGGGGTGATGATGCGCTGAGAGGTGTCAGAGCTCAGCCTGTGGGAAACACCCAGGGCCAGGAGTGCCAAAAGGGAAAAGAAGGGGGAAATGGGAAGGGGAAGGGGAGGGGAAGAGGAGGAGGAAGAAAGGGAGATGATATAGATGTAGATGTAGATGTAGATGTAGATGTAGATGTAGATGTAGATGTAGATGTAGATGGAGGAGGAGGAGGAAGAGGAGGAGGAGGAGGAGGAGGAGGAGGAGAAGGAGAAGGAGAAGGAGAAGGAGAAGGAGAAGGAGAAGGAGAAGGAGAAGGAGAAGGAGAAGGAGAAGGAGAAGGAGAAGGAGAAGGAGAAGGAGAAGGAGAAGGAGAAGGAGGAAAGGGAGATGGAGATGGAGATGGAGATGGAGATGGAGATGGAGATGGAGATGGAGAAGGAAATGGAGATGGAGATGGAGATGGAGATGGAGATGGAGATGGAGATGGAGATGGAGATGGAGATGGAGAAGAAAGAAACAGAGAAGGAGCAACAGGAAGGAGAAGGAAACATAGATGGAGAGGGAGAAGGAGATAGAGAGGAGCAGGAGGAGAAGGAAATGGAGATGGAAAGAAGATGGAGACAGATGGAGAGAGAAGGAGGAGGAAAAGGAAACAGAGATAGAGAGGAGAAGGAAACGGAGATAGAGACAGAAGTGGAGATGGTGAAGGATATAGAGATGGATAGGAGAAGAAGGAGACGGAGAAGAAAGAAATGGAGAAGAAGGAGGAAAAGGAAGGAGAAGGAAGTGGAAAAGGAGAGCTGAAAAATGAAAGCCTGGCTGCTGGGGTTGTTGCTGGATTCGGCAGCACCAGAGGCACCTGGGTCCCTTTCGGGCACAAAGTGTGGCGAGAGGGTCCGTTATCTCCTGGGGAGCCTGGGGCTTTGGTGCTGGGGGTTCCCTGCGCCCGTGGGCCCATCCTGCTGGGTGCTGGGATGGAAACGCGTCTCTGCTCTGACGCCTGACGCGATGAGTTATGAATGTGAGCTGTAAAATTGCTCTCTGGATTTAATTACCCAGTGATTAACCAATGTAATCACCGGGAAAACAGCCTCCTCAGGCAGTGCTTGTGATCTGAGCCCCCCCAGCCAGGAGATGCTGCGCCCACACCCTCGAGGGGGCTGTTATATAGGAGGTGAAACCCTAAACTCATCTTGATTTAGGGGAGCAGCTGGAGTCATGGAATCACAGAATGGTTTGGGTTGGAAGGGATTTCAAAGCCCATCCAGTTCCACCCCCCAGCATGGGCAGGGACACCTCCCACTGGATCAGGGGCTCCAAGCCCCATCCAACCTGGCCTTGAACCCCTCCAGGGATGGGGCAGCCACCACTGCTCTGGGCAACCTGGGCCAGGGCCTCCTCACCCTCACAGGAGAACATTTCTCCCTAAGATCTCATCTCAATCTCCCCTCTTGCAGCTCAAAACTGTTCCCCATTGTCCTCCCCCTGCACTCCCTGATCTAGAGCCCCTCCCCAGCTTTCCTGCAGCCCCTTTCCATATTGGAAGCTGCTCCACGGTCTCTTTGGAGCCTTCTCTTCTCCAGGCTGAAGAACCCCAGCTCTCTCAGCCTGTCCTCGTACAGGAGGTGCTCCAGCCCTTGGATCACCTGCATGGCCTCCTCTGGACTCGCTCCAACAGCTCCATGTCCTTCCTGTGCTGAGGACTCCAGAACTGGACACAGGGCTCCAGGTTTGGTCTCACCAGAGCAGAGCAGAGGGGCAGAATCCCCTCCCTCCCTGCTGGTCCCTCTGCTCTCGATGCAGCCCAGGACTTTCTCCCACCCTGATGAACACCCCGGGCTGGGATGTGACAGAGATGAAAGCAGAGCATCTCCTTTTTGGTACCTCCACCTCTCGGCACATCCTGCATCGTTCAGCCCCTTCCTGCCCACGGGGGAGGAAGAGCAAGGGCTGCGAAGGCTGCGAAGGTCCTTGGTGGAGCATCTTGAGCCCAGCTGTCCCGTTTTTTCTGCATGGAGGTGGCCTCATGGCATTTCTCCGGCGGCTTTTTGGCTTCTCAGAGAAGAAGAAGCCACCGAGGTGGTACGAACACATCAAGCGGGATGTTGACCCTGAGGAGGCCTGGCTGGTGCTGGGTGAACTGGGTGATGGTGCCTTTGGCAAGGTCTTCAAGGTAGGAGAGCACCCCAAACCGCCACCGCTGCGGGCTTTGCAAATGCTTTTTGTTTTCCACAGTGCCTCACACGGTGTGGCTTCTGACGTCCAAGAAGCTAAAAAGCCACCAAACAGCCCCGTATTTCTTGCAGAGGGTGACGGGGTCCTTGCTTGGTGCTGGCTCAGCCCATCCTCAACCTTCTCCGTGGGGAGAAACACCAAGTCCCAGAGCCAGCCAGCTTGAGTTTGCCTCCTCGTTTGGCGCGAGGGGGTTGAGACCGGGATGTTGTTCTCTGAAACCACCATGCGGAGCCCGAGCGCGACAGGAAACCCCAACTCAATGCTCATCAGACACACGGTGGCAGCCACCTTCCGGCGCCGGGCTGGTGGTCCTGGTGGCCAAACCCATCCCTTCTTCTCTCTCTGGATAATTTGGGGCAGCCAAATCCCTTGGCATCGCTCACGGGCTGGGGCTTCATGGTGAGACCACCTCAAGGTCTTGATTGGGAGGGTGCTGCGGGTGTTCCCGTGGGAACTATATTGCATCCACGGGGAGAGACAGCTTGCTGGAGGGGTTTGGGATCCAGCAGGATGCGCTGGGATCTACACAAGTGTTGGGATCCAGTGGAGTGTATGCCGATCCCTTTGTGTAGATCCCAGACCACCCTGCTGGATCCCAACCCCTTGTGTGGGTCTCCATGTCTTGGCTCGATCCCTCCAAGCGCCTGGGAAGGGATGTGAGCTCCAAGCTTTCCCTTCGCTGAAAATTGTGGGGCTGTCCCCCCCCAAATCCTCTGCGAAACCTCCCCCAGGTGCAGCACAAGGTGACGGGGACGTTAGCAGCTGCCAAGGTGATCGAAACACCGAGTGAAGAGGAACTGGAGGACTACGTGATGGAGATCGAGATCTTGGCTTGCTGTGACCACCCCAACATCACCAAGCTGCTGGATGCGCTCTACTGGGACGGGCGTCTCTGGGTGAGACTCAGAGGGTGCTGGTTCCTCCTTCTTCCTGGCCTTGAACCATTGTCCCACCAAGTGTTTTGGGGCTGGAGGACTTGGTCTGGAGGGGACAGATTTGCAGACCAAGGTGGGAAACCTCTCCTTGCAGATCCTGGTGGAGTTTTGCGCTGGTGGGGCTGTGGATGCAGCGATTTTGGGTAAATAAATGTATTTTCTGGCTGGAACGCAGCTCTTGGAAGGTTTGGGGTGGGATCACCAAACATCACGGCGTGGAAGGGAGTCCTGGGCTTGTGGTGTCTCCAGAAGGGAGGATGGGTTGGGGTGCACCTTCCTCTGGGTCTCCCCTGGCTTTGCATGAGATCCTGGCCAGGAGACATCGTTACCAGTGGGGTTCATTTGCGTTAATGGTAGAGCTGGAGAAAGGGTTGAGCGAGGAGCAGATCCGAGCCGCCTGCAAGCAGCTGCTTCTGGCACTGCAGTACCTGCACGGCTGCAAGATCATCCACAGGGACGTCAAGGCTGGCAACGTTCTCCTCACCCTGGATGGCGACATCAAGTTGGGTGAGTCCTGGGGAAATCAGGGCCCCGTGGGGCAGAGAGAGGTCAGGAGTGAAGTCCCAGGGATGCTTTGCCCCATGTTTCCTCCCTAACGCCCCCATTCTGCTCTGCAGCTGATTTTGGTGTCTCGGCCAAGAACTCCAGCACCCTCCAGCGCCGGGTGTCCTTCATCGGCACCCCGTACTGGTAGGTGTGGGGCAGGAATCCCTGGGAATGGTGGGATTTGGGAGTTTAGAGGTGGGCTGGGGGAGTCCAGATCTTCCCTTCCTTCTGTGGGTGCTTATAACCAGCTCATCAACACCAGGAGCATCTCAAGAAAACACTTTCTCCTCCTCAAGCCAACACCACCAGGGTGAGCTGCTTAGTTGATCATGTATGGAAAGGACACGTGGGGTGCTGGGACTACAAGCCCTTCTGGAGGTAGCGTTTGAGGGGTTGGGGTTGAATTTCATCTCTTCTGTCTGGAGGAGGGGACAGGACCTGGGTTTGGCTTCAGCCACTGTCCCAAATCATGCTGGAGCTCCTCCCCTCTCTCCCATGCACAGGATGGCTCCAGAAGTGGTGCAGTGCGAGACGTCCAAGGAGAACCCCTACGGCTACGAGGCTGACATCTGGTCCCTGGGCATCACGCTGATCGAGATGGCCGAGATGGAGCCTCCCTACCACGAGCTGAACCCCCTGCGGGTGCTGCTGAAGATTGCCAAGTCCCAGCCGCCCACCCTGCGTCACCCCAAGAGGTGGTGAGTCCTCACACAGAGACATCACCCCAACACTGGTGGTGGGAGGAGGACAGGGGACAGGACGAGAGGGAATGGCCTCAAGCTCTGCCAGGGGAGGTTCAGGCTGGACAGCAGGAAAAAAATTTTTCACAGAAAGGGTCCCTGGTCCCTGTCAGAGGCTGCCCAGGGAGGGGGTTTAGTCCCCTTCTCTGGAGGGGTTTCAGGGACGGGTGGATGAGGCGCTGAGGGACATGGGTTAGTGATTGATGGGAATGGTTGGACTCAATGATCTGGTGGGTCTGTTCCAACCTGGAGATTCTATGATTCTATGAGTTGTCCCCTGGGGCAGCTTATGCTTGAAGCCACATCTGGGCGGGTGGGATGGGCTCTTGGACCATAAGAGATGCTGGTCATGATTCTTCAGATCTTCAGAGGTGGCACCGTGGTGCTCCTGTCACACCATCTTCACCCACAGGAGGTGACACTGTGGGGTAGGGGCCTCCTGCCAAGGTGCTGGCAGAGCCTGGGTGTCACCCCAAGCTCTGTGGGGTCCACAGTGGGGGTGAGAGGGAGCTTCTGGCCCCGTGCTCACAGGGACCATTCCATAGGTCTGAAGACTTCAAGGACTTCCTGAAGAAATCCTTGGAGAAGAGCCCCGAGGCGCGGTGGACAGCCAGCCAGCTCTTGCAGGTGGGTAGCACCCATCACCCAGGGTGGTGGGACCCATCCTTGATGCTGTCCCTGCTCACCTCCCTCGCTCCCACCCAGCATCCCTTCGTTGCGGGCGTCTCTGAGAAGCGGCCACTCCGGGAGCTGGTGGCAGAAGCCCGGGCTGATGTGCTGGAGGAAGAGGATGAAGGTCTGGTCCCCTTGGTGCGTGAGTAGTGGTTGGCTGTGGTGCAAGATGCCTCCAACCTTTTTCACAAGCTCGTTGAGTCTCACCTCTCCCACATTGTCCACCCCACAGCAGCTTGGGGAGTCTTCCTGCCCCCCGATGTCCAAGTGTCCCCTAGAGCATCCACCTCCGGACACTGCTGGGAGAGTTGGTGAGGAGCCGGGTATCTCACCTGATGTCCAGGTGGTCGCAGAGTCCAAAACCAAGAGAGGGTCTGACTTCTTGAAGCAAATGAGGAGGAGGTCCTCTCCTGACCCTACGGGCTCCATGAGGCTCCCTGTAAAGAAGCCGTCTGAGTTCCTGAAGCTGATGCGGCGCAGGTCGTTTTTTGGAGGGATGAAGTCCCAAGAAGCAGCTAAGGACCATCATGGAGCAGAGCCAAGTGGGCTGGACAACATGCTGCTGGGTGCTCCTCAAGGGCCGTCAGCCCCAGCAGAGGCAGGAGAAGCTCAAGGGCATCGACAGGTGGAGACGAGTCTTCTGGGGTCACCCTGCAGAGCAGCTGAGGAGCAGGGAGGAGACCTTGCTGAACTTCAAGAGGTGAAGGCAGGGCAGGCTGGACCCCAGGAGCAAAGCCACCATCCCGATGAGTCGCCAGTGGCCAAAACACCCGCAGAGGGACAGTTTGCAGCTCAACCAAGTCCTATTTTGATCCTCAAAAAAGAGTCGAGCAGAGAACCTACTTGTAGCTCAATGGCCTTGTCTGCACTCATGGGCCAGCAGCTGGTGGCAGCCCTGGACCTGTGGACCATGGGGACCAAGACCCAGAGCTTTAAGTGGCTTCTAGAGCATCAGCACCGGGTTACTCGGTCGTTGCAAGACCTGAAGGTTGAGGTTGGCTTCACCGGGGCTGACGACGGCCTTGGGAAGGATGGTGGTGGAGCAGGGAGAGCTCCAATGGGAGCTGAGGGTGATGGGGAACCCAGGGACACTGAGCTGGTGGAGGAGAAGGTGCCATGGGGGGAAGCATTGCTGGTGGGGTTGGATGTGATCAAGGGGTGTCAGGAGACCCCGGCCGGTCTGGGAGACGCTGGGAAGAGGAACAATGGGGAGAGAAACTCAGCCATGTGGGAGCCCCTCACTGACCCCCTGGACCCGGTTGAGCTGGAAGTGAAGGAAGCTGGGTGGAGGAAGGAAGCCAGTGCTGAAATTGGGGAGGAAACTTCTCCTGAGGGAGCCCTGGTGCCAGCAGGAGTGAAATTGGAAGAGGTCATTGTAGAAGGGTGTTTGGTTGGAGACTGTAACCCAGTGGGAGATGCAGCCGCCCCAGGGAAGCTGATGCTGGCAGGTGAGGAACCAGAGGTGGCCTTGGTGGAGTGTGCAGGACGGGGATCTGCGAGCAAGGAGGCCCAGAACTCAGCAGAGGAATCATCGCCCGTGGAGACCCCAGGGCCTGGTGAAGGAGAAATAGAGGAGAACATGGAAAACAGCTCCAAAGAGAACCAGCCAAGAGCTGCTCACGAGAATGGCTGGAACGGACAAGACGGAAAGGATGGAGAGCTTGAAGAAGATGGGGTGCAGGTTGCTCCAGCTCCTGAAAGACAATCAAGGGATGGACCTGGAGAGGAGATGGGTGACTTGGAGGGTCATGAAGCACTGCAAGATCCCCAGGAGGCCTGTAGTGGACATCCAAAGACTGCAAAGACCGTGGGCTCTGATGTTACCCTTGTCCACACCTCTTCCCAGGCATGGGCAGTGTGGGAAGCAGGGAACACATCAGATCCATCCATCTCACTGAAGCAAGGAGAAGAGCCAACCCCTGTGGAAACCCCTGCAGATGTACCGGGTCCAAGTGCCCTTTCCAAGGCAATGCAGCCTTTCCCCTCCACTGGGGAAGCCCAGCAGGTGAGCTCACAGGTAACCTGTCCCACCTTTCATGGTTTCCCATGTTGGGTTTACGTAGTTTTGGGCCACCTGAGCTCAAACCTTTGCTCCCACTCACAGGAACCTGCCTTGCTCCAAAGGATGGTCAAGAAAACCCGCAGGTTTGTGGTGGACGGGAAGGAGGTGAGCGTGACGACTGCCAGAACCATTGGGAAGGCCGGAGCAAAGGATGAGATGGTGCGCTCGGCACGGTGAGTGACGCTGGAAGCAGAGAGGCCACCAGGCATCTTCCACTCATTGCTGGCCAAGGAGGACCAGGAGACCAAATGCCGGGTCCTGCCCTTGGGGCACAACAACCCTGAGCAGCTCCAGACTAGGAGAAGTCTGGCTGGAAACTGCCTGGAGGAGAAGGACCTGGGGGTGTTGGTTGAACAGGAGCCAGCAGGGGCCCAGGGGGCCAAGAAGGCCAAGGGCATCTTGGCTTGGATCAGACACAGCGTGGCCAGCAGGGCCAGGGAGGTTCTTCTCCCTCTGGACTCGGCCCTGGGGAGACCCCTCCTCGAATCCTGGGGTCAGTTCTGGCCCCTCACCACAAGAAGGATGTTGAGGCTCTGGAGCGAGTCCAGAGAAGAGCAACGAAGCTGGGGAGGGGGCTGGAGAACAAGGATTACGAGGAGCGTCTGAGAGAGCTGGGGGTGTTTAGCCTGGAGAAGAGGAGGCTGAGGGGAGACCTCATTGTTCTCTCCAACTCCCTGAAAGGAGGTTGTGGAGAGGAGGGAGCTGGGCTCTTCTCCCAAGGGACAGGGGACAGGATGAGAGGGAATGGCCTCAAGCTCTACCAGGGGAGGCTCAGGCTGGACATTAGGAAAAACTTTTTCAGGGAAAGGGTCATTGGTCCCTGGCAGAGGCTGCCCAGGGAGGGGGTTGAGTCACCTTCCCTGGAGGTGTTTAAGGGACGGGTGGATGAGGTGCTGAGGGACGTGAGTTAGTGATTGATGGGAATGGTTGGACTCGATGATCCAGTGAGTCTTTTCCAACCTGGTGATTCTATGATTCTATGATGAGGGTAGAGGAGGGAGGTTGGGTCTGGGGGTCACTGGAAAACACAAGTGCTTGGCCTCCGGGCTTGAAACCCTGTCTACCTCCCTGGCTGAGGTCTTATCCAGCAGGAGCCCTTCCCTGCACCCTCAGTGCTGTGGGACACATGAGGAGCCAAAACTTTGTCCCGCCCCCTATCTGCTGTGTCCACCTTAAGGAAAGAAGTGAGGAAGATCTTCTCCCATAAGCTCTCACGTCACCCAGGGAGAGTAGGAGAGGATGAATGGGGAGATGGAGGGGCAGCAACACCAGCTGAGCTTGGGACCATGGCCCCAGTCTGTGTCCTATCTTTCTTCTTGCTGGAGAAAGTTGCCTTTCATCAGGGCTGAGCTTCTCCGTTGTGTTATTCTCCTACAAGTCATCCCTCCTGGGAGAGAGAGGTGCCTCCAGGGCCACCTTCGGCCCTTTCTCACCCCGATTCTCCAAACTCTCAGGCGCCAGGATCTCCGGGAGCTGCGAGTGCTGCAGAAGGAAGAGCAGCGAGCTCAGAGCCAGCTGGAGCAGAAGTTCCACCAGCAGCGGGAGCAGATGTTTCGTCACATTGAGCAGGAGATGACGGTACCGGAGCCACCATCCCTTGGTGCCATAACGTGCTCAGGGAGGGACACGTGCA
Source organism: Phaenicophaeus curvirostris (assembly GCF_032191515.1). Lineage (NCBI taxonomy): Eukaryota > Metazoa > Chordata > Aves > Cuculiformes > Cuculidae > Phaenicophaeus > Phaenicophaeus curvirostris. The sequence continues at coordinate 5,458,803 of NC_091418.1, read as the reverse complement.
GTGGGGTGTTGGGGTCCAGCTGTGGGAGATGGGGGGGGTCTGGTTGCTTTGGTGGCTGTTTCTGGTCCCTGCAGCCCCGGATCTTGCGTGGCAGAGCAAGAAGGGGTTTTATGACCGGGAGGTGGAGAGCTCGGAGCGGCGCTACCAGCAGCTGAGGGAGCGCCAGGAGCTTGAGTACACGGTGAGGCTGCGCGATGAGGCCAAGCGCCTCAAGGCCCTCCAGGAGAAGGAGAGCGGGAGGAGGATGCAAGAGCTGAAGGGCGACAGGAGAGAGGTGAGGGTCCAAGGCAGAGCTCGCGCCCCAGCTGTGACAGCAGGAGCCTGAGGACCATCTCCCCTGAGTGCTGGGACAAACCAACGTTCCTTGCAGGAGCAGCAGTTCCTGCAGCAGCAGCAGGAGAAACTCAACGCAGCCCTGCAGAGGGTCGTCCAGGAGCACAAGAAGAAGATGGTGTCCATTGACTGGGAGTGCATCAGCAAGATCCAGAGCCTCAGGAGAGGTAGGCTGGGCTGGGAGGAAGAGGGTGAGGATGGAGGGTTCTTGCGAAGGGGAGCAGAGGGTCTGGCTGATGCTTTTTGGAGGTGGCAAGGGTGCTGCGGTCTTGCCTGGCAGCCCGAGAGTCCGTCGTGTGGAGCATGGAGCAAGGGCACCTGCAGGAGAAGTACCAGCTCTTCAGGCAGCAGGTGAAGGAGCAGCACGCCCTGCAGAGGCAGCAGCTCCGCAAGCGCCATGAGAAGGTGAGGTAGGACCCACCAGCGATGCTCTCCCAACCCCTCCCCTGGCTTAACCCTCTCACCTCTTTCCCAGGAGACTGAGAGGATGAGCCGCTTCCACCAGCTCCTGCTGGAGGATCTGAGGAGCCAGCAGGCGCAAGAGCGGGCGCAGCTGCTGAAGAGCCAGCGCTGCGACGCCAAAACCCGCCTGGCCCTCTTCAAGGAGAACCTAAAGCTCCAGGAGGCAACCTGGGCCAAGCAGAGAGAGATGACCAAGCAGGTAGAAGGACCTTTCCAGGACCAGAGAGGTTCCCCAGCACAAGGTCCCCAAAAAGCTGTAAGTGGTGGATTTTGGGGAATGAGAGGGTGACATGAATTGTCTCCCACTGCAGTTTGTGCAGAAGGAGGAGCGGCAGCAGCGAGTGGAGGCGCAGAAGCTGCAGGAGCAGCAGGAGCTGCAGGTGCAGCAGCTGCAGCAGCAGCAGGCAGAGAACCTGGCAGAGCTGGAGCAGATGCAGGTACTGGGGACCGAGCAAACCTGACCACACCAGGGGCTTCCTGCACTCCTGTGACCTACAAGAAGTAACTCCAAGATAGACGTTGAGGGGCTGGAGCACGTCCAGAGAAGGGAGCGGAGCTGGGGAAGGGTTGAGAACAAAGGTTATGAGGAGCATCCAAGGGACCTGGGGCTGTTCAGCCTGGAGAAGAGGGGGCTGAGGGGAGACCTCATTGCTCTCTGCAGCTCCTGGAAAGGAGGTTGTGGTGAGGTGGGTGTTGGTCTCTCCTCCCAAGTGACGGGACAAAAGGAAATGACCTCAAGTTGCACCAGGGCAGGTTCAGACTGGATATCAGGGAAAATTTCTTCACTGAAAGGGCTCTTGGGCATCGGAAGGGCTGCCAGGGAGGTGGTGGAGTCCCCATCCCTGGAGGGGTTTGAAAAATGGGGAGATGAAGCGCTTAGGGATCTGGTTTAGTAGTGGACTCGCACGGTTGGGCTTGATGACCTCAAAGGTCTTTTCCAACCTAGGGATTCTGTGATTCTATGACGTGTCCTTGAGCACCTTCCTTCCCGTTTCCACCTCTCCTCTCCCAGAGCGAGAAGATGCAGCTCCTGGCAGAGCAGGAGAGGAGGCAGCTGGGGCGGCTGGACCAGGAACACGCCATGGAGATCAGCGAGTGGAAGCAACGGCTGGCTGCCCGCAAGGAGGTGAGTGGTCCTGCAGCCCAAAGCAGCCCCTCCCCATCTTATCCCACCTCGGGGGCTGCAACGGAGGCACCAGCGCTGCTTTTCATCTCCAGATGTTGGAGGAGGAACTGGGGAACTCGCTGCCAGTGCAGCAGCAACGAGGGCTGCACAGAGCCCACAGCAGCAACAGGATCTCCCGCTTCTTCCACCTCCCCTCCTGACACTCCGGTATGGATTACTGGGGAGCAAGAGGCAGGAGATGCCTGGGAAGCGGTCCCACAGCTCTTCGGGGAGGTGGAACTGAAGGATCTTTCAAGTTCAGGTTGGATAAGGACTTGAGCACCATGATGCAGTTGGAGGTGAGACTGAAGGATCTTTCAAGGCCAGATCGGATGAAGCCTTGAGCAACCTGGTCCACTGGGAGATTCCAGGGAGATGGAACTGGATGAGCTTTACGGTCTCTTCTAACACAAACCATGCCCTGATTCTGTGATCTCCAACGCAACATGAAGATGCATCTCCAGGCATCTCGAGAACCAGGGAGCTGATGGTGGGGCAGGATGTGGTGCGGGTCCCAAGGGCAGCAGGTGGGGGTGGGCTTAGAAGGGCTGGGGTGAAGCAGGTGTTGCCACCTCAAATGTCTCCACCAGGAAGTCTCCCCCCTGGTCTTGCAGCTGTGGATACAGGGTGGCTGCTGGCACTTCCACGTGCATCTTATCGTAGCAAATACCTCCTTTCTTCTAAGAAAATCCATTTGTGTCTATTTTTACTTCAAACCTCTCCTCTCGTGCCCCATGAGCATGTCCTGTGCCCGCATTGGTCCCTCAGGCTGGCTCTTGGGAAGGGGACCAGCACTGGAGCCAGGTCCAGGCTTCTCTACCCACCTCATCAAAGCCCTGAGGGCACCAATAAGCCCTAGGGACCTTGACCGGCCTCGTCAGGGCATCCACCCACCCCCCAGACCCATGAGCTCTACTGAAGCTCAGCTCAAGGGCTTCAGACCCTGCCAACTGCGTTGGGAGCGCTGGTGGCCTTGCCTTATCACCTCAGACCCAGTCCTAACCCACAAACCAGCTTCCCAGCTTAACCTTGGACCTGCTTCAGCAAAGCGAACTTGTCTGATGATCATATCTCTCGGCTGATCACGGCCACCAGCTCCAGCCCAGCCCTGTTCCCATCATTCGGGCACTGCAGGACCTGAACCGTGCGATCCCTGGCTCACTTTTCTTTAGGAAGCCACCTTGCTCTTGGTGCTCACCAACACTCGTGTTATTTTAACCGCTCTCCCAGTTTCGAGGCTCCTTCTTCCCCCTCTCAAAGGCGCATCTACAATGTCTGTAGCAATTTATTACCTCTAAGCTCAGTATAAAAGGTAAATAATTTCAGAGAATGAACAAGGCTACAGGAGATGGGAGTAACAGTCCACGTCCCGGGAATGAGACAGGGAGAGACGCACAGAGGAGCCTCTTGTGGTTCACAGGAAGGTGGAGGAACTCTGCTACCCAGATCCAGGAAGGAGCTGATGGATCAGGGATGGCAGGACCCCAGCAGGCTGAGCTGCAATTGTCCATCTGTACAGGTCCTATATTTAGGGAGGACATCCTCGATTTAAAAGTCTTCCTAAGGTGCAGACATGGGTGGGATTTCTCAGCGCTGGTGCTGGGAGGAGAAACATCTGCCATGGATGAGACAGTCCAGAGCGTGGGGTGGGCGGCTGAGCTGTCCTGAGGGTCAGTCCCAGAGCTCTGCTCCACATGAGACTCAGTCTCCTTGTTTCACTAGGACATCAGATAGGTCCGCTGTGCCCTCCAGCTTCAGATTCTGGGAATATAAAAGAAAAACTAAAGTTTGACAAAACTCTTCCCCTCCAAACCTCAAAGCCTGGCACGAAACCCACGTGGGGCAGGTTCAGAACAACCCCAGCTCCTCCTGTCACCATCAGCGCACACAAGGCCAAGGCTTCTTCTCAGCTGTTGCTTCAGAGTCTGGAACGCTCACAATGCTTTTAGCAACACTGAGGAACAAAGTGGTCACCCCTCTGCTGCCAAACCCGGGGACAGGGAAGGACAGAGAGAGGCAAGGCTGGAAATGCTACGAGTGCTTAAGCACGGGCAACAACGCTGGGGAAGGGGCTGGAGAACAAGCCTTGAGAGGTGGCCGAGGGACCTGGGTCTGTTCAGCCTGGAGAAGAAGCTGAGGGGAGACCACATCGCTCTCTTCAGCTCCTGGAAGGAGGTCGTGGCGAGGTGGGTGCTGGGCTCTGCTCCCAAGTGACAGGCGATAGGATGAGAGGGAACGGCCTCAAGTTGCACCAAGGGAGGTTCAGAGTGGGTATTAAGAAAAAAATCTTCACTGAAAAGATTCTTGGGCACTGGAAAGGCTCCCAAGGAGGTGGTGGAGTCCCCATCCCTGGAGGGATTTTAAAGATGGGCAGATGCTCAGGGATGATTCAGTAATGAACAGGGACAGTTGGACTCAATCTCAAGGGTCTTTCCCAACCAAACAATTCTATGATTTTGTGCATTCTGTCATCCCTAGCCCGATTTATGTTCAGTATAAGCACGAAACTGGGAGCTGAGAAGTCCTGATGTAGCACGAAAACAGCCCTGGCTCCCGGAGCTTTTCACTGCTCTTCCAACGCGTGTGCACACTGCGCTTACCTTCTCGTTGGCCAAATGCAAGAGGCAGGTGAAGGCTAAGGGGATCGAGAGATTGCTGGCCATGACAGAAGGCAACCTACGAGAGAAAGGAGGGTTAGGATGGCCAGAGCCTCCTGAAAGCCAGCGGATGGAGCACGCCTGCAAGGAGCAGGTCACCAAGGATTAGCTCCTCCCCAGGGATGCAGTTTTCTCTACCTTTCCCCTCCCACTAGCAAAGAAGTTGCCAAGCTGAACGCAACCAGCAGCTCCCTCAAGCCAACCCCGAGGGCAAGAGAAGTGATTTTTGCCTCTCAGGGCTCAGTTAGCAGATGTGATAGACACAGAGGGGTCAGCGCATGTCCAAGCTCAGCTGAAGTTTGTCCTCCACCCTCAGCCCAATCTTTTTCAGGCCCTCTTTTTAGGGCCGTTCTCCTCACCCCTTGTGGGTGAGGACCAGGTTGGATGGGGAAGTGGGAGGTGTCTCTGCCCGTGGGAGGTGTCTCTGCCCGTGGCAGGGATGGAACTGGATGGGCTCTGAGGTCCCTTCCAACCCAAACCATTCCACGATTCTGTTGTTCTCCTCACCTGTGAAGCAGTCCCTTTGTGATGTTGCTGAAGACCTTCTCTCCTGCTACCACTGATTTGTCGTCCTCCTCTGGTGCATCTTCCACCTGTTTAGCAAAAAGACAATTCTGAAATGGAATTCGCTCCCCAATATTCGGCCCTGTGATCAGAGAAAAACTACTGCAAGTTACGTTCAGCTTGTCCTAACCAACCACCCCGTGGGAGCAAGGGTAGTAGAAATTGCTGCTAAACCTGCCCAAGACTGTCTCTGCAGGAGTTCAGTGAGGCTACCCGCAGGGCATTCTCTTATCCTCAGGGCTGCTGAGGTATCCGGCTCGTCCTGCACTCACCTCTGCCACTGTTTCTATCTTCTGTGCATCACATAAGAGGTCCCACATGTTTCTCTTTAGCCTCCTCATGTCCATTTTCTTGGCTGTCTTTGCGTACTGAATCGCTATTTTATTGACCTGAGGAAAAGAAGGCCAAAAGTTGAGAGCAACTGAGCAGAAGCAGCGGCGCTATCCTCAAATCAGAACCAGAGCAACAATCAAAACACAGCTCTCCTTGGGAACAATGGTGAACGCTATCTTACCAATAAAACTTTGATTTTTAATTCCCTCCTTTTACCCAAGGGCTCATCTGGGAATAAAATGTCCGGTAGCAAACCCAGGCGATCCCACACAACAGAAAATGCTGTCTCTGGCCTTCCAACCACCCAAGCTGTTGAGAGGCTTTGCTCCAGGCTCACAGCAACCCCCAGGCCTCACCTTCTGGGGCTCCGCAATGAGGTTCAGCTCTCCGTAAGCTGCGATATCGCCGAGAACTCCGTTGAGCTCAGTTTCTTGACCCTCTGGGTGGGCGGTAAGGTTGAACTCCCCCATCTCGTTCATGAATGGAACGGGGTCGTTATCTTCACTGTCTGCAGCCTGATCAAGAGGAGATAGAGCAGTGAGGGCACCCAAGAACAACTTTGAGGAGCCAGAGATGTCCTGCACTGAGATAATAAGAGCACTTATTAAGAGCCCCTCTCCACATGGAACATGTTCTTATTCAGCCTCTCCTCACGACGCAGAGGCTGGGCTAAGGCTAAACCCAAGGGAGATCTAGAGCGCAGGATATTGGAAGGTTGCTCTACAAACAAAGAGAAGCGAGATGAGGGCTCTCCTGCTGGTGAGACTTGTCACAAACACACTCAGGAGGCAGCACTGGCCTGGCAGAAAGCTTAAGCTTTAGAAGAAATCTACTTAAACAGGAGCTCGAAGCAGCTGGGAGCAAATCTCACTGCGTGGAGATGAGCACAGAGGTGAGCAATGGCATTTACTCCCACTTTAGATGTATGGAAAAGGCTGGAAGGGAGTTTCTGCAGCAAACTGAGTGGCAAATACCAAAGGCAGAAAGTTCAGCTGATGCCGGTAGAGCGAGGGGACAGGGGTACATGCAGAGACTCCTTCAGCTTTGTCACAACTGCAGCTCCAATTCTTTTTCATTAGTCCCTAATTCTGGACATAGATTCTTCCTAAACGATTCCCATCACATAACAGATACAGGCAACAGAAAGAAATCTTCTCGTTCCAGCTACCTGCAGCCCAGGGCAGAAATTGGAGGTGTCATTGGGGTTGTTGTAATCGTACTCGTCGATCTCATCGTCATGATCCAAGGAGCTGTTTGGCTCAGACATCCTGCAGAGCTACAGAGACAAAACAAAGGGTCAGGAAAATACTTCCACAAGCAAAGCTCCTTCATTACCTCCTCTTTTCCCAGCCTGTGCGCTCTTCCTCCTCGCAGCCCGGCTCTCTAGCGAGCGCCTTGTAGAGCACAACAGCTTCAGCATCCACAAGTGGGTCAGTTCAGTGAGACACGCTGGCCTGTCCCCAGCCCTGAGAAGCGTCCCCAGCCCTGAGGAGCATCCCCAAGCCCTGAAGGCATTTGGTGAAGAGCCGTTTTGTGTACGGAATCATTGCCAACAGGCTTTTAGAGCCAACTCCTACCTTAACAGTTGGTTTGAGGAAGAGCTGGAGAATGTTATTGAAGTCATAGTTGAAGTCTGTGGGAAGTGTGGTGCTCTTCACATTCTCACTTTCCAGAATGGATTTGGCTAGAACGAGTGATGCCTGGGAAAGGAAAAATTCCATTACCTACAAGCTATCTACTGCTTGGAAGATTAAAGGCCTTTGTCTGAAAGGAGGCAAGTTCTGAGTCGCCTCCAAAGAGGAGACCCACACCAGTCCAGCCAGACAACCCAGCAGCTTCTGCACAGCATCCCAGGACCCAAAGCCGGTGAAACTCTGTACTTGTGACACAACCTGGAGTCACAAAACCACACACTGAGGAACGTAAGTGACGTTGGGTTCACAGGAGCAGGAGATAAACCATTTGCAGACAACAATTCCAAGACACAATGATGTAGCAAAAGAGAGAGAAGGAAGAGGCAGAAACTCAGCAAATACCTTGGTCTTACGGAAATACACCTGGAATTCAATATCCTCCTCAAAGTTAATCTCAAATGCTTTCTTTGTGTTCCCTTTCTTGGTCTCTTTTTCAGACTGAGCATCTGCTGCAGGAAGGAAGGAAACTGTCAGTGCTTTGTGACCAAGTAAGGACAAGCTCACTCCTACACTGGGGATTTGTAACACACAGAAAGGTCACCTACAAGAACTTTTCCCTTTGGAAAGCAATAGGTGTTGCTCTCAGCTTCATGAATTCAAGGGATCAGTATGTTTTTATAGAGGCAGAAAGTGTAATTTAATCTTCAGTTTTTATGCAGGAGGTGGGAAACAACAGCAGGAGCTGTGTCAATGCTCATATCTCTTGTTGCTGCAGTAAGAGACACCTCCCAGCTTTGAGCATCATTAACAAACTGGAACGATAGAGAATCATGGAATGTTTTGGGTTGGAAAGGACCTCAGACTCCATCCAGTTCCAACCCTGCCACGGGCAGGGAAACCTCCCACTGGATCAGGGAGATCCAAGCCCCATCCAACCTGGCCTTGAACCCCTCCAGGGATGGGGAATACGTTAGACACTGTCTTTGAACTCAGTACTGCTTCCCATCTGGCTTGAAAAGAGCCACGCAGGCTCGTACCCCTCTTTACTGCCCCTACTTTACGACTCAGATCTCCAAAGCTAAGCAGGACCAGGCAGCAGCTGCCTCTGTAGCATCTCTAAATACGTACATTTGTGTCGGGGTTTGAAACGCCAGTGCTCTGGGCCACCCCACATCGACAGAGTTCGGGGACTGAAGTAGGAGTATTCCCTCGGTGTCATGGAGAGATGAAGGCACATGGTCCCAATGTCTCCCTTTCCAAAAGAAACGACATCACCTCTGGAAAGAGCATACGTGCTGCTCAGTGAAATCATTCCTTTGACACACAGTGGGTCTGAGCGTGAATTTAATACCTGGATCAGCTCTGTACAGCTTTTGCCTGCCCCTTCTGCTGGCACATGCGCAGGACTCCTGCCCTTTAATCATAGAGTCACCAGGTTGGAAAAGACCCACTGGATCATCGAGTCCAACCATCCCTATCAAATACTAAACCACGTCCCTCAACACCTCATCCACTCATCCCTTAAACCCCTCCAGGGAAGGTGACTCAACACCCTCCCCGGGCAGCCTCTGCCAGGGACCAATGACACTTTCTGTGAAAATTTTTTTCCTAATGCCCAGCCTAAACCTCCCCTGGTGGAGCTTGAGGTCATTCCCTCTCGTCCTGTCCCCTGTCCCTTGGGAGAAGAGCCCAGCTCCCTCCTCTCCACAACCTCCTCTCAGGAAGTTGGAGAGAACAATGAGGTCTCCCCTCAGCCTCCTCTTCTCCAGGCTAAACACCCCCAGCTCTCTCAGACACTCCTCGCAATCCTTGTTCTCCAGCCCCCTCCCCAGCTTCGTTGCTCTTCTCTGGACTCGCTCCAGAGCCTCAACATCCTTCTTGTGGTGAGGGGCCAGCACTGACCCCAGGATTCGAGGAGCGGTCTCCCCAGGGCCGAGTCCAGAGGGAGAAGAACCTCCCTGGCCCTGCTGGCCACGCCGTGTCTGATCCAAGCCAAGATGCCCTTGGCCTTCTTGGCCCCCTGGGCCCCTGCTGGCTCCTGTTCAACCAACATCCCCAGGTCCTTCTCCTCCAGGCAGTTTTCCAGCCAGACTTCTCCTAGTCTGTATCTGCTCAGGGTTGTTGTGCCCCAAGGGCAGGACCCTGCAGCGTGTGGTACTGTGGGACCTGCCCTGTCTGGAGGCTATCAGGCTGCTGCAGAAATAGAGGTGGATTTGCCAAAGGGCAGGTTGGAAACCGGAAAGCAGAGTGAGCAGACAATTGCTCTGGGGAAACTGGACCATACAAAAAGGTCCTCTCGGAGGGCAGAGATGTTACTGTAAATGCATTCCCAGGTGTACCCAGAACTTGAGCAGAAAGCCAGCTATAGCCAGATGGGAAACCTGTACACAGAAAATTATATTCCCCAGAGAGCAGCCAGAAATTGTCATTTGCTATCAAAGCTGTAGATTCTCAGTGACAACTTACGTCTTGCTTTGGTGGATTGTTCCAAAGGAGCTGACGTTCTCTGTGAATTCCCCAATCTTCTCTGGTACTGCACTCTTGAGGGAGTCAGAATTGAAGTTGTCATCTGGTAGGTTGGGAGCACAGTCTTCAACGTCGCTGTCTACCTCCGCATCGATATCGAACGCTTGGTCGCTCTTCTTAAATTTCTCCAAGAGGGCAGACACTGACTGCAGGAGAAGAAAGCGCTCAGGAAAGAAACTGCAGGCCAGCAGGGCAAGGGAGGTGACTCTCTCCTTCTACTTTGCTCTTGTTAGACCCCATCTGGAGTATTGTGTCCAGTTCTGGAACCCCCAGCAGAAGGATATGGAGCTGTTGGAACAGGTTCAGAGGCCACAAAGATGATCTGAGGGCTGAAGCGCCAGGCTGAGAGAGTCGGGGTTGTTCAGCCTGGAGAGAAGGCTCCAAAGAGACTTTAGAGCAGCTTCCAGTATGGAAAGGGGCTGCAGGAAAGCTGGGGAGGGGCTTTGGATCAGGGAGTGCAGGGCTAGGATGAAGGGGAATGGTTTTAAGCTGAAAGAGGGGAGATTGGGATGAGATGTGGGGAAGAAATTTTTCCTGTGAGGGCAGGAACCTGGCCCAGGTTGCCCAGGGAAGCTGTGGCTGCCCCATCCCTGGAGGGGTTCAAGGCCAGGTTGGATGGGGCTTGGAGCCCCTGATCCAGTGGGAGGTGTCCCTGCCCATGGCAGGGGTGGGACTGGATGGGCTTTGAGGTCCCTTCCAACCCATTCTATATCAGTGGCCCTGCAGTAGGATGTCCCACTGCCCCGAGTACCCTGGGACTCGCTTTGGAGGCGAGCACACAATACAGCACAAATATTTCCCCTCAGCACAGGGCTAACAAATGTACCTCATCATGGGATTCCGCATCCCACTTTGTAAACTGGAAACCAGCCAGGGAGGAGCAGATGGGGCGTTTTTCAATGCACTGCGCTAGCAATGCTAGAGACAAAGAGAGCAAGAGGGAGAGATTAAACACAGGATGAAGCAACCAGCAGGTAAAATGAATGCCAGGCATTCAGTCATTCTTAAACCACGTATGTAGGCAGTCCTTGCAGTGCAGGGCCTGCTGCAGAAGCCAGGGGCTCATTTCCCAGCAGAAAGGGAGAATTCAATTGCTACTCTAACTCGAGGGTGGGCGTAACACTGGGAATCTTATCAGACCAGCGGGGTTCGGTAGGATGTACAGGCTCAAAACACTCTGAGAAGATCAGTCCTTAACTCAGAGCAGACTAATTTCAAGTGCTGCACAGCTCAGACCATGTATATGTGCTGTGTGACAGATGTGCTAGAGGTCAAGCTATACGTAGCAATCAAAAAGCAACAATGGTCCTGTTTCTCCAGCAACAAGTCTCAATTTGATCAGGATCAGAGCGGTGGTGCCACAGGGCAGCCAGGCAGGGAACAAAAGCACATGTCCAGCTGGCTGAGAGAAAAATGAGCACACCTAGGAGATGAGAAGGATCGAGAGGCTTGGATGTGCCCCCCTTTGCTTAGTGGTTACTGGCACTCACACTTTAAATCCATCACTTTCACAGGATCAGAGCTGGGCAGCGTGAGAGTCTCCGAAGAAGGGAGAGGCACGATCTTGGTGTCAAAGAGGAGCTCATTCTGGTAGCTTTGGGTTCGCAGTCCGATGAGGAAAATGCCAGCTGTGCTGCATTCATCAAAAGACGCAGCTGTTTTCTGGAACATGGGATCGATCTACGGGTATGGAATGGAGCAGAGAATCAAGGATTGGAGGTGAAGCAGGTCTCTGCAGGAGACTTTTAAGTACAAATCCGAGTGGACAACGACCCAAGCATCTTTTTTCAGAGAGGAGAGAGCTCCCACAGCTGCCTCACACAGGGAGAAACACACAAGGCTAGGATGGTTCTTGATATTACAGCAGAATTCAGACATGTTTGTGAAAGTTAGAGCCCATGAGAGGAACGCACAATAAGGAAAACAGCAGTAATGACAACAATGAGGTGATATCTCTGTTCTTCCCTCAGACAGCAGCTGCTGCAGCAGCCCCCCACCCACCTCACATCTGCGATTAGCCTCCGACACGTTGATGTTATTCAAATTCTGCTCGATGGTTTTGAATGAGTGCTTTCTCTTTGTCTGAACTTTCTTGATAACCTCAGCAGCTGAACTGTCTTCTAGAAGGAAAAGAAGAACAAGTTACACTTAGAAAACTTGCTAAATTACCTTAGGGAGGGACAGAATAACTTTAATTCAGTTTGTAGGACAAACACACAAACCCAGTGGGCACGAGGCTATGCCAGAAGGTATCTATTAGCATGAACAACCAATGTTTCATCAGCTGGATGCTCGGTTTCTTTTTATAGACTCCATTTTATCTTAACAGCTGATTTTCATTTCAAAGCAAAGGACAGCAAAGAGTGGAGCACTGAATATTTAATCATAGAATGGTTTAGGTTGGAAGGGACCTCAAAGCCCATCCAGATCCAAGCTTCCTGCTGGATCAGGGGCTCCAAGCCCCATCCAACCCGGCCTTGAACACCTCCAGGGGTGGGGCAGTCACCACTGCTCTGGGCAACCTGGGCCAGGGCCTCCCTATTCTCACAGCAAAACATTTCTGCCTAAGATCCCATCTCAATCTCCCCTCTTTCAGCTTAAAACTGTTTCATTTGTCCTACCCCTGCACTTCCTGACCAAGAGCCCCTCCTCAGCTTTCCTGCAGCCCCTTTCCATACTGGAAGATGCTCTAAGGTCTCCCCAGAGCCTTCTCTTCTCCAGGCTGAACAACCCCAAATCTCTCAGACTGTCCTCATATGGGAGGTGCTCCAGCCCTCGGATCATCTCCGTGGCCTCCTCTGGACCCATTCCAACAGCTCCATATCCTTCTTGTGTTGGGATCTGCACTCAAATCTATCAAGCCAAGTTGTTGAATATAGAACTGAGGAACAGATTCTGGTTCTTATCTCAACCCTCCCTGCTCAGGTGCCCAGCAAACTAATTTGGGATTTTCCAACCCTCGAAAAATGAAGTTAGCGGTGCTTTCCCAGTTATACAAAGCGCTACAAAATTCACAGGCGCTACATAAGCACACTGACACTTCTCTTGTGTGCAGGTGGGACCAGAATAGCTTAACAGAAAATGAGCAAATTTCACACCTCCTTCCGGGCTGTTCCCTTTTTTTGTAGGTGCTGAATCCTCGCCCAGGCCTCCAAGAACTCTGTAGGTGTCTGTGTGCACTGCATCGACGCGCACAGCGTAAATCTTCGCGCTGGCATCAAGCGTGCCAGCTGCTACCTGACAGGAGGAAAAAAGGATGCAATTTTCAGTTAGAAAGGAAAAAAAATCTCATCTAGAAAATGCAAACACTAAAGACAAGACTTGAATCTGTGAATGCTCTGTGCGCTGTTTCCCATCCCTTCCCGAGCTCCCGCAGCCATAAGACAGCAAGCTCAGGGTTTCCTTGAGGCCACATCCAAAAGCTCTACCATTTGTTCATTCATCCAAGAATTCAGTTCTCCCTCCCAGGATCTGTCAGCTATTACAGGGAGTAAATCTGTGCCCTACTAAGTTCTTACTGTGATCCATCCTGGATCAAAATCAGCCTGGGATTTAGCCACACTAACTTCTTTTCCTTCCCAGCCTTGTTTTGCTACTAGTTGTAACACTCAGTTATGTCAGAAGCCTCACAGTTCTTACTTTTAAACAAGGTGACCTCGTAAAGGATCACAAATGAAAGAATTCAGCTTTAATTCCTGCAGTACAAAAGGATTCCACACTGGAAGCTTCTGCACAAAGTGGCCGGGCTGCCCCTACCAGATATTTGTAGTGGAAGCACCCATCTCAGCTCCCTTTAGCATTACTTGAGGTTTGTTATTCATTAAGCCCCAGGCTAAATGCCAATTGGAGACAAAGAACCATCATGATGGGCCAGGGATTCCTCTCACCTTGAAGTTGGTAATTTGCGAGTCCTTCTGCTTCAGGATGTCGGTCATATAGTCTATCAGGTGCAAGCCAAAGGCATTCTTCGTGTTGATTTTCTGAAACAAAGCAAATGACGCCCGTCAAAACTGCCTGAACCCTCTTCCTGCGGGGACATTCATAGAACACCATCCACCTCCCGCATGAGGACAGGCTGAGAGAGTTGGGGTTGTTGAACCTGGAGAAGAGAAGGGTCTGGGGAGACCTTAAAGCAGCTTCCAGTACTGAAAGGGGCTGCAGGAAAGCTGGGGAGGGGCTCTCGGTCAGGAAGTGCAGGGATAGAACAAGGGGGATTGTTTTGAGCTGCAAGAGGGGAGATTGAGATGAGATCTTAAGAAGAAATGTTTTGCTGCGAGGGTGGGGAGGCCCTGGCCCAGGTTGCCCAGAGCAGTGGTGGCTGCCCCATCCCTGGAGGGGTTCAAGGCCAGCTTGGATGGGGCTTGGAGCCCCTGATCCAGTGGGAGGTGTCCCTACCCATGGCAGGGTGGAACCGGCTGGGCTTTGAGGTCCAACCCAACCATTCCAAGATTCTATGAAATCTCAAAAGTGTTTTCCAACCAAGAAATAGAATTGTTTGGTTGGAAAAGACACAGAGACTGTTGGCCTCGATGGTCTCAGAGGTCTTTTCTATGATTCTATGAACGACAGAATCATTAGGTTGGAAAACACTCTTGAGATCATCAAGCCCAACCATACCTGTCCACTACTAAACCATCTCTGAGCACCTCATCTACCTGTCTTTTAAATCCCTCTAGGGATGGAGGCTCTGCCACTGTGCTGGATATTCACAGCGGGATCCAGTGGTCTGTGCCATGTCCCACTCTGTTACTGCTGGGGAGGCAGTGGCAAAGCCCCAGCTCTGGCCATAGCTTGGATCAGGGATGTGGCTCAGAGGGCTCGTGGGGTTTAACCTCCTCCTCCCTGGCTGTGGTGGGGTGGGAGGGTCCGGGACAGCGCGCCCACTCACGTTCTCGGTGGAGAGCTTGATGCAGGTGCTGTAGTGGTCGGCGATCTGTGAGTTGCTCCACTGGGGAAGGATTGGCAGCCATGTCTCTCCATGCCTGGGAGGGGAACACGGGCTGTGGGACCCCCTTCTCTCCTCATCCTCCTCCCTCCATCCACCCTCGCCTCTCCCCCTGCTCAGCCCCACTCTGCTCAACCCCATCCCCTCACACCCTCCACTCCTCCTCTCCCACCCCTCTCCTCCCTCCCCAATTCCCTCCTCTTCCTCCTCCCCCCACAATTCCCTCCCTTCCCCATCTCCCCTCCCCTCCTCTGCCCCAACTCCCCTTCCTCCCAGTTCCAACTCCCCCCTCCTCCTCCTCTTATCCCCCCTCCCACCTCCAATTCCCCTTCTCCCCTCTCTCCCAGCCCCAATTCCATCCCCCTATTCTCACCTCCCTTCCCTTCTCACCTTTCTCCCTCCTCCTCCTTTCCTTTCCCCTATCCCTCTTCCTCCCTCCTCCTCATCCCCAGTCTATTCCCCATCCCTCCTCCCACCCCTTCACCTCCTCCTCCCCCTCCCCTATCCCTCCCTGTCATCTCTTCCACCCTCTCCCCTACTCCTTCTCCTCCTCCATGTCTCCTCTTCTTCCCCCTTCCCTATCCCTCCTCCTCCTCTTCCTCCCCCTCTCGTTCCCTCCTCTTCCTCCCCATCCCCTACACCTCCTCCTCCTCTTCTCCCCCCTCCCCTATCCCACCTCCACCTCTTCCCTCCTCTTCTTCCTCCCTCGCCCCTATCCCTCCTCCTCCTCTTCCTCCCCTATCCCTCCTCCTCTTCCTCCCCTATCCCTCCTCCTCTTCCTCCCCTATCCCTCCTCCTCCTCCATGTCTCCTCTTCCTCCGCATTCCCTACCCCTACCCCTCCTCCTCTTCCTCCCCATCCCCTACCCCTCCTCCTCCTCCTCCTCTTCTCCCCCTTCCCCTATCCCACCTCCACCTCTTCCCTCCTCCTCTTCTTCCTCCCTCAGCCCATCCCTCCTCCTCCCTCCTCTTCTTCCTCTCTCCCCTATCCCTCCTTCCCCTGTCCTATCCCTCCTCCTCCTCTTCCTCCCCCTTCCCCTATCCGTCCTCCTCCTCTTCCCTCCTCCTCTTCTTCTTCCCTCTCCCCTATTCCTCCTTCTCCTCTTCCTCCCCTCCCCCTCCTCCCCCACCTCCTCTTCCTCCCTCTCCCCTATCCCTCCTCCTCTTCCTCCCCTTCCTCTCCATCCCGTATCCATCCTCCCCATCCCTCCTCCTCCTCCCTGTCTCCTCTTCCTCCCCATTCCCATTCCCATCCCCTACCCCTCCTCCCCCTCCCCTATCCCTCCTCCTCCCCTATGCCTCCTCTTTCTATTCCTCCCTCCTCCTCTTCCTCTCTCTCCCCTATCCCTCCTTCCCCTGTCCTATCCCTCCTCCTCCTCCTCTTCTTCTTCCCTCTCCCCATTCCTCCTTCTCCTCTTCCTCCTTCTTCCCTATCCCTCCTCCTCCTCTTTCTCCCTCCTCCTCCTCCCCCCCCCCCACCTCCCACCTCCCTCCTCCTCCTCCTCCCCCTCCCCTCCTCCCCCCTTACTCCCCACCCCCTCCCACCCCGGTCCCTACCGAGGGGCGGGCGAGGCCCTGCGGAGCGGCGAGTCGGCGCCCACCCGCTGGAGGTCGTTGGCCCTGGATCTCCGCCGCTGCCGCCTCTCGCTCTCGTCGTCGTTGCTGGGGCAGGGCCCGAGCCCGGGGGTGCCGGCGCCGCCGAGGCCGCGCGGGGCGGGGGACGCGCCGGGGCCCCTCATGGCTCCCGGCCCCGCGCCGCCGCCGCGCGCCCTCCGCTCCTAGCCCCGCCCCCTCCGGGCCCGCGAGCCAATCAGAGACGCTCTCAGCTCCTGGACCCGCCCCCTCGGTGCCCCGCGGGGCCAATCGCCGCGCGGCCCGTCCCGCGCGCCGCCAATGGGAACGGGGCGGCCCCGCCCCGCCGGGTTTGAATCGCGCGCCCGCCGGCCAATCGCCGCGCGGAACCGCCTCCCGGGCGGCCAATGGGAGGAGCGCGGCGCCCCGGCCCCGCCCCCCGCCCCCCCCCTTTTCCTCCTCCCCCTCTCCCCCCTCCCCATCTCCCCCATCTCCCCCATCTCCCCTCTCCTTTTACCCCTCCCCATCTCCCCTTTCCTTTTCCCCCTCCCCCTCTCCCCCTCTCCCCCTCTCCCCCTCTCCCCCTCTCCCCCTCTCCCCCATCTCCCCCTCTCCCCCATCTCCCCTCTCCTTTTACCCCTCCCCATCTCCCCTTTCCTTTTCCTCCTCCCCCTCTCCCCCTCTCCTTTTCCTCCTCCCCCTCTCCTTTCCCTCCTCCCCATCTCCTTCTTTCCTTTTCCCCCCTCCCCTTTCCTTTTCCCCCATCTCCCCTCTCCTTTTCCTCCTCCCCCTCCCCCTCTCCCTTTTCCTTTTCCTTTTCCTCCTCCCCATCTCCCCTTTCCTTTTCCCCCTCCCCCTCTCCCCTTTCCTTTTCCTCCTCCCCATCTCCCCCTCTTCCCCTCTCCCCCTCTCCTTTTCCTCCTACCCCTCTCCCCTCTCCTTTTCCTCCTCCCCATCTCCCCCTCTTCCCCTCTCCCCCTCTCCTTTTCCTCCTTCCCATCTCCCCTCTCCTTTTCCTCCTTCCCACCTCCTCCTTTCCTTTTCCTCCTCTCCCTCTCCCCCCTCTCCTTTTCTTCTTCCTCCTCTCCCCCACTCCTTTTCCCCCTCCCCATCTCCCCTTTCCTTTTCCTCCTCCGCTCTCCCCTTTCCTTTTCCTCCTCCCCGTCTCCCTCTTTCCTTTTCCTCCTCCCCATCTCCTCCTCTCCTTTTCCCCCTCCCCCTCTCCCCTCTCCTTTTCTTCCTCCCTCCATCTCCCCCTCCTCCCCGTCTCTCCATTTTCCTCTTCCCCCTCCTACCGCCCTAGCCCCACTTTGGTCCTTTCTGGGATCCTCCCGTTCCAGCCGCCCCAGGACCCCCCTTTACCCCCTCAGGCCCCCATTCCCTCTCCGGGAATAAAGCTCGGTTTTACCTTCGTAGCGTGTCCTGCACTGCAGAATCACTTGGTTGCAAAAGACCTTTGACATCATCAAGCCCAACCCTACCTGTCCACTACTGAACCACATCCACCTGTCTGTTAAATCCCCCTGGGGATGGGGACTCCACCACCTCCCTGGGCAGCCGTTCTGGTGCCTAAGAACCCTTTTGGTGAAGAACTTTTTCCTAATGTCTAATCTAAACCTGCCCTGGCACAACTTCATAGAATCGTAGAACAGTTTGGGTTGGAAGGGACCTTAAAGATCATCAAGTTCCAACTCCCACTGGATCAGGGGCTCCAAGCCCCATCCAACCTGGCCTTGAACCCCTCCAGGGATGGAACAGCCACCCCTGCTCTGGGCAACATGTTCCAGGGCCTCCCCACCCTCATGGTGAAGAAATTCTTCCTTATGCCTAGTTTAAATCTCAGTTTAAATATCAGTTTATCCCCATTGCCCCTCGTCCCATCACCACAAGCCTTTGTAAACAGCCCCTCCCCAGCTTTCTTGGTGCCCCTTCAGGAATTGGAAGGTCTCCTCAGAGCCTTCTCTTCTCCAGGCTGAACAACCCCAACTCTCTCAGCCTGGCCTCATACAGGAGGTTCTCCAGCCCTAGGATCATCTCCATGGCCTCCTCTGGACCTGCTCCAACAGCTCCATCTCCTTTTTATGTTGAGGATTCCAGAGCTGGACACAGGACTCCAGATGAGGTCTCACAAGAGAGGAACAGAGGACCAGAATCCCCTCCCTTGCCCTGCTGGCCACGCTGCTTTGGATGCAGCCCAGCACACGGTTGGTTTCCGGGCTGCGAGCGCACATTGCCGGCTTGTGTCGAGCTTCTCACCAACCAGCGCTCCGAGTCCTTCTCAGGGCTGCTCTCAGTCACATCATCACACCACCATTCCCTCTAATTCTGTCACCTGGGAGAAGAGACCAACCCCCACCTCGCTCCAGCCTCCTTCCAGGCGGTTGTCGACACTGATAAGGTCAGAGAGAAGCTTTTGTGGAAAGTGAGATGGTCGGGACCTGCAAGTGCCTCTACCACCATCATGACCCCATCACTGATGGGAACAGCAGCTTCTCCACCGTTCAGACAAGCAGCTTTTCCAGCCCTTCCAGGGCAGCATTCCCAGCTGTCAGTCCCCAGGTCGGGTGGAACAGCAGCTGCCTTCTTGGATTTAGGTTCTGGGGACCACGATGTTGCTGCAGTTGGATGTTTGAGTTCTTCTCAATTGCCAAGTGCTCTTCCAACCTGAACCACTGGATGGGGCAGGAGGAAAAGATGTGGTTGGATCTCAACTGTTTTCCTCAGGAGCAGCAAGGAGGAAAGATGCTGTGTTCCCTGCTGAGCCAGAACCTGGCAGCAGAAACCCTGCTCCTCATGGAGAGGAGAATCGCTGGGCTCTCACCTCCTTTCTACACTGACTCCAGCCACCCCAACACCACCAAAAGAATGGAGCGATGAAGACTGGCCTCTACTCATTAGCACAGCTTGAGCACCTTGGAGGCCACTAGTCACTTGTGTATGTGACAAAAACTGTGACAAAACCCCTGTAGGGCTGTTTTGTCCCCAAATAACTCAGGGAACTGAGCAAAAGGGTTTGAGCCCTTGTAGTTGGCTTCACCAGCTTAAACAGAGAGGATGTAAAACCCAGTTTAAGCTTTGCGATGTGTCTTCCTATGAGCAAAAGCCTCATAACAAAGCTCTTGTAAACACATCAATATCTCCAGCTATACATCCAAAATGAAGGAGGTGGAAGGAGCTCGCAAGGTTTTTAAAGTCCAAATAAATTACTCCTGCTGTGGCGACAGCGACGTGAGGATCCTTCCCAGCCACGAGTGGTGCTGGCGAGGGCAGAAATATTCATGCTCTGCTTTTAACTGGAAATTAAGAGAATGCATCACTCGGTGACAGCAGGTTTTACAAACGGCTGCTCCCCTTCCATCAGCTCCCCAGCCCATAAATCACAGGCAGGACTTTGGGAAACTTGATTTACAGCTCAGACCTGCTGGTGGGTGTTTGCTGGAGGATGCGTTCCCAAAAATCCCTCAATAGATGGAGGTGTGCTGGCATTCTCCTGCACCTGGAGAGATCCTGAGGCTCACCAAACCGAGAGGTGCAGTTGCCACTCCAGAAGGATGGGATGTCATCCAGAGGGACCTGGACAGGCTGGAGAAGTGGGGCTGGAAGAACCTCATGAGGTTCAACAAGGCCAAGGGCAAGGTCCTACGCCCAGGTTGGGGCAATCCCCGGCTTTGATACAGGCTGGGGGTGATGTGATTGAGAGCAGCCCAGAGGAGAAGACGTGGGGTGCTGGTTGGTGAGAAGCTTGACACGAGCCAGCAATGTGCGCTCACAGCCCAGAAACCAACCGTGTCCTGGGCTGCATCCAAAGCAGCGTGGCCAGCAGGGTGAGGGAGGGGATTCTGCCCCTCTGCTCCTCTCTTGTGAGACCTCATCTGGAGTCCTGTGCCCAGTTCTGGAATCCTCAACATAAGAAGGAGATGGAGCTGTTGGAGGAGGTCCAGAGGAGGCCATGGAGACGATCCGAGGGCTGGAGAACCTCCTGTACGAGGCCAGGCTGAGAGAGTTGGGGTTGTTCAGCCTGGAGAAGAGAAGGCTCCAAGGAGACCTTATAGAGACCTTCCACTACCTGAAGGGGCTCCAAGAAAGCTGGGGAGGGACTGTTCACAAACGCTTGTGGTGATGGGACGAGGGGCAATGGGTATAAACTGGAGAGGGGCAGATATAGATTGGACATAAGGAAGAATTTCTACATGATGAGGGTGGGGAGACCCTGGAACATGTTGCCTAGGGAAGCTGTGGCTGCTCCATCCCTGGAGGGGTTCAAGGCCAGGTTGCATGGGGCTTGGAGCCCCTGATCCAGAGGGAGGTGTCCCTGCCCATCGCAAGGGGTGAAACTGAATGATCTTTAAGATCCCTTCCAACCCAAACTATTCTACGATTCTATTCAAGGTTTGCTATGGGAGCTGAGAAGAATAACTTAAGAGGGAAAACCGGCTGTCCGCCCACAGGCACCAGCTTCTCCCTGCTGTGCTCCTGGGACTTTTCCCTCTCCCTGCTCCGTGCTGGGGCTGTGGAAGCTTTTGGGGTGACACCAAACACGGGAGATGTCTCCTAGCTGCAGGCAAGCGCTGGAGGGCTGGTGGGAAGTTTAGGAGAAGGGAAGGAAGAGGGGACATGGTCCTGTGTGACGGCCACAGCTGCTGTGATGGACTTGAAACCATGTCGGTCACATCCATGGGATGGCTGAGCTGCTCGGTGGGTCCCCAGGGTGGGATGCGCTGCCTGCTCTGGTCCCACAACACGGGTAGCGTAGCAACAGCCCCAGCTGCGAGGCTTAAAAATAGAGCCAGAGAGTGTTGAACTCGCAGCCTGCTGGGGTTCCTGGGGCCTCTGCCCCCCGCCAGCACCAGACCCAGCTCGGTGTGGGCTGGTCGGTGCAAGGGGACGGATGGAGAGCTGGTTTCTGCATGAGGCAGGGGCACCTCCTCTGGTCCTTTCCCTGTGCTAGGGCAGAGGTTACAGGAGGTTGGTGAGAAGCTCGACACAAGCCGGCAGTGTGTGCTTGCAGCCCAGAAACCAACCGTGTCCTGGGCTGCATCAGAAGAAACGTGGCCAGCAGGGAGGGAGGGGATGCTCTACCTCTGCTCCTTTCTTGTGAGACCTCATCTGGAGTCCTGTGTCCAGTTCTGGAATCCTCAACATAAGAAGGAGATGGAGCTGTTGGAACGGGTCCAGAGGAGGCTACAAGGATGATCCGAGGGCTGGAGCACCTCCCATACAAGGACAGGCTGAGAGAGTTAGGGGTGTTCACCCTAGAGAAGAGAAAGCTCTGAGGAGACCTTAGAGTGACCTTCCAGTACCTGAAGGGGCTGCGAGAAAGCTGGGGAGGAACTGTTCACAAAGGATGGGATGAGGGGCAATGGGTATAAACTGGAAAGGGGCAGATTTAGACTGGACATAAAGAAGAATTTCTTCACCATGAGAGTGCAAGGCCCTGGAACAGGTTGCCCAGGGAAGCTGTGGCTGCCCCATCCCTGGAGGGGTTCAAGCCCAGCTTGGATGGGGCTTGGAGCCCCTGATCCAGAGGGAGGTGTCCCAGCCCATGGCAGGGGTGGAACTGGATGGTCTTTAAGGTCCCTTCCAACCTGAACTGTTCTATGATTCTATGAGTGTTAACTCACTGGTACTCTTCAAACAACCGTAGCTTATCAAGAAAATAAAAGGTGATTTTTAATACCTGCTGGGCTGCTGACAGCGACTGAGAAGATGATGGCTTTGGCTTTCAGAGCAGATCCTTTGTGCAGACACCTCTCCATCTGATTTTCTGTCCCAGAGCATGCTGTCTCCTTTCAGCCTTGCTTGTTATTGCTACAGAGCTACTTCAGGTCCTGCTCGCACTGTAGGCACAAGAAAAAGGCTGAAACCTCAGAACAGGTAAATGGTTTGATCTCTCTAAGATCTTAATTGGCAGACCTGCCCCCGAGCAGCCTTCCTGCGGCCAGGCTCAGCGCTGCATCCGTAAACCCTGTGACATGTTTGCACTGACATAGCTTGGATTGTTTTTCCATTTAGAGAGGGTGGCTCTGAGTGTGGAGCCCCTGGAGGAGGCCAGTGTGTGAAGGACCATCCCACAGGTTTTGCGAGCCGAGGATGGCCCCGACGACTCAGGATCATAGAATCGTGGAATGGTTTGGGGTGGAAGGGACCTCAAAGCCCATCCAGTACCACCCCTGTCATGGGCAGGGACACCTCCCAATGGATCCAGTTGCTCCAAGCCCCATCCAACCTGGCCTTGAACCCTCCAGGGATGGGGCAGCCACCCCTGCTCTGGGTAACTGGGCCAGGCCCTCCCCACCCTCATCATGAAGAATTTCTTCCTAATGTCTAATTTAATCTTTCCCCTTCCAATTTAAAGCCATTCTCCCTCATCCTATCCCTGCACTTCCTGATCCAGAGCCCCTCCAAGCCTTCCTGCAGCCCTTTTCCATACTGGAAGCTGCTCCAAGGTCTCCTCAGAGCCTTCTCTTCTCCAGGCTCAACCACCCCCAACTCTCTCAGCCTGTTCTCATAGCAGAGGTGCTCCAGCCCTCAGATCATCCTTGTAGCCTCCTTGGACCCATTCCAACAGTCCCATCTCCTCCTTATGTTGGGGATTCCCGAACTGGACACAGGACTCCAGCTGGCATCTCATGTGAGCAGAGGAGAGGGGGAAAATCACCTCCCTTTGCAAGCACCATGTGCGCTCGTGGCGAGCAGTGATGCTCTGACATCTGTGCTCTCATTTCTTATTTCACCACCAGGTGAAGTTCTTGTACTGTAAACCCTGAGGCGTCACAGAGCCGGTAACGGCTTCAAACTCAACCATAAGAAAGTATCTCCAAGTGCAGCAATGTCTAAATCATCAGTAGCACAGTCACGGCGTGGGCCCACGCTTCCAGCTGAGGGAAAGTCCTCAAGGTCCCGAAGGAGCAATTGAGATGAGATTGTGGGGTCTGAAGCAGACGAGGGATGTGATGAGCTGTAAATCCTCTTGAGAAGAGGGAGCCGGCAGCAGCAAGATGAGGCTGTGCCTCTCCCCAGCTTTGGTCTGGCTGTGCCCACGCGCCGTCTCACGTTGTTCTTGGCAACTTTCCCTTACAAGCAGAGGGAAGAAAAACAGGCAGGCTGGTCCAGACACAGCCGCCAGCGTGTGTCCTTTGGGAATTACACCAGCAATCGCTTCTGACTGCAGGAACCTGCTGCAGGGATGCTGGGTCAGTGGCTTGTTAATTCAGTTCACTTTATTTTGTGGTTGAGGACTCCTAGGAGTTTGAAACAATCACTTCAAACGAGGTTGGTGGCTGTGAACGAGGGGCTTACAGCAGAACTGAGCTCCCACAGCACCATCCGTGTGTGATACATCTGCTGGGGTACATGCGGGACTTGAATCCAAGAGGGCAAACTCAGAAGAATCCTAGAAGAAGCTGGTGGAACCTTGAGTCGTTGCACAAGCTGCCAACCCAGATGGTGCTTCCAGAGGTGCCAACGCTTTTTGGGGTGCTGAGGGTGCCCTGTGTGGGGTAGGAAGAAAGGCAGTTGCCAGAGCACGGTAGAATCAGGGAATGGTTTGGGTTGGAAGGGACCTCAAAGCTGATCCAGCTTCCACCTGCTGCCATGGGCAGGGACACCTCCCTCCGGACCAGGCTGCTCCATCACACTTCTCTGCTGGCACAGCACGTGGGTGCAGTCCTTGGGGAGGATTTGGTTGGCAGATCTTCATAGAATCATAGAATAACCAGGTTGGAAGAGACCCACTGGATCATCGAGTCCAACCATTCCCATCAATCACTAACCCATGTCCCTCAGCACCTCGTCCACCCGTGCCTTAAACCCCTCCAGGGAAGGGGACTCAACCCCCTCCCTGGGCAGCCTCTGCCAGGGACCAATCACCCTTTCCATGAAATACTTTTTCCTGATGTCCAGCCTGACCCTCCCCTGGTGGAGCTTGAGGCCTTTCCCTCTCGTCCTGTCCCCTGTCCCTTGGGAGAAGAGCCCAGCTCCCTCCTCTCCACAACCTCCTCTCAGGGAGTTGCAGAGAGCAATGAGGTCTCCCCTCAGCCTCCTCTTCTCCAGGCTAAACACCCCCAGCTCTCTCAGCCGCTCCTCGCAATCGTTGTTCTCCAGCCCCGCCACCAGCTTCGTTTCTCTTCTCTGGACTCGCTCCAGAGCCTCAACATCCTTCTTGTGGTGAGGGGCCAGAACTGACCCCAGGATTCGAGGAGCGGTCTCACCAGTGCCAAGTAAATCTTGAGAGAACATCTCAGACCAGAGCTGCTCTGGAGGACTTTGCCTTCATTCCCTGCCTGCTCCAGCCCTTGGGCACACCAGGTGACTCCAAAGTCATTGGAGATGTGTCCGATGTGCCTCTACCGCCAGCTCTGTGGCCTTATTTTCACGCTGCTGATCCAATCCCAGCGTGGGTGGTGTCTGCCACTGCTGTCCGGGAGCTGAATTCTTGGGGTTTTCTAAGGGTTTCATCTCAGATTGAGTTCCCTTCCAAGACAGAGTCTTAACACAAACCCTCTTCTCCCAAGGGACAGGGGACAGGATGAGAGGGAATGGCCTCAAGCTCCGCCAGGGGAGGTTTAGGCTGAACATTAGGAAAAAAATTTTCATGGAAAGGGTCATTGGTCCCTGGCAGAGGCTGCCCAGGGAGGGGGTTGAGTCACCTTCCCTGGAGGGGTTTAAGGGACGGGTGGATGAGGTGCTGAGGGACACAGGTTAGTGATTGATGGGAATGATTGGACTCGACGATCTGATGGGTCTCTCCCAACCTGGTGATTCTATGATTCTTTGATTCTATGATCTGATAGGACACTGTTCTCTGGAGGGTTATCACTGCGGCGTGGTTCAGAGGAGGTCATCAGTCATGTCTTCCAGCGGCATCCACCTTGGCGAGGTCAGGCTTTAGAGGGTGCTTTGAAGTCACGCATCATTTTACCTTCCTCTGTGAAGCCCATGAGACACCAGAAGTGTTACCCAAGGAGGCCTGGTCCTCTTCAGGTTATGGACTCCTAAATTCCTCAATCTAAATGCAAATTCGCAGCCATTGATTCTGCCACGCGTCAGAGAAGCTTTTGGATGGTGAAGAGCTTGTAATAATCAGCTACGCATCCCTCAATACTGATATTATCAGCTGCTATGGTATCGTGGCTGTGCATCTCGGCACAAAGCAAAGAGCTTCAGAAGAAGCCTCCTTTCCTCTCTTTCTCCTTTTGCCTTCGTTGAAAATTACTCTCATTACCTCCCTGAAACCTTTTTAATCAACTTGGATGGCACAACCTGCTTTGCTATAACAGGAATAATGTTTTTGGAGGTGCTTTGCATGGTAATGCTCTTCTCAGCCTGATGTGCTGCTGTTTGGAATGACTTTTCAGGAAAGGCTTTGATTTCTTTCTGACACCTTGGTCTTCTCTAACTAGAATATTGGTTTCTGGGAGGCTTCACACTGCCTGACTCACATGGACTGGTAGTGGTAGGACGAAGGGGAATGGCTTTAAATTGGAAGGGGGAAGATTTAGGTTAGACATTAGGAAAATATTCTTCACAATGCGGGTGGTGACACATTGGCCCAGGTTGCCCAGAGAAGCTGTGGCTGCTCCGTCCCTGGAGGTGTTCAAGGCCAGGTTGGATGGGGCTTGGAGCCCCTGATCCAGTGGGAGGTGTCCCTGCCCATGGTGGGGGTGGAACTGGATGGGTTTGAGGTCCCTTCTATCCCAAACCATTCCATGATTCTATGGCTTATAACTTCTTTATAGGAGAAGGGAAAGGGGAAACCTGGATTAGCGTGGCACAGGGATGAGATCTTGGGAAGAAATGTTCTCCTGTGAAGGTGGGGATGCCCAGGTTGCCCAGAGCAGTGGTGGCTGCCCCATCCCTCGAGGGGTTCAGGGCCAGGTTGGATGGGCCAAACTTAAACCATTCTATGATTCTATGAAAGTCCTGATGTTGCCTAGTGAGAGCATGGGTCACACCAGGATTCCCAAACTCTTTTACCACACACTTCCCTGCCCATCAAATTGCTCTAATTAATAATATTTGACTTTTAATCAAGCCCATTACAGCCATTGCCACACTTGAGCATCCTATTAAAGCAATCAGCACTCTTTCCCTCTCCCTCCCTTTTAGGAGCTTCTTGGGCACTTGCATCTCACCCATGCGAAGAGAAAGTCCTTTTAATGAGATTACTCGGCACTAAGAATATGAAACCTGCAGTTAATCCTCATTTCAAGCTTGCAGCTGGATTGGGTTGAGTTTTGAATCACCACTGTGGGTCCTCAAATCTTTCATCAGCTGATGCTTGATTCATTTAGTCCAGTAATAAAAACTAATTGCTTGTGTAAACATAGAATCATAGAATAGTTTGGATTGGAAGGGGACTTAAAGATCATCCAGTTGCACCCATGGCCATGGGCAGGGACACCTCCCCCTGGATCAGGGGCTCCAAGCCCCATCCAACCTGGCCTTGAACCCCTCCAGGGATGGGGCAGCCACCACTGCTCTGGGAAACCTGTTCCACTGTCTCACCACCTTCATAGTGAAGAAATTCTTCCTTATGTCCAGTCTAAATCTGATCCTCTCCTGTTTACACCCATTGCCCCTTGTCCTGTCACCACAAGCCTTTGTGAACAGTCCCTCCCCAGCTTTCCTGCAGCCCCTTTCAGGTACTGGAAGGTCTCTCTAAGGTCTCCTTGGAGCCTTCTCTTCTCCAGGCTGAACGAGTCCATCTCTCAGCCTGTCCTTGTACGGGAGGTGCTCCAGCCCTAGGATCATCTCCATGGCCTCCAATTCATGAAGTTGAACAAAGCACAGGAAGAATCCACTTCCCTCCACATGCTTTAAACTCAAGTTGTTTCTCTTTAAGCTCCGACTTTGTCGTAGGGGTCTAACAGACAGCTCGGTGCTATGGAAACCCCAGTTTACACACTGGTGCGTAGCTGCAAGCAATTAACTATCTTTAATTTTCATTTTCTGGGGATATTTTTGAATTGTGTATTAAGCAAACATTTATGCAAAACGCTGAGGAATCCATAAATGTTAATTAAGTTGAACTTGTGTCTTTGCCACAGCAGATAATCACATTGATGGTTTCAGTGAAGTCTGCAGAAGTTGCTGTGGTGGCTGAGAGCAGCAATGAAAAGGCAGAACCACGGTGGTGATGATGAGGCTTTGCCTTGTTGTGCTCATGCTTGGTCTTGCTTTCACCTGGTGCAGATCCAGTGAGTGACATCGGAGAGTTTTGTGGGCATGGTGGCAGCTCTGCATGCACCCTTGCTGTGCGAGGTACCATGGTGTGCAACGAGTGGTGAGGTCTCAGCTAGGGAAGGAAGATCCTGGTAGTTTCAGAAGAGCTCTGCAGTAGATTGTGGATTCATGGAATGGTTTAGGTTGGAAGGGACCTCAAAGCAACTCCAGTTCCACCTCCTGCCATGGGCAGGGACACCTCCCACTGGATCAGGTTGCCCCAAGCCCCATCCAGCCTGACCTTGAGCACCTCCAGGGATGGGGCATCCACAGCTTCTCTGGGCAACCTGTTCCAGTTCACCAGGCTGCAGACACAGGGGGTAACCCCTCACCTGTTCCTCATCTCCTTTGTAAAAGAACCTCCTTAAATTCTCCCCAGATCCTCAACCATGACTTGAACCCACCAGGCAGGTCTTGATTTTGGATGTTTTCATTTTGTAGATGCAGGAAGCGTGCAAACTGGGATGAACCAGGGCATGAGGAATCTGGATTTCCCATACCATCTCTGCAGCAGATAAGTGTAGCTGATGAGTACATTTTATTGCCAGTAGGTGTGTCCTCATCAATTTAATCTGGTGTCTTTGGGCAGGAGCAGGTAGGAATCGTTCGATCAGAGCTGCCTGGGGCTGGTGACCTTTGTCAAACTCCAGTTCCCAGGCAGGCTCACGTTGCTTCCCCTTCTCCATACCGCTGGGTTGTGGAAGGCAGCAGCGTTAATATCTTAAGGATGTCTTAAGGTGTCAAGAACAGCGAGAAGTGGAAGTTTAAGCAGGAAAGCAAGAGCATGTTCCAGCACGGTTTGTGATGTTGTGTAGTCGCAGCAGTCGGGAAGAGGCAGCTGGAAGAGCTGCTCCTCACTGATGGCACTTGGCAGGGGTTGGGGGTAAAAATGAAGATGATAATTCTGCTTAATTGGGTTTTGCAGCCATTTCAGATTCATCTCGTTGCCCATTCGTTTAATTTCTGCCGTGATGCAGCGATGCTGCTACATCAAATGACCCCTCGTTTGCATCAGAGGTGTCAAATCCTGCTGTAAAGTGGGATCTGCTCTCAGGTTCCCACTGCGGGGAAGCTTGGCTGGAAGCAGCTGCCTGCACAAAGCACGGCACAGTGGCAGCGTGTGACACTGTTTACTCCTCGTCTCCCTTTTGCATGATAAAATAACCCGTGAAAATAACTAACAAGAGCTTAATAGGCACGTGGGACCGGGCCTTTGGCAGCGATGCCAATCAGCTCTGCCTTGGCAACTGCTCCTCTAATTAAAAACTGCAAATTAGAGCTGGCTGGAGCCCATCGCAAGGGTTGGGTCTTTGCTCTGGGAGGTGAAGCGGGACTGGTTGCTCCTTACGGGCACATTTCCTCTCCCATCAGGATGGCGAAGCCTTGGAAAGCCACGGATTGTGCTGTCCCAGTGCCTGCCCCAGCAAAGCGGTGGGATTTGTGGTGTGTAAACAGAAAGTGGAGCCAAGCACATCAGCTGCTTTGTTAAGGGAACCGCTCTGCGTTGCAGCAGCTGAATAGGTGGAAAAGCTGACGCCAATGCATGAGCCTCGACTCACGTCTGCTTCAGCACAGAAGTGAGTGGCCGGTCAGTCCCGTCCCCGTTTGAGGAGTGATTTGAGCCTTTCCCATGCTTTGGGAATTGGCATCGTGCTTGGGATGGAAGCAAAGTATCCTGCTCTTGGCTTTGTGGATGGCTGAGTTTTGAGGATTATAGAATCACAGAATCATAGAACCACCAGGTTGGAAGAGACCCACTGGATCATCGAGTCCAACCATTCCCATCAATCACTAACCCATGTCCCTCAGCACCTTGTCCGCCCGTCCCTTAAACCCCTCCAGGGAAGGTGACTCAACCCCCTCCCTGGGCAGCCTCTGCCAGGGACCAATCACCCTTTCCATGAAAAATTTTTTCCTCATGTCCAGCCTGAACCTCCCCTGGTGGAGCTTGAGGCCATTCCCTCTCGTCCTGTCCCCTGTCCCTTGGGAGAAGAGCCCAGCTCCCTCCTCTCCACAACCTCCTCTCAGGGAGTTGCAGAGAGCAATGAGGTCTCCCCTCAGCCTCCTCTTCTCCAGGCTAAACACCCCCAGCTCTCTCAGATGCTCCTCGCAATCCTTGTTCTCCAGCCCCCTCACCAGCTTCGTTGCTCTTCTCTGGACTCGCTCCAGAGCCTCAACATCCTTCTTGTGGGGAGGGGCCAGAACTGACCCCAGGATTCGAGGAGCGGTCTCACCCGTGCTGAGTCCAGAGGGAGAAGAACCTCCCTGGCCCTGCTGGCCACGCTGTTTCTGATCCAAGCCAAGATGCCCTTGGCCTTCTTGGCCCCCTGGGCCCCTGCTGGCTCCTGTTCAACCAACACCCCCAGGTCCTTCTCCTCCAGGCAGTTTCCAGCCAGACTTCTCCTAGTCTGGAGCTGCTCAGGGTTGTTGTGCCCCAAGTGCAGGACTCGCGATTTGGCCTTGTTAAACCTCCTGCCGTTGGTCTCAGCCCATGGATCCAGCCTGTTCAGATCCCTTTGGAGCCTCCCGACCCTCCAGCAGATCCACACTTCCACCCAGCTTAGTGTCGTCCGCAAACTTGCTAAGGGTGCACTCGATGCCTTCATCCAGGTCATTGATAAAGACATTGAACAGGGCTGGACCCAGCACTGAGCCCTGGGGACAACACTTGTCACTGGCCTCCAGCTGGAGTTAACTCCATCTCCCACCACTCTCTGGGCCCTCCAGCCAACCATTTTTCCACCCAGGAGAGTGTGCGCCTGTCCAGGCCAGAGATGAGAGTTTCTGAAGCTGTGAGGCTTTTTCTTGCTGCAACTTTGACATTTCAGAGCCCCCACCTCCCCACAAGTCCCCCCAAACCCACCAGGTGACCCTCATCCCTCTTTTCATCAAGTCTTGGCTTCGTCACTGCTTCTCCTCCCGCTCCCACCAAGCCACCAGTTGCCACCTCTCACGGTTGCAGGTTCATTTATGGTTTGCAACATGATCTCACAAAAGAAACATTTATTTATGAAAATCCATTTGGACAAACCCGATGATCACAGAGAGAGAAAGAGACAGAGAGAGAGACTGGTTTGGGGAAGACGGTTGGATTTCTTCTGTGTAGAGATGCTACTACGGGAAGAACTTCACACAAAGCTCCTACCAGCTGCCCTGCACATCAAATACCAAACCCCAGACATATGTCGCAGCCCGTCTCGTCCCCTCGCTCCCCTCCTGGCCCCAGCTGGATTGGGTTGCACACACTTAGGAGCCTTTTTGTCTGGGGTGGAAAGTTGAAGAGCAGAGTCATCTCTCATCTTCAGCTGCTCTTGGAACTCACTGTCCCCTCTCTGGGCTGCCACGACCACTGCGTTTAACTGATGGATGTGATTTAGCCTCCAGCTGAGATGGTATTTTGGGTGGAAATGCCACGAGAGAAGGGGCTGCGTGCATGTTAAACTTTGCATTATAACTGCTTTATTAATCAGTCAACTAGAGACACATTTTTTTGGGGCAGGATGTTGTGTTCAGTAGATTATTAACAGATTAAAGCCCAAAAGGTCTCTGGAGGTGTTCAAGGCCAGGTTGGATGGGGCTTGGAGCCCCTGATCCAGTGGGAGGTGTCCCTGCCCATGGCAGGAGGTGGAACTGTATGGGCTCTGAGGTCCCTTCCAACCCAAACCATTCCATGAACCTGTAATTCTGTTTCGGAGCAACTGAGCAGACCTTGAGGTACACCTGGAGACAGCAATTTTCTGCTCCGTGCTCCTGCTGGGAGCTAAGCGGGAAGAGCAGTTTCTGAGTTTGGGTTTCAGAGCTCCCTTCTGCAGTGGTTGTGGCTTGGAGTGCATTTTAACTGGGCTCAGGCAGCTCCCCTTGCTGATGGTGGGAGCTCTCTTCCTGCCTCCAAGGAGGAGGTGGTGAAAGGAGGGGTGCAGACCTGCTGAGTGAGTCTCACCAGATGCTATTATTTTGCATTTCAGAGAGCCAGGAATGAGACAAAGAAACTGTCTCGCTTTGCAATTGAATTTCTAATCAGAGATCTGCAGGCAAACCAGGGAAATCAGTTTAATACACTAGAAAAAGCCTCTGAGTTAGAGCTGACCTCTTTGAAAGAAGAGCTGGAAATAGTATGGAGACTGGACCTACCACATGGTTAGATGTCCTATCCCCAAGCCTGGGCAGGGTTGCTTGTTTGGTGCTTTTCAGTCTTCAAAAGACTTGTCTATAGCTTTTGCAGGCACAGAGCATCCCAAGGTTGGTGGAACCAGCCAGATGCATTTCATGTGTGAACATAGACCTGACCCTAACTTCCCATCCTAAATATGAAAAGAGCTTCACCTCGTCCCTGTTCTTGCCTCCACTGATGAAATAACCTGGTTCTTGGAGGGGGAAGAGGAAAACATGGGTTTGGGTTTGTTGTACCTGCTGACACCGAACATTTGGGGTTGGAACTGGATGATCTTTAAGGTCGCTTCCAACCCAAACTATTGTATGAGTCTATGATTCTATGATTCTATGATTTTTGGGGTTCCTGCATCTCTCTCCATCTGTTGAATGATCCCTTGACGTGTCCCCATCAGCTTGGTTGTCCCAGCCAGCTCCACTGTGGTCGTTGACACTGCTTATAACTGGTGGGAATTTCTCTCCTTTTATTTCAAGTGTGAGTTTTCTACAAGATGCACAAGAAGCATTTTGGGCTGTAAACTGTCTGCTTGACTGGAAGTCTCCATGCGTGCCCTTGGGCTTATCCTGCGTTTCAAGCTGAGCATTGCTTGCGAGAAGACAGTTGTTGTCCCTCAGCACATCCCATGATCACAGCATCCTTGGGGCTTAAACATGATGCACAACAGGGCAGCATGGTTACATATATATATATACACACACACACACACGCACACACACACATATCAATATATCTTCATTTTCCCCTTAAATGCTGATTTCTGCAGGCTCACAACCTGACGCGTGGGGCATATGAGCAGATCTCTGCTTGCCTGATCCATCTCTCCAGACCATTTTGAGCTATTTGGTTTCATTTTAATTCCAACTTGGGTTGGCAGTTGGGAGGAAATCAGACTTTGGCTCTGGTTTGTAGCACCTTCTTGTGTATTGGCAGCACAGCTCCCGTGGAGTCGGTGGGAGAAGTTTCCTAGTCCAACCCTGGGGTTAAACCCTTCGGCATCGCCGATCCCTTCGATCAGAGCTGCCTGAGGCCGGTGGCCTTTGTCAAACTCCAGTTCCCAGGCAGGTCCACGTCGTTCCCCCTTCTCCACGCCGCTGGGTCGCGGAAGGCAGCAGCAAGGGAATGTCTTAAGGCGACAAGGATAGGAAGAAGTGGAAGCTTAAGCAGGAAAACAAGAGCATGTTCCAGCACAGTTTGTGATGTTGTGTAGTCACAGCAGTCGGGAAGAGGCGGCTGGAAGAGCTGCTCCTCACTGATGGCACTCAGCAGGGGTTGGGGGTAAAAATGAAGATGATAATTCTGGTTAATCTGGTTTTGCAGCCAATTCGGATCCATCTCTTCGCCCATTCATCCATCTCTTTGCCCATTCATTCAATTTCTGCTGGAGTCATTGCTCAAATATATGTATTCTTATCTCCAAGAACCATCATGGCTCGGGTTTTATTAACGACTGGACCTTCCAGCAGCCAGTTTGGAAGCTGAAGTGTTGAAAATCTCCCAAAATCATCTCTCCTTTACTTGCAGAAATTGCTGTGTGCTCAACAGGGTCTGATGTTGGGCTGCTCTGGAAGGAATGAGCTGTTCCCTTCCCCTGTGTCAATCTGTCATGCATCTCTCCAGCGCTTCTGTCTTGCTGTGAATCCAGTTTAGGAGTCTGAGTTCTACCTCAGAAGTGAGAAGCTGCACCAGTAGCAAGGAGCAGTGAATAAAACTGACCCCAAAGTGCCTCCAGACTTGTGGGGTTGTTCCCAACAAGCTGAGTTTCTCCACTTATCATTTTATTGACTCCTTTTTCCCCTCTTTGAATGTCCGTTCATACATTTGCTGAACAAAGAAGCCCTTGGTATGAACAGCCCCAGTGAGAATTGTCCATTGTGACAACTGAAATACTAAATATACCCATCTACACATCATAAACCTAATGTTTTATGCAAAAGACATGGGGATGAAAAGGAAAAAGCTTCCCTGATTCAAACAAAATACAGCAAGTGGAAGCAAATCGGTTCAGCCCTCCTCAGGGTAAAAAGTGCCTACAAGATCCCTGTCTCCCTTCAAACCTTGTTTGCTGGCAAAACTTGTTTTTTTCTGATGGAAACCTACCCTTTGCTGCAGCTCTAGACATTTCCAGGCTGTGGAAAACATTCCAGTCTGACCAGTCCCTTCTTCTCCAGACCTCCCCAGGCTTCCAAAGTCTGTCCCAGAGACACCACCTTGGGCTTTTTGGGGAATCACAGTGATTGCTTTTGGCACGTACGGTTGATTAACAGCAACCAAAGTCTGGCTCAGTTCAGAAATAACTCCTCGGGAGCCCTGTTTTGATGAGCAGGGTGGTGGAGCGGCAACGGAAAACCATCGTGCAGAGGGATGTGGGTGCTGGAGATGAGCTGAGACTGTGTGGAAACGCCTGGATTGGTGTCCCATGGATGTGGAGGTTCCTGAAGGTGGAAACAGCATTTCTTGCTGGATTTTTGAACTGAATGTCACTCTGGATCTTCAACCGAGAGTGATAGAGACAATGAAATTAAAAGCGATGGGAGGAAAGTGCAGGACTGCTTCATTTTCCTTTGGGGTGGGATGTTCTGGGAGATGCCTGCAACCTTGCAAAGGGCAGGGAAATGCCTGACAGTCTTGTACATATGGTTTAGGAGAAAAATCCAGCTCTGTCCCATTTCTGCATCCTATCCACCACCTGGTACATGGTTGGTTGGACAGGCAGCAAGGCAGAGGCCAGCCAAACCGCCCTTGCGTGCAGTCTTGAGCCACGGTGGAGCACACGGGACTAATCCAGAGCTTCTGCTCTTGGGCTGGTCCAAGGATGGTGAGCGAGTGGCACAGCAAGAGACGGTAAAACAGCATGGAAAAAAGCCAGAACATCACAAACCAGGGTAATGATGCTGGATGGATTAATATGCAGAGCATCTGTTGAGGGAAGGGGGATGGTGGCACCCTTGCGAGTGGCCAACGGAGCCGGGGAACTGCCTAGGTGAGCGTGTTGGAGTAGAAGCTGAGGCTTTCAGAGACTGTTTTGGAGTCACTGCGGGATGAGCCATTGGACGTCATGTCTACGGAGAGACGCTTGGCCTTGCTGCACTCCTCCAGCTCCTCTTCAGCCGTGCCAACCGCTGAGGACACGGTGGTCTCTATCCGGCTGACCTTGTACATGCTGCTCTGGGTCTGCAGGTACCTGGCTGACTTCATCTCCAGGCCCTCGTACTCGCCAGCACTGATGAACGGGCACCACTGAAACGCATGTTTGAACCCCACACGAAACCTGGGGGAACAGAAGAAGTAAGGAAAAGAAGGGGTGAGGGATGTGGAGATGGCAAAAGGACTTCACTAGGAGTGGGAAGGTAGAGCTAAGCGCTGCTAAACAACAACAAAAAATGTTACTTTTCACTAAAAGGAAGAGAAAATCACCAATAAATCCCAGCTGGGAGTTGGGACTGTTTTGATACCTGCTCTGAAATCCAACAGGGGCTTTAGGAAAGACTTATTTAGGTGAGTATTGTATTGTTCTTGCATCAGGACGCAGCCCCTGGCAGAGGATCATAGAATAGAATAGAATAGAATCATTGGTTGGAAAAGACCCTCGAGATTATTGAGTCCAACCGTCCCTGTCCACTACTAAACCAGATCCCTGAGCACCTCATCTACCCACCTTTCAAATCCCTCATGGGATGGTGACTCAACCACTTTTTCCAGGATGGGACAGAACCATCCATACTTTCTTCCATCAGGTGGCCTCTATCTCACCTTCTTCCCCATCCTATTGCACCAAGATGCTGCTGAAAGTCACTGGAACCCACCTGTCATTGAGGCAGCAGTAGATGATGGGGTTGTACATGGTGGAGCTCATGGCCAGCCACATGATAGCCAGGTAGACCTGCTGGATGAACTTCTGCAGGTACCACTCGGGGTTGAAATACTGCAGGGTGAAGTAGATGTGGTAGGGCAGCCAGCACAGCGCGAACGTGCATACCACGATGATCATCATCTTCACTACCTGTGAGGAAGAAGAGAGGGCAGGGAAACAAAGTCATCCATCAGGCAAGGTGTCACCCTCTAGACGGCGCTGCCTCTTTTGGCCTTGGGGACCTTTCTAGCCAGGAACACATGGTCAACAACTTGGTTAAACCGTGTATCTTCATGGAGGTCACATCTGGAGGTCACTCTGCTCTATTAGCAACAACCGCATAATGAGTCCCGACCTGTTTCCACATCTAATAAAGTATTTTTGGCTGTTGCTAGTTGGGATTGAGCATGAATTATGGCTCCTACGATGCTCGGAGCTCCTTACCTTCCGCTTAGCTGAGACCTGCTCGTGGTAGCGGTCAGAGTTGTCACCAGGTATCTCGCTTGCCCAGAGAGTGATGCCGACCACTGTGTAGGCACATCCAATCACCAGAAGTGGCAAGAAGTAGATCAGGATGGTCATACAGAAGTGATACCTAGAAAAAACAACGGTCACTGAGTGTGTCCTCTAACTCTTCAGCCTTTTTGTTGCAAACCAAGCTTGAAAGCAAAGTGCTTCGTGGGGGCAAGGAGAGTTAAATATAACACCAGCTGGTTTAAAAAGGAAAAAGATAATGCTGTTTTTAACAAACAGGATGGGCCCGGCCAGTCTGACCTTGCAGGTTCCTTCCTATCATCAGAGCTTGCAAAAACCTATCTCCCCTGCAGAAAGATCATGGAACGGTTTGGGCTGCAAGGGACCTCAAAGCCCATCCAGTCCCACCCCTGCCATGGGCAGGGACACCTCCCACTGGATCAGGGGCTCCAAGCCCCATCCAACCTGGCCTTGAACCCCTCCAGGGATGGGGCAGCCACCACTGCTCTGGGCAACGTGGGCACCTTCATTGTGAAGAATTTCTTCCTAATGTCTGATCTAAATCCTCCTCCTTCCAAGTTAAAGCTGTTCCTCCTTGTCCTGTCACTCCAGGCCCTTGTAAAAACCCTTCCTGCAGCCCTTTTCCATACTGGAACTTGCTCCAAGGTCTCCCAGCAGCCTTCTCTTCTCCAGGCTGAACAACCCCAACTCTCTCAGCCTGTCTTCATACAGAAGGTGCTCCAGCTCTTGGATCATCCTTGTAGCCCCCTCTGGACCCATTCCAACAGTCCCATCTCCTTCTTATATTGAGGATTCCAGAACTGGACACAGGACTCCAGCTGGCATCTCATGTGAGCAGAGGAGAGGGGGAAAATCACCTCCTTTTGCAGATGCCATGTGCACTTGTAGCGAGCAGTGATGCTCTGACGTCTGTGCTCTCATTTCTCATTTCATCACCAGGTAAAACCCTTGTATTTTAAACCCCGAGGCGTCACAGACCCGGTAACGGCTTCAAACTCAACCATAAGAAAGTATCTCCAAGTGCAGCAATGTCTAAATCATCAGTAGCACAGTCACGGCGTGGGCCCACGCTTCCAGCTGAGGGAAAGTCCTCAAGGTCCCGAAGGAGCAATTGAGATGAGATTGTGGGGTCTGAAGCAGACGAGGGATGTGATGAGCTGTAAATCCTCTTGAGAAGAGGGAGCCGGCAGCAGCAAGATGAGGCTGTGCCTCTCCCCAGCTTTGGTCTGGCTGTGCCCATGCGCCGTCTCACGTTGTTCTTGGCAACTTTCCCTTACAAGCAGCCTGTTCTCATGCCAGAGGTGCTCCAGCCCTTGGATCATCTCTGTAGCCTCCTCTGGAGCCATTAGAAAAGTTCCATAACCTTCATATGGTGGGGAGGAGATGAGCAATAGTGGTACAGGAACGTGGTCACCTTGTACCACGCCAGCTTGCAAAGCATCACACGTGTTGCTGGGTCTTGGGGTAACTTGCTTCTTACAGTGTTAGGGTCTTGAGGTGCATTTTTCCTCTGGACTCAGCACTGGTGAGACCGCTCCTCGAATCCTGGGGTCAGTTCTGGCCCCTCACCACAAGAAGGATGTTGAGGCTCTGGAGCGAGTCCAGAGAAGAGCAACGAAGCTGGTGAGGGGGCTGGAGAACAAGGATCGCGAGGAGCGTCTGAGAGAGCTGGGGGTGTTTAGCCTGGAGAAGAGGAGGCTGAGGGGAGACCTCATTGCTCTCTGCAACTCCCTGAGAGGAGGTTGTGGAGAGGAGGGAGCTGGGCTCTTCTCCCAAGGGACAGGGCACAGGACGAGAGGGAATGGCCTCAAGCTCCACCAGGGGAGGGTCAGGCTGGACATCAGGAAAAAGTATTTCATGGAAAGGGTCACTGGGCAGTGGCAGAGGCTGCCCAGGGAGGGGGTTGAGTCGCCTTCCCTGGAGAGGTTTAAGGGACGGGTGGATGAGGTGCTGAGGGACATGGGTTAGTGATTGATGGGAATGGTTGGACTCGATGATCCGGTGGGTCTTTTCCAACCTGGTGATTCTAGGATTCTATGATTCTATGATTTTTGGGGTGTGTGCCCAGCTCGAACGCAAGGCGCTGCATCTCTTCAAGGCGTTTCAAGCCCTGTAGCCACGCTCGGCTCCTGCACTCGCTCATCCTCCTGGGAGCATGGATTGAATAGTAGCTCCAAAGTGTAACGAATGGGTCAGGCTCGTGGCTGATGCTGCTCCCACAGGGAACGGGGTTGGCCCTGGACCCACGCTGCCACGCCATCTCCTCCTTGCTTTGTGCCTGCAATCTCATTTGGCCTCCTCTTCGCCCAGCGCTAATCGCATTTGAGCTGGATTCTGTAGGGCTGTTTTCTATTTTGCTAATTAAAGAGGCGTCTCTGTGGCTCCGCGCTGAAGATTTCATTGTGGTTATCATCTACTGCAGGGTCTTAAACCAGCTGAGGGCAACGCAGAAACACCCCAGAGAAGCTGTTGGATGACTCGAGCAGATGTCTTGTTTTCAGAGTCACCTGGGCATGGTAGGGACAGGGGTTTCCAAAGAGCTCTGGGACGTATTTTTGGACCCTGGGTGCTGAAAAGCAGTCTCTATGTGAAACCACCCTTGTGTTATTCTGCCTGAAAGAACTGTGGGATCAGAGCACTTAGAGGAGCCTGGGGTTTGTCATTTTAAGTTCTTCAGTGTTGGGGTTTAGGGTCTTATATGGGATGAGGAGCTGGTAGGAGCTACGGGACAGTGATGATGGAGGAGGGGGCTGCCGTCTCCTTTCCTTTGCGAAGCCCAGACGGGTGCCACAGGCTGTTATATTCTGGAGAAACCAGCACAGAGAGCAGCCTTTCCCCTTCCCTTAATGAACTGAAATGGCAGCTAATGTAATTGGGATAGATTGGACATTTATTACGGAACCAAAAGTGAGAGAGGGAATAGGTGGTTAGTGGTGGCGAGCAGCCGTATCGACAGCTCCTGTTGCAGACGCAGCATCTCGCCTGTGCTGAGGCTTCATCTGCTTCCCCGACACGAGCAGGATGAGAATGGGCACATTTTATCAATGAAAAACCCTCATGTACACAGCCCAGAAACCAACCGTGTCCTGGGCTGCATCCAGAGCAGAGGGACCAGCACAGAGGGAGGGGATTCTGCCCCTCTGCTCTGCTCTGGTGAGACCAAACCTGGAGCCCTGGGTCCAGTTCTGGAGTCCTCAGCACAGGGAGGACATGGAGCTGTTGGAGCGAGTCCAGAGGAGGCCACGGAGATGGTGCAAGGGCTGGAGCAGCTCCTGTACAAGAACAGGCTGAGAGAGTTGGGGTTGTTCAGCCTGGAGGAGAGAAGTCTGCGTGGAGACCTCAGAGCAGCTTCCAGTACAGAAAGGGGCTCCAGGACAGCTGGGGAGGGGCTCTTGGTCAGGGAAGGCAGGGATAGGACAAGGGAAATGGTTCTGAGCTGCAAGAGGGGAGATTGAGATGAGATCCCAGGGAGAAATGTTTTGCTGTGAGGGTGAGGAGGCCCTGGCCCAGGTTGCCCAGAGCAGTGGTGGCTGCCCCATCCCTGGAGGGGTTCAAGGCCAGGTTGGATGGGGCTTGGAGCCCCTGATCCAGTGGGAGGTCTCCCTGCCCATGGCAGGGGGTGGGACTGGATGATCTTTGAAGTCCCTTCCAACTCAAACCGTTCCATGATTCTATGATCTCTTGCTCTTCGTGCCAGGGTTGTGCTTTCTGGGCTACCCTTGCCATGAGAACGGGCCCCTGGTGTTGGGAGAAGTCTTCCCTTTTCACTATAAGCCCCCAAAACCATGTTATTTTTTGTGACAGCATTGCAAATGAGCTGGCTGCCACCAGTGCCTTCCTTAAATAACCGCCCCAAGGCCACACGAGCAGGGGTGGGTGTTTGACAGAGGCCCAGGCACCTGTCCCTGCAGAGTTATTTTGGGGCAGTAGAAGAACATCTCGGGCTCTGCCCTGTGCAAGTGGGTTTGTGGGCTTTGGAGAGATGGTGTTGAGCTGCAAATTATCTTCAATTCCCATCAAGTATTTGGGGTTTGGCTATTTCAAGGCTTCTGGAATCCCCAACATAAGAACGATATGTAACTGTTGGAATGAGTCTAGAGGAGACCACGAAGATGATGTGAGGGCTGGAGCATCTCTGCTAGGAGGACAGGCTGAGAGAGTTGGGGTTGTTCAACCTGGAGAAGAGAAGGCTCCAGTGAGATGTTAGAGCAGCTTCCAGTAAGGAAAGGGGCTGCAGGAAAGCTGGGGAGGGGCTCTTTGATCAGGGAGGGCAGGGATAGGATGAGGGGGAATGGCTTTAAATTGGAAGGGGGAAGGTTTAGATTAGACATTAAGAAGAAATTCTTCACGAAGAGGGTGGGAAAACCCTGGCCCAGGTTTCCCAGAAAAACGGTGGCTGCCCCATCCCTGGAGGGGTTCAAGGCCAGGTTGGATGGGGCTTGGAGCCCCTGATCCAGTGGGAGGTGTCCCTGCCCATGGCAGGAGGTGGAACTGTATGGGCTTTGAGGTTCCTTCTGACCCAAACCATTAGAGGACTCTGCTTAGCATCTCTTTCCCAGCCTTCCTGGCCGCCCTCATCCATCTTGCATGGGTTGCTCAGGCTTTGAAGCGGTGCCCGGCTTCCAGAGGCAAATCATTCCTAGGTTAATGGTGCTATTTTTCTCTTGAATTAGCTGTTTGAAAAAGCGATGGCCCCACATCCAGCTGAACAGTAAGATCTGCCGCAGTCAGGCCCTGAGCTTGTGCAGCTGCTGCTTCGGTCAGGGGGGGCTCAGCCCAATCCCAGCCCCGTGGGCTGCCTTAGCCAACAGCAATTCTTCGCCCTGGTTGCATTTATCACTGTGCCCAGAAATAATTAAGGTTGGAAAACACCTCTGGAAATCAGGTGGGCCGACCCCAGCCAATTCTTGCCATTCCTGCCTTGCAGTGTGAATAAATAACAACATAATAAATCATAGAATCATGGAATGGTTTGGGCTGAAGGGACCTCAGAGCCCATCCAGTCCCACCCCTGCCATGGGCAGGGACACCTCCCACTGGACCAGGGGCTCCAAGCTGCATCCAACCTGCCCTTGAACCCCTCCAGGGATGGGGCAGCCACCACTGCTCTGGGCAACCTGCGCCAGGGCCTCCCCACCCTCATTGCGAAGAATTTCTTCCTAACATCTAATCTAAATCTTCCCCCTTCCAACTGAAAGCCATTTCCCCTCGTCCTATTGCCATAGGCCCTTGTAAAAAAGTCCCTCCCCAGCTTTCCTGGAGCCCCTTTCAGTGCTGGAAGCTGCTCTAAGGTCTCCACAGAGCCTTCTCTTCTCCAGGCTGAACAACCCCACCTCTCTCAGCCTGTCCTCACACGGGAGGTGCTCCAGCCCTCAGATCATCTCCGTAGCCTCCTCTGGACCCATTCCAACACATCCATGCCCTTCTTATGTTGGAGATTCCAGAACTGGACACAGGACTCCAGGTGGGAGCTTTCTGCAACCTGCTGCTCACTGCTGACGGCCAAACTCATCTCATTTGTTTTGCAAAGAGACCTTCACCAGGCTCTGGTTGGCTTTAAGCACCTCTCCTTGCGTGTGTGTCCCCTGCTTTGGCTCCAGCACAATTTCACAGCCGTAATTCATTGCTCCACGGGACTGGAGATCACAAATACCTCTTTTTTCCCCTTAACTCATGACATTTAACTCACCACATGACTTGCAGACTTCAAAGAGCAAACCATGGAGGATTGCTGTGCTGCCAGACCAGCAGGGTTGCCCAGACCCATTGGAAATGCCAGATTTAATTATCTGGCACCTTAATGGGAAGGAAAGAGATTCCAGCTGTGCCCTCCTAGACCAGCATTTGCCTCCCAGCCTGAGCTGCTGCTCCAGAGCCTCTTTTTGTGGCTTGGTTTTTAAGCAGTTGAGTGAATTTTGGGGCATTTAGAGTTGGCAAGTCCCAAACCATATTTTTTTCTGTTACTGCCTGGCCAAGAAACTCCCAGTAAAACCCTATTTCACAGAATCATTAAGGTTGGAAAAGACCTCTAAGCTCACCCAATCCAACTGTCAGCCCAACACCACCGTGACTAATAAACCATTTCCCGAAGAACCACAGCTACAGGTCTTTTGAACCCCTCCAGCGATGGAGACTCCACCACTGGCCTGGGCAGCCCGGTCCAGTGCGTCACCACTCTTTAAGTAAAGAAATCTTTCCTGATATCCAATCTAAATCTCCCCTGGTGCACTTATTTCCTCTGGTCCTGTCATTAGTTACTTGGGAGAAGAGAACAACACCCACCTCACCACAACCTCCTTTCCAGGAGGTGCAGGTCTCCCCTCAGCCTCATCTTCTCCAGGATGAACACCCCCAGGTCCCTCAGCCACTCCTCATAACCCTTGTTCTCCAGCTCCTTCCCCAGTTCCGTTCCCTTCTCTGGATGCTCTCCAACCCCTCAATGTCCTTCTTGGAGTGAGGGGCCAGAACTGACCCCAGGGTTTGAGGGGCAGCCTCAGCAGTGCTGAGTACAGGGGAAGAATCACTTCCCTGCTCCTGCTGGCCACACTATTCCCGATCCAAGCCAAGATGCCATTGGCCTTCTTGGCCCCCTGGGCCACTGCTGGCTCATGTTCAGCCAACTGTCAATCAACACTGTCAGGTCCTTCTCCTCCTTCAGCTGAGGAGCAGCTGAGAGAGCTGGGGGTGTTTAGGCTGGAGAAGAGGAGGCTGAGGGGAGACCTCATTGCTCTCTGCAACTCCCTGAAAGGAGGTTGTGGAGAGGAGGGAGCTGGGCTCTTCTCCCAAGGGACAGGGGACAGGATGAGAGGGAATGGCCTCAAGCTCCACCAGGGGAGGGTCAGGCTGGACATTAGGAAAAAAGTTTTCATGGAAAGGGTGATTGGTCCCTGTCAGAGGCTGCCCAGGGAGGGGGTTGAGTCACCTTCCCTGGAGGGGTTTAAGGGACGGGTGGATGAGGTGCTGAGGGACATGGGTTAGTGACTGATAGCAGTGGTTGGACTCGATGATCCAGTGGGTCTTTTCCAGCCTGGTGATTCTATTATTCTATGATTCTCTAGCTGCTCCTCTCCAAGCCGGCAGCACAGGTTTGTTGTGACTCAGGTGCAGGACCCGGTGCTTTCCCCATCCCAAGGAGCTCTGAGCCATTCCCATCCTTCATCTTACACATCTGTTGTGTTATTCGCTACATGGTGACTTGTCCCCCCTGCCGGAAAAGTTCAACTCACGTTTTTCCATACACGTTGGTGCTGTGCACTGGCCACTCCACCAGACACACCAGCCGGCCGGGCAGCTCCTCCATCACTGAGTAGTAACCCTGGGGGAATGCCAGCAGGAAAGCCAGGAGCCAGATGATGCCGATGACCACCTTGGTGGCAGTAGCTGAGAGCCGAGGTTGCAGTGGGT
Organism: Phaenicophaeus curvirostris; assembly: GCF_032191515.1. Classification (NCBI taxonomy): domain Eukaryota; kingdom Metazoa; phylum Chordata; class Aves; order Cuculiformes; family Cuculidae; genus Phaenicophaeus; species Phaenicophaeus curvirostris. The sequence goes on along the minus strand of NC_091418.1, from coordinate 5,415,470 downwards.
GGATGATGGCCATGTACCTGTGGGGTAGGAAAAGGAGAAATCAAGGCTGGAAACCCCCAATGTTGCAACGTTTGGGGCTGTTTTAGGTCTCCCTTGCATCTTTTGACACGTCCTAAATGTGTCCTGACAGCCCCTTGCTGTACACAATGCAAAAAGGAGGGGTTCAAGGCCAGGTTGGATGGGGCTTTGAGCAGCCTGGTCCAGTGGGAGGTGTCCCTTCCCATGGCAGGGGGTGGAACTGGAGGGGCTTTGAGGTCCCTTCCAACCCAAATCATTCCATGATTCTATGAATAATCCCTTTTTGGAGGATTTCCTGCAGAATACTCTGATTCTCTTCCAGCACCTCACCCTCGAGATCTGAATCCGCTTGAGACACTCCTTGACTCTTACCTGAAAAACAGCTTCACTAACACAACCGGCAAACAACTGTTTCTGCAAAGACAAAGCCAGCCCTGCTGCTGGGGATTTTGGACTCGTGCAAAATCCCATCTCTATTATAGAATGCAGAGTTATAGGAGAAGTGAAGATAGAGCGTGCTGGACTGGTGCCTGATGGGTGATCCAGGAATGATGCCTCATCCCTGGAGGTGTTCAAGGCCAGGTTGGATGGGCCTAGAGCAGGCTGATCCAGTGGGAGGTGTCCCTGCCCATAGCAGGGGGTTGGAATTAAGGTCCCTTCCAACTGAAACCATTCTATGATTCTATGATCTGAGATACCACCTGTATCTGCCCAGCTCCTGGGGTCTTTCCCCCTTACATCAGCTGTTGTACATGAGGAAAGCTCTAGGGGTGATGAAGCATTTAAAATCTATAAAATCATAGAATGGTTTGTGTTGGAAGAGAGCTTAAAACCCATCCAGTTCCAACCCACTCCCTGATATGAGCAGGGACACCTCCCACAGGATCAGGTTGCGCCAAGACCCATCCAACCTGGCCTGTGACACCTCCAGGGATGGGGCAGCCACCACTTCCATGACACAAAGAGCCCTTCCAAATCTTTCCTTATTTCTTTCATGAACAAGTGGCTCTGATCAAAACTGGGATGTTTCCATTGGATATCTCCAGGAAGGAGATCATGCAATGGTTTGGGTCAGAAGGGACCTCAAAGCCCATCCAGTTCCACGTCCTGCCATGGACAGGGACACCTCCCTCTGGATCAGGTTTCTCAAAGCCCCATCCAGCTTGGCCTTGAGCACCTCCAGGGATGGAGCAGCCACAACTTTATCCCTCTACAAATGTGGCTTTGCAGAGCTGGCAGCAGCCGGCAGCACTGGAGGGATTAAATGAGGTTGTCACAATTTTTGATTTCATACCTCCTCCCCCGGCTCCTCGCCAGCTTCTGGAAGAGGAGAAACATTGCTTCACTTTACATGTGCTCTTGCCGAAGGCATTTGCAGCCTCCTCTATTTCTCTCTCTATGCCTCCTTCTTTCAGAGGATTGACAGTTTATTCTTTTATTTTTTTCCCAGATGGCAAATATTCCCTGGGCTGCATTTTTAAGTGGCCACTCGCAGGGGCTAAAACGTAGGGATTAATACATAAATACTCAGGAGGTGCCACCATCAGCTCTTCCTCTGCGCCAGGGAACCTAACGTTATCAGCTTTGTGCAGCTGAAAATCCACCTAATAATTATCCCTCAAAACTCTGTTTGGTACTGGAAAGAGCTGAGGCGATGGGTGTTGGTGCTGCCTTGTGTGGTGGCAGGTGATGCATCAAGGTCTTCTCATTTCTGCATCCACGTTTCTCATTTCTTCCTTAACATCTTGTGATTGGCTTCCCAGGACCCTGCAAGCACTTGCATCCTTCCTCTTCCTCATCCTTCAAATACCTGAGCCCCTCATTAGTGGTTTTGCTGGGCTGGATGAGGTTTGAATCATAGAATCATAGAATCACCGGTTGGAAAAGACCCATCAGATCATCGAGTCCAACCATTCCTATCAGGTTTGGGTGGGCTTTATCACGGGGTTCAGAGGAGGTTCCCCTGCGTTTATGTTCCCAAGCAGCAAGAAGTCAACACATCCGAGTTCTGCTGATGCTCAACCTGACCATTCACCTCAAGCATGCAGAAAGGACTGATTTCCAAAAAAGTTGGGCAGTTGCTGTTGAAATACTTGCCTGGAGAAACATCTGAGGCTTGATTGCAACCAGCCAGAGATGCTTTTCCATCTCTGACCTTGTTGCTGCCAGTGCATTTCGGAGGACATTCCTCACCAGTTCAAAGCACTTTGCAGCTGCTGAAGCCCTCGTGGTTGATAAAACATCCAAATAATCACAGTAACGATGAACTAAACCCCAACGGCGTCACCCAGAGACCTTTCCAACCACCATCCTTTTGTCTGCAACGCTGTCTTGTGGTGAAAAGGAGACAGTAAAGTTCATCCCACCACATTGGCAACCAAGGATGCGCTCAAGGAGGCAGGAGGGACCAAGCTAGCAGCACTTTATGGAAAACTGGCCCCAAATCCTATTTTTGGGCAGCGATTCCCAATATGTCAGTCCCAGGTGACCCTTGGGGTGCTCTGGGTTCAGGAGTAAAAATGGGAATAAAAATATTTCTCCCAGACAGGGGCTCTGATGAGGAAGAGAAAAATGTGATAAAAAGGGTCTGGGCTGCCTGGTACTACAGACCATAAAAATGCTGGAGATAGAAATGGACAAACATCCTGAAAATAATGAGGTCATTATTTCATATTAAAATTGTGTACGAGTATATAATAATCGTATTGCTAAGCTAAAAAATTGTCCTAACATTTAAATAACTGCTTCATTTTCTTATATTCTTTTTCTTTCCCCCGTCCTTGACAAGAACATTTCATAGAGTCACTAGGTTGGAAAGGACCCACTGGATCATCGAGTCCAACCATAAACTGATTGATGCAAAACCAAACTGGGGAGAGGGAGGGAGCAGAGCGAAGTGTTTGGTGGCTGCTTTAGAGGACAGGCTGAGAGAGTTGGGGTTGTTCAGCCTGGAGAAGAGAGAGAAGGTTCCACTGAGATGTTAGAGCTGCTTCCAGCATGGAAAGGGGCTCCAGGAAAGCTGGGGAGGGACTCTTGATCAGGGAGGGCAGGGATAGGATGAGGGGGGATGGTTTTGGGCTGAAAGAGATTGAGATTGAAAGATTGAGATTGAAAGATTGAGATGAGATCTTTGGAAGAAATTCTTCACAATGAGGGTGGAGAGGTCCTGGCCCAAAGAAGCAGTGGCTTCCCCATCCCTGAAGGTGTTCAAGGCCAGGTTGGATGGGGCTTGGAGCCCCTGATCCAGTGGGAAATGTCCCTGCCCATGGCAGGGGCGGAACTGGATGGGCTTTGAGGTTCCTTCCAGCCCAAACCATCCCGTGGTTCAATGGTTTTGTTCCCGGCGCAGGCAGTGTCCGGGGATGGCACTGAGAATGGGGCTGTTTTCCTGCAGAAGCTGTTGGGTTGGGAGGACTTAACGCTACCTGCTCCTCAAAGTGAAATGATCTGCAGTTGCTCTCACGGATGGAAGCACCGCGTCCAACAAAACCACCATTATGTTTTGCAGGCTTAGGGCTGCCCAGCTCCTCAGGAACAAGACCTGATGCTCTCACAGCAGCATGTTCCTTGCACCTTTCCCACCACGTTTCATGGTTTAAATCCATATTTAATGGACTTGGCACTAAATCACACTACTTTACGCCAGACCCTGTTTGATGACGTCGGTAGTGCCGTTTGCTGTTCTTTAAATACTTTATTGTGTTTTGGGGGGACGTTACCATGACGATGCAATTTGATGCAGCGTTGCACCAGGGCAGCTCCGAGCGTATCGGTTATTAAATAGATATTGCTTCGAGGCAGTGTAGCCATCTATTAATTGCATCTGGAAATCTGGAGCCTGCCTGGATAACTAATGTTACACAATTGTTTCCACCCTTGCGGAGATGAGATTAATGTAATAGCAAAAATTTATGAAGCGTCTTTCATCCCAGAGTTTCCTTATCTGCTTCATTAAGCAATAAGGATACAACAGATAAAAAATGAGTAGCCAAGAGAATGCAGAGTTTGTGCTGCGTGTTTTACTGCGCAGTGATTTGCCATCCTGAGCTCATCATAGAATCATAGAATTGTTTGGGTGGGGAAAGACCTCAAAGCCCACCCAGTCTCACACCCTGCCATGGGCAGGGACACCTCCCACTGGATCAGGGGCTCCTAAATCCATCCAAACTGGCCTTGAACACCTCCAGGGATGGGGAAGCCACCCCTGATCGGGGCAACCTGGGCCTCCCCAACCTCACAGAACAACATTTCTTCCTAAGGTCTCATCTCAATCTCCCCTCTTGCAGCTTCAAACCATCCCCCTCATCCCGTCCCTGCAGTCTCTGATCAAGAGTCCCTCCCCAGCTTTCTTGAGCCCCTTCAGGTACTCAAAGGTCACTCTAAGGTCTCCTCAGAGCCTTCTCTTCTCCAGGCTGAACAACCCCAACTCTCTCAGCCTGTCCTCATATGGGAGGAGCTCCAGCCCTCGGATCATCTCTGTGGCTTCCTTTAGACTCACTCCAACAGCTCCATGTCCTCCCTGTGCTGAGGACCCCAGAACTGGACACAGGGCTCCAGGTGGGTCTCACCAGAGTGGAGCAGAGGGGCAGAATCCCCTCCCTCTGTGCTGGTCCCTCTGCTCTGGATGCAGCCCAGGACACGGTTGGTTTCTGGGCTGGGAGCGCACGTTGCAGCTCACGTTGAGCTCCTCCTACCCCAGCATCCCAAGTCCTTCTCCTCAGAGCTGCTCCCAATCCATCCTCCACCCAGCCTGTAACTGTACCTGGGATTGCCCTGACCCTCATCCCCAGTCCTGGTGGAGTCTGCAGCCCGGCTAACGCAGATGCCCCAGGCTGAAGTGGGTCAAGCACCTCCAGCACAGCTCCCAGTCCTTCCTACCCAAGAAACTCAAAGCTTCTCTGTAGAGAACCCCCTGCCTTTTTGCTTTCTGCGAGGGCTGCTTTGCAGCAGCGTGGATGCAAACCCACTGGAGCAGGTTTGCAGAGAGAAGCTTGGCTTCGTGCTGCCCCTAGATGCCTCGTGTCTGGATGCCGGGGCGGCTGCCTGAGCCCCGTGCACTTGAAACACGATGCTGGGGACTGAGGTGCCGTGCGCAGCTGCTTCATCCTATTTACTGCTTTGACATAAACCAGCAACTGTCCAAAGTGAGGGACGGATGCTGCCCCCCTGCCCCGAGACCTGATGGATGCTCAGCAAAGCGTCTTCATCAAGCAAGAGGCAGCAGGTTTTGCACCAGCGTTTCCCCAGAGCACCAGTCTGGCACAGCATCTTCCTGTTTCATAGAATCACAGAATCACCAGGTTGGAAAGGACCCACCGGATCATCGAGTCCAACCATTCCCATCAATCACTAACCCATGTCCCTCAGCACCTCGTCCACCCGTCCCTTAAACCCCTCCAGGGAAGGGGACTCAACCCCCTCCCTGGGCAGCCTCGGACAGGGACCAATGACCCTTTCTGTGAAAAATTTCTTCCTAATGTTCAGCCTGAACCTCCCCTGGTGGAGCTTGAGGCCATTCCCTCTTGTCCTGTCAGGAATTTCCTTCAAGCACAATCGAAAAGGACATGTTACCCACCCCCAAAGAGTGACCTGAGCTACACCAGCAGCTTCACAAGCTCCTCTGCACAGCAAACCCCACGGCACGCTTCGTTTTAAACCCCAAAAGCAGGTGAAAGAGGATCAAAGCCCAGACTGGTGCAGCTGATGAGGCATTCATTGCGTTTGCCGATGGCACCGGGGTGGGATGGGAGAGGAGGACCCAAAGAGAGGGTCTTTTGGTCTCTCCCTTTCAAAGGGAGACTCTGCAAGTGCTGCTATTTGAGGCACCAGTTTGACTTGATCACCCAGTTGGTCCCAGTACTGGTTTATAGTTGGAGAGTGAAAGGAGAGGGCAAAAGTCATGTCAAAAGCAGAACTGGTGACCTGTGAGACCTGGCACACTTGGTACATGCAGGGGTCCCACTGGGCCTTTGAGGAGCTTGGAATAAATGAAGGAATAAATAAAGAAAGCCATCGAAGAAACCAAATATCTCACCGGTGGCCCTCAAACTCCTGTGGTGTCTCGTGCCAGCTCACAGATGAGCACTGTGATCACCCCAAAAGCTTGTCTAAAACCCGAGCCTCCTGCATTTCCCAGCCACCAAACCAACCCTGATTCATCTTGGTTCTGTATTTATCGCCACGGGAATTTCAAGCCTCCTCTTCCTTCCAAGCGAAAGCAAGGAAAAAAAGATGTAATTTATTTTTTGCCAGCTTGAATTCATACCTAGTGGGTATTGGGGGGGTCAATTCCAGTTAATATCTGTCAGATCAGACACTACAGCTGGGAGCAGGGGCATAAACCAGCCTGGATGAGTGAAGGTGGTCCCTTGTCCCTCCTCATCCTCCTGCTTTCTAACTCCAGCTGGGAAATCCATGCTCTGAGCCAGCTCAGAGCTGGGTATCAGCAGCTTCAGAGGGTTTTGCTGTGTACAGAGATGCTTGATTTTTTGGGAATGCAAAAAGCTGCTTGGGTTATTGCTGGCTGGGGCACGGGCAACACCACAGGGTGATGCTGGACCTAAACTCAGGCTCCTTTCGCTTCCCCTTCACTCTTCCATCTTCCAAACAATGTCCCAGCAGAGCGAGATGATGCAGCGCCGGGTGAGGATCAAAGTCCTGCTCTGCAAACCCCAGAAGTCCATTAAGTCAAAATTAAGAAAAACCTGGTGCTGTATTAAGGTGTAAATGATGAATTCATCTGTCTGCACGCTGATGTAATTTGTCCTCTCCGGAGGGTTTCTTTCTGCAGTAATTACCTCTCGGGGAAGGGCGCTGAGCTGGCAAATGCTGTCTTGATATTCAGCTGCTTCGTCTAACCTGGGAGATCAACCTCACAAGCAGTAAATAATTTTCGGAGTCGTTTTTTCTGCTGCAAATCCCGTGGGGCTGGGGAGACGCGAGCGGGTCTCGGCTGCAGCGAATCAATTTGAGGAGCAGCGGTGGGGAATGAGGGTTCGCAGATTTGATGTTTCTCCTGCAGCCCCTGCTGGCAAATTGATGGGTTTAGGACACCTAATGGAATTTGATAACCCCTTTGGCAATGAGAAAGGGAATATAAATAAGATCCAGCCCCACATACTGGTCTGGCAGAGCTGGTGCTGGTGGAGGTTGGAGAGGGGGTTCTTTTAACAACCAAAAGCACCAAGCTGGCCTAGGAGTTGCAGGAGGTTATTCCCACTGTTTGTCATTTTTATAGCTGCTTTAGGGCTCCGCAGAAAAAGTGAAATTGCTTCGTATTAAATAGCACGAGTGCTGCAGAGCCTGCTCTCACCCTGAGGTCAGGGCAGGGCTCTCGCCCTTCTTATCAGGGTTTGCTCAGGCTGTGGTGTTTTTAGCTTTGCTCACTTCAAGTTTTGAGATTAGAGATGTGTTTTTTTTTCCTCATTCTGCAAGCTATCTGGGATCTTCACCTTCAGCTACATTCCTGGTTGTCCATGAGCGTGGAAACTCATTCTTCTGTCCCAAGTTTGCTAAGGGTGTGGGCAAGCGGTGGTGCTCAGGAATGAATCCAGATCTTGAGGAGAGAGCAAATGTCAGCAGTTTATTGATGACTGATCCCTTCCCGTACGGAAAGGGGGTCAGGAAAACCGGGGAGGGGCTCTTGGATCAGGGAGTACTGGGACAGGATGAGGGGGAATGGTTTTCAGCTGCAAGAGGGGAGATTGGGATGAGATCTTGGGAAGAAAGGTTCTCCTGTGAAGGTGGGGAGGCCCAGGTTGCCCAGAGCAGTGGTGGCTGCCCCATCCCTGGAGGGGTTCAAGGCCAGGTTGGATGGAGCTTGGAGCAACCGGATCCAGTGGGAGGTGTCCCGGCCCATGGCAGGGGTGGGACTGGGTGGGCTTTGAGGTCCCCCCCCCCAACCACTCTGTGATCCTATGACGAAGCTCCATCCAATGCACCATAGATATTGCAGTTCAGGGATGTTCAGAGTTTTGGTTTTCTTCTCTGAGGGTGCCTACAAGTTCGCTTGGGCTCACCATGGCCACTGCTGGGCTCTCACTTAGAATCTTAGAATCACCAGGTTGGAAGCGACCCATCGGATCATTGAGTCCAACCATTCCCATCAACCACTAAACCATGTCCCTCAGCACCTCATCCACCTGTCCCTTAAACCCCTCCAGGGAAGGGGACTCAACCCCCTCCCTGGGCAGCCTCTGCCAGGGACCAATCACCCTTTCCCTGAAGATTTTTTTTCCTGACGTCCAGCCTGAACCTCCCCTGGTGGAGCTTGAGGCCATTCCCTCTCGTCCTGTCCCCTGCCACCTGGGAGAAGAGCCCAGCTCTCCACAACCTCCTCTCAGGGAGTTGCAGAGAGCAATGAGGTCTCCCCTCAGCCTCCTCTTCTCCAGGCTAAACACCCCCAGCTCTCTCAGATGCTCCTCGCAATCCTTGTTCTCCAGCCCCTTTCCCAGCTTTGTTGCTCTTCTCTGGACTCGCCCCAGAGCCTCAACATCCTTCTTGTGGTGAGGGGTGTCCTGGAAGACTGGAGAAAACCAGGATTTTCTGTCTCTTTGAAGTGTATTGATACACTAGGAGATTTTGAAGCTGAAAAGGGGTAAGTGATGAGCTCTGGCACCGAGATGCCCCAAAATGAAGGACATGGCAGATTTTATTGTGCCAAAGCGAGCTGTTTGGCCCCCACTTCTGCAGGATGCTGAGAAGCAGCATCATGGCTTTTCCTGAGCAGCTGCCAGCCTCCACTTCTGCATTTCCTGCTATTGTTGTGCGTTCAAACTATCGCTCTCTATAGGATTAACTTTTCATTTTTTTGCAGCAGTTGTGCCCAGGCTGCAGTGGGTCCTGATGGAGGAGCGGATGGTCTTGTTTAAGGAAAATGCTTGGTTTCCTTGCACAAAGCCATGACGTGTCCTGCAAAAATCCATTGGGAGAATCAAACCTGCTCCCCTGCTTGTTCTCTCTGTTCCGGCTGTGCTGAGTCTTTCCAAGGCAGTTTTGATATCCTCGGGCGAAGAGGTTCTGGAAATCACTTGCAGAAAACACAAGCGGAGATGATTGAGGGGAGCAATCTGCAGAGTGATGCTCCTCGGAGCCTGCAGACTCCGTATCCCACCGCTCTGATAGATGGCTTAATACACTTTGGGAACACGAGGCACATCCAACTCTGCTTCCTTTGGCTTTGATGAAAATCAGAACCACAGTCACGTTTGATTTCAGCTCTCTCCTGCCTGTGTATAAGAACTTGTTTTGCTGAGCCCACCTGGCCCTGCTGCTCTGAATTCAGACCTTTGCTTTGCTCCTTCCCACACAGCTTTTTCCTGCATGCCTGGACAAATTCTTCCCTTTTAGGTTCCTGGAACAAGTTCCTGCATTTCAAGCATTTAAGTTACTATTGTCAGGTCTCAGACACAGGAAAACGAGCAGTTTTGCAGCACTTGGAGGTGTTGTTGTGTTCTGCTTGCCTGGAGGGGCAGAGGACGAGCTGCCTTCACCTTCCAGATGTCCCACCAAGGGACCAAGAAAAGCAGGAGGTATTTGCACATCAAACCTCTAGGTTCTCTGTGTCCTTCCTGGTGGATGAGCCAAGCCTGCACGCACGAGTTTTGTGGCTCAGCCCCGGGCAAACCAAGCTTATGTTAAGGGTTTGCAGATGCAGGAGGAAAGCTGGAAATCCCAATTACTCCCTGAATTCAGCCGTAGGCTCCCAGACCTGCCTTTGCTCCCTGTTTCACACACGCTCCTCCTGCTTCCCCTGGCAGATTTGCTTTTCTGGTTATTCTAGGGTGTGGATCGAAGGCTAAAACCCAAACTATCATCCCTCTAATTCATCCTAAACTGAAAGGGGCTTTGCCAGCTGATCCTCAACATCTTTGAAATGAAGATGCTCCTGAAACAGAGCCAGCAACACCATCGGATAGAAACAGCCACGTTAGCCGTGTTCCTCTTTTTATTTATTACTTACTGCCTTAATTCTCCTTTCCTCTCTGCTATCAGAGCTTGGCTACACCTGATTTATTCTGGGGAGAGGGTCTTGTAACCGCTCCAGCGTGAAATAAAACCCGTTTTGAATGACTTAGAGAGCATCATCCACCTCAGGCTCTGTTTCCTGAGCTGCCAGGGGGGAGTTGTGGCAGCACTATCATTTCTGAGAAGGAAATATCCTTGCCAGTTAGTGCAGCGCTTAGACAGCAGCTCCAAACGTGCCGGCATACGGCAATGCAAATCTCCTCCCCCCGCTTCGCGTGTATCCCCAGCCAAAACGTCTTTTACTCCCTGGGAAGAAGGACCAGAAAGAGACGTTGCAGAGCTGAGCTGTCATCAGGAAATATGCTGCATTGGAAAAAATCTGTTGTGCCTGGAACGCCAGCACTCAAGAAGGAATTGCAAAGCTGTTCGAGAGTCTCGATTTGTCTCTATCTCACACGAAATTGCCATTAAATAATATGTTTCTTGGAGGGGTAGAAGAGAGAGAGGTGCTGGGGGTGCTCGGCGCCTGGGTGTTGTGTGTTCCTTGAGCCCTTTGTGGTGAAAAAGTCAGCATCCCCAGCTCCATCACACCCCACTGAGTGCTTGCTGAACTTTTGATCACAGCAAAATCCAAGCAGGATCTTGTTCTGTCGGTCGTCCCCAGCCACCGGGCAGCGCCGGGAGGAACCAGGCAAGGAAAAAACCCAACTAAGCTGAGCTGACAGAAACTACAGGAGAGAAATCCCTGGCACTGACCTCTCCCTCTTGACCCCACAAATAAAATCAAGGTGGGTTTGACTGGGCGGACACCAGCACGTAACACGACAACACACACCTGCCACATCACGATGCTTTTCCTGATCCTGAGCTCCCTAAATTGTTCCAAACCCAGACCAAGATATACAAAAGAGCTCCTGCAGCACCGCGGAGACAAGTCCAGCACGGGTGTGTATTTTATGCCATGAGGTGATGCCATTTTGTGCTAAAGATCGAGTTTGCTTTTAAATGAAGAGGTTGGGAAAGGAATGGATGGCTCTGCAGAGGAGCTGGGAAAGGAGAGGACAGCGATGCTACCAACTCACACCCAAGATGTGCTACCAACACGCACGGGGTTACAAAGCCTTTTCTTGAGCTGACAAAGGATTCTCAAAGCCACCTGCCACCAGGATGGGGAAAGGAATTATTTCTAGTGCTCTTTTACCAAAACAAGCTTTATATTGGACTCTGTTCTCCCGCAACCAGAGATCAGATGGAGCCGAGCCAGCACCTGGATGGAGGTGTGGTGGGGAGGGTTTGGTGCTCAGAGCTCACCTGTCCAGGGCGATGGCCGTCATGGAGTAGATGCTGGCAAAGACAGCGGCGATGGGGAAGAAGTTGTGAAACTTGCAGTAGAGCAGCCCGTAGTACCACTCGTTGTGGATGGCGTAGGTGAAGTTCACCACTGTGTTGAAGGCGGACATGGAGGCTTCGGCGAAAGCCAAGTTCACCAAGAAGTAGTTGGTGACCGTGCGCATCCTCTTGTGAGCCAGGATGATCCACATCACCACCACGTTCCCCACCACCGACACCACCACGATGAGGGCGTAGGCGACAGCCCACAGGGCCACCTGCCACGGGGGCTGCACAAACTGGTTCGAGAAGGACTCGTTCAGGGAGGTGTTGAGCAGCCACTGGTGCTCCAGCTCCGCTTCCAGGGGCAGAGCGTTATCCATCACGCCGGGACGCAGCCAGACCAGGCACACGGATTCTTTGGGGTGCAGGTGTCTCCTGGTTTAGGGTGCAGGATGCACAGATGCTTTGGGGTGCAAGTCCCTCCTGGTCTAGGGCGCAGCAGGATGAGGGTACGAGAAGTTTGCAGGTCACTTCTGGTTCAGAGTGCAGCCGTTCTGATTCAGGGCACAGGAACCTCCCAGTTCAGGGACAGCAGGTTTGGGGTGCACGGCTGGGCCACAGCATGGCTCTCTCCTGGTTCAGGGTGCAGTGGGTTTGGGGTGCATGGCTGGTTCGGGGTGCAGGGTCCTCTCGTTTCTGGGTGCAGCTGGAGCAGGGTGCCTGGACATGTTAAGGCACAGTGCTGGTTTGGGGTGAACCCTCCTGGTTTGGGTGCAGCTGGACTGGGATGTACAGCAGCTCTGGGATGCAGGTGCCTCCAGGCTTGGATGCAGCTGCACCAGCGTCCAGATTCCTCCCGGTTCAAGGCACAGCCACTTCAGGACGGGATCTCTCCTGGTTCAAGACCAGAAGGGATGTGAGTCCTTCCCAGCTTGCAAGCTCAGCAGGACGCAGGTCTCTCCTTGTTCAGGGTGCAGCCAGTTCAGGACGCGAGTCCCTCCTGGTTCTGGACCAAAGAAAGATGTGGATCCCTCCTGATTCAGGACGAGCGGGATGCAGGCACCTCCCGATTTAGGATCAGAGTAGGATGCAGGTACCTCTCAGTTTAGGATCAGAGCAGGATGCAGGCACCTCCTGATTTAGGATCAGAGCAGGATGTGGGATGCAGGTACCTTCTGTTTAAGGATCAGAGCGGGATGTGAGATGCGGGATGCAGGCACCTCCTGATTTAGGATCAGAGCGGGATGCAGGATGCAGTTACCTCCCGGTTGAGGATCGGAGTGAGATGCAGGATGCAGGCACCTCCTGATTTAGGATCAGAGCAGGATGCGGGATGCAGGTACCTTCTGTTTGACGATCAGAGCGGGATGCAGGTACTTCCCGGTTCAGGATCAGAGCAGGATGCGGGATGCAGGTACCTCCAGGTTTAGGATCGGAGAGGGATATGGGATGCAGGCACCTCCCGGTTTAGGATCGGAGAGGGATATGGGATGCAGGCACCTCCCGGTTTAGGATCGGAGAGGGATATGGGATGCAGGCACCTCCCGGTTTAGGAGCAGAGCAGGATGCGGGATGCAGGGACCTCCTGGTTTAGGAGCAGAGCGGGATGCGGGATGCAGGTACCTCCTGATTTAGGATCGGAGAAGGATGCAGATACCTCCTGATTTAGGAGCAGAGCAGGATGCGGGATGCAGGTACCTCCTGGTCGAGGTTCAGAGCGGGATGCGGGTCCCTCCCGGCTCCGAACCGGCGCGGGATGCGGGTCCCTCGCAGCTCGGGGTGCGGGTTCCCCCCCGTTTCGCCCCGGCTCGGGCTGCGGGTCCCCGGGCTGCGGCTGCAGCCGGTGCCGCCTGCGCCGGGCGAGGCTCGACCGGGGCTTTTGTAAGCGGGGCGGGCGGTGCCAGCGGGCGGTGGGCAGAGCCGGCCCCGAGAGCCGCCCCCGGCCCCCCCCGCAGCCCCATCCCCGCCCCCCGGCTGCCCCCGACCCCTCGCACCCCTTTTTTTCCCCCTCCCCATCCCTCTTTGCCTCCAATCTCCCTGCGCTTCGTGCTCCCCTGGGAGGCTGCTGAGCCAAACGCGCTCTAAAAAGTCACCGGTGTTAGTTGTAAAGCTTGTTTGTCCATTAATACATTATGAACCTTTCCAACAGAAGAGCCGTGGGATTGCTCCAGACCGAACAAAGCCAAGGTTTCCTTCTCGAAGAAGGAAAAAGCTCTTCCCACCCCGGTGCAACCGCTGCAAGAAGGACATTTCATTTCAGAGCCCCCTTTTCTTGCAGAGCTCCCGTCGGGCTGGTGAGAGCTTCTCCAGAAGTCTTTTCTCCCCGGAATAAGCTGTTGGAAGCCAATTAAACTTCAAACAGAGATTTGCACCGTCCCGCAGTCCAGGTTTCTACCATCCAGCAGGCAGGGGTGATGTGAACGTTCTCCTCTGGGGCTGCGTTACTGCCAAGGCAAAAATAGAACAGCTGTGGTGCTGGTGCCAGGAGAGCAGGGAGGGAACCACAGAATGGTTGGAAAAGACCTTTAAGATCATCAAGTCCAACCATCGATCCAGCTCCGCGAAGTCCAACACCAGAGCATGTCCCCACGTACATGAGTCTATATGAACCAACCGTGTCCTGGGCTGCATCAGAAGCAGCGTGGCCAGCAGGGCGAGGGAGGGGATTCTGCCCCTCTTTTCCTCTCTTGGGAGACCTCATCTGGAGTCCTGTGTCCAGTTCTGGAATCCTCAACATAAGAAGGAGATGGAGCTGTTGGAACGGGTCCAGAGGAGGCTACAAGGATGATCTGAGGGCTGGAGAACCTCCCATACGAGGACAGGCTGAGAGAGTTGGGGTTGTTCAGCCTGGAGAAGAGAAGGCTCTGAGGAGATCTTATAGTGACCTTCCATAACCTGAAGGGGCTGCAAGAAAGCTGGGGAGGGACTGGTTACAAAGGCTTGTGGTGATGGGATGAGGGGCAATGGGGATAAACTGGAGAGGGGCAGGTTTAGACTGGACATGAGGAGGAATTTCTTCACCATGAGAGTGGGGAGACACTGGAACAGGTTGCCTGGGGAAGCTGTGGCTGCCCCATCCCTGGAGGTGTTCAAGGCCAGGTTGGGACCTCGGGCAATGTGATCTAGAGGGAGGTGTCCCTGCCTATGGCAGGGTTGGAACTGGATGATCTTTAAGGTCCCTTCCAACCCAAACTATTGTGTGCCTCTATACAACATCTAATTGTCTTTCAAACCCCTCCAGGGATGGTCACTCAACTGCCTCCCCAGGCAGCCTGGTCCAATGCTTGACAACCCTTTCAGTGAAGAAATTCCTCCTGATATCCAACCTAAATCTTCCCCGGAGCACGTTGAGGCCATTTCCCCTTGTCCTGTCCCTGGCTACCAGGGAGAAGAGACCAACACCCACCTCACTACAACCTCCTTTCAGGGGGTTGTAGAGTGTGATAAAGTTTGATGCAACAATGAAGCAGAAAATCACCTTGGAAAGCTGAGTGCATCTCTCTGGTTTGTTGAAGAATGCTCCTAAATTTCATTCTCGGGACTCAGCCTCCTAAATGGGTGGAAGAGGAGTGCTGAGCTGGAGGAACCACTTCCAGGTAAAGCTGTGGCTCTCTGAAAACTGGGAGAATTTCGCGTTGGAACTGCACAGCTGAGCATCGTGGAGGAAGGATGCTCAGCTCTTACGCTGGAGCAAGCCCTGAGGGACCGAAAAGGTTTAGTCCCCAACAGCAGGTCAGTCGTTAAAGTGAATCTGAGCTTTTTGAAGCTGGGGTGGGGGAAGGAGGAGGTAGATTTCAACCATGGTCTCCCCTGTGAGCAGGGGCTGCTTGGGTGACCGCAGAGGGGTCCAGCCTGGAGTCCCTGCGCTCTTCCCGCATCCAGATGCTCCTGGACCACTCGATGGCAGCATTGCCTAAATATGCAGGAGGAGGCCTGGGAGAAGGGCTGGGGAAGGGATTTCCAGTTCCCCCCCACCTCGAGGGGCTGTTTAGGGGCATTGCTGTGATTTTGGCGAAGGGCAAAACCCTAAGGAGGGGAAAACCTGGCAGCGGGGATAACATTGGCAGCCAGCTCAGCAAACCCTTTCCCACTCCAGCAAATCCTTTCCTGCTCCCTCCATCCCCAAGGTGTGCTTGCAGCCCAGAAAACCACCCGTGTCCTGGGCTGCATCCAAAGCAGAGGGACCAGAGGGCAACGGAGGGGATTCTGCCCCTCTGCTCCGCTCTGGTGAGACCCCAGTTGGAGCCCCACGTCCAGTTCTGGTGTCCTCAGCACAGGAAGGATATGGAGCTGTTGGAGCGAGTCCAGGGGAGGTCATGGGGATGATCTGAGAGCTGGAGCATCTCTCCTACGAGGACAGG